>NC_088793.1:139271107-139574138 GCF_011386835.1 Chrysemys picta bellii | reverse complement strand
GTTGCTAGCATTGGTGTGGCCAAGACAACACTGGTACACCAATTTGTTACAGCTCCCTTGGGAGCCCTCGTACCACCTACTCCAATCTATAGACTTCCGATCCCACGCAGCAGAGAAAATTCTCATCTTAATTTTCCATCCAGGCACCTGGAGGTCTGGATGATTGGCTTCTAATGGGTCCTGACCTTAGTTGTGGTGCAAGAGTAATTGAGTTCCTGTCCTATCCAGAGAACCTGTAGCACAATAGTGTTACGGTCATTTTTATGCTCAACAGTTGGTAAAGGCTTATGGCTGGAGTCTGCCCTCTGTGAGTATGTCTACGCTGCAATAAAAAAAAATCCCTGGCACCTAGTCTCAGGGCCCAGGTCAGCTGACTTGGGTTTGTGGGGCTTGGACTGCAGACTAAAAATAAAAGTGGAAACACTCAGGCTGCAGCCCAGGCTCTGAGACTCATTCCCCTTGCGGGGTCACAGAGCCTGGGCTCCAGCCTGAGCCAAAACATCTACACAACAATTTTATAGCCCTGCGAGCCCGAGTCAGCTGACAAAGGCCAGCTGTAGCCATGCTGACGGTCTTTTATAGCCGTGTAGAAATACTCTGTAGCTCCTGTCTTGAACTATATACCGTATCTAAAGGAGGCTGGCCTCTATTGTATACTAGAACATACACCAAACTGCTATTTCAGCCTGTCATCAAGGGTTTTTCCACACCACATCAACTAGGTTTCTCAAGGGACAAATCCATGCCTTTCCTTCTGATAAAGAACCTACACCAGTGAGGGATTTAAATGTAGTCCTTGGAAAGCTAATACCTAATTGGTTATACCTCCTGATTGGTTGGAAGAGTCAGCAGACTGACTCTTAAGACCAGCAGCAGCAGTTCAGCAGCTGCTCAAAGCATTCAACCATAGCTGTTTTAGCTTTGCCTGCTTCTTCCCAGCCCTGCCCCTGCATTGTGTAACTCTGGGTAACCTGGTTCTGACCCTGGCTTCTGACTCCTGATTCCAGCTCTGATGCTTGACTCTGGAATCTAGCCTCTGACTTTGGTTCTGATCCTAGCTACTGATGCCTGCTCTAACCAGTAGACCCCACTGCCCACATCCTGGTCACTGCTCTAACCACGAGGCCTGATACCTGCTCCAACAACTAGACCTGACTGTCCATGTTCTAGTCACTGAGAGTCCCTTCCTGCATTTGCTTGTGTTATGCTAAAGCAAATGTCCCTTCCAAATGGAATTAGTCCATTCTATATGAGCCACAGCTGTGGCATATCTATGCTAGATACCCACAATAGAGAGATGCAGAAATGCACATAAAAGTCCAGTTCATACCCGTGTTAAATATTATGCCTCTTGTACCCATCCATACCCTTAAGCCTCTAAACTTTGCCTCTTGTTCAGATGCCATGTTCAAGCAGGGAGTGCTCACTGTCCTCTACAAGTGGTACAGCTTGCTACCTTCTCTCAAGTGGGAACGCACAGAGGTCCTGGAAGAAGAAAGGAAGGAACTTACTGCTGAACACAATGCCATCAACAGCCTTAGGAACAACTGTGACGACATAATCAAAAAGGCTGACAAAGGAGGTGCTGTTGTCATCATGAATATGTTGGAATATGAACAAGAGGCTGCTAGGCAGCTCTCTAACTCCACATTCTACAGGCCATTATCCTCTGATCCCACTGATGATTACCAAAAGAAACTACACCATCTGCTCAAGAAATTCCCTGAAAAAGCACAGAACCAGATCTGTACAGACACATGCCTAGAACCCTGATCAGGTGTAATTCTATTTGCTACCCAAGATCCATAAACCTGGAAATCCTGGATGCCCCATCATCTCAAGCATTGGCAATCTAACAGCAGGATTGTCTGGCTATGTAGACTCTCTCCTCAGGCCCTACACTACCAGCTATCTTCGAGACACCACTGACTTCCTGAGGGAACTACAATCCATTGGTGATCTTCCAGAAAACACCATCCTGGCCACTATGGATGTAGAATCCCTCTACACCAACATTCCACACAAAGATGGACTACAAGCCATCAAGAATAGTATCCCTGATAATATCACGGCAAACCTGGTGGCTGAACTTTGTGACTTTGTCATCACCCACAACTGTTTCACATTTGGGGACAATATATACCTTCAAGTCAGCGGCACTCCTATGGGTACTCGCATGGCCCCACAGTATGCCAATATTTTTATGGCTGAATTAGAACAACGCTTCCTTAGCTCTCGTCCCCTAACGCCCCTACTCCACTTACGCTACATTGATGACATCATCATCTGGATCCATGGAAAAGAAGCCCTCGAGGAATTCCACTATGATTTTAACAATTTCCATCCCACCATCAACCTCAGCCTAGACCAATCCACACAAGCGGTCCATTTCCTAGACACTACTGTGCTAATAAGCGATGGTCACATAAACACCACCCTATACCGGAAACCTACTGACTGCTATACTTACCTATGTGCCTCCAGCTTCCATCCAGGACACATCACACGATCCATTGTCTACAGCCAAGCTCTAAGATACAACTGCCTTTGCTCCAATCCCTCAGACAGAGATAAACACCTACAAGATCTCTATCAAGCATTCTTAAAACTACAATATCCACCTGCTGAAGTGAAAAAATGGATTGACAGAGCGAGAAGAGTACCCAGAAGTCACCTACTAAAGGACAGGCCCAACAAAAAAAATAACAGAACGCCACTAGCCTTCACCTTCAGCCCCCAACTAAAACCTCTCCAGCGCATCATCAAAGATCTACAACCTATCCTGAAAGATGATCCCTCACTCTCTCAAATCTTGGGAGGCAGGCCAGTCCTCGCTTACAGACAGCCTCCCAACCTGAAGCAAATACTCACCAGCAACCGCACACCATACAACATAAACACTAACCCAGGAACCTATCCTTGCAACAAAGCCCGATGCCAACTCTGTTCACATATCTATTCAAGTGACACCATCATAGGACCTAATCACATCAGCCACACCATCAGGGGCTTGTTCACCTGCACATCTACCAACGTGATATATGCCATCATGTGCCAGCAGTGCCCCTCTGCCATATACATTGGCCAAACTGGACAATCTCTACGCAAAAGAATAAATGGACACAAATCTGACATCAGGAATCATAACATTCTAAAACCAGTGGGAGAACACTTCAGCCTCTCTAACCACTCAGTGACAGACTTAAAGGTAGCAATTTTGCAACAAAAAAACTTCAAAAACAGACTCCAAAGAGAGACTGCTGCACTTGAATTAATATGCAAATTAGATACAATTAACTTAGGTTTAAACAGAGACTGGGAATGGTTGGGTCATTACACTAATTGAATCCATTTTCCCATGTTAAGTATCCTCACACCTTCTATGGGTCATCTCGATTATAACTTCAAAAGTTTTTTTTTTTCTCCTGCTGATGATAGCTCATCTAAATTGATTGACCTCTTCCAGTTGTTATGGCTACTTCCACCCTTTCATGTTCTCTGTATGTATAAATATTTTCTTTCTGTGTGTTCCATTCTGTGATCCGATGAAGTGGGCTGTAGCCCACGAAAGCTTATGCTCAAATAAATTGGTTAGTCTCTAAGGTGTCACAAGTACCCCTGTTCTTTTTGCGGATACAGACTAACACAGCTGCTACTCTGAAACCTGTCATAACTGGAAATTGTTGTTCTTCAGGAGTCTCCTCTGTGCATTCACATTTTCCACTCATCGTCTCTTTTTCAGACTTCTTGTCACACTTTGGGACTCAGCGATTTAGGAGAATGAACTCGGATTGGTAGGGACTCCGCTCCCTTTATATATACTCAGACCTCAGCCATCAATATCACTTGGGGGCACTGTGCACCCCAAAGACACAGTTTTGGTAGAGGTTCCTTGCCTCAACACCAGGGAGTACCATATTCCACACGCGGGGATGCACAGAGACATTTCTCAAAGAACAGCAGTTATCAGTACGTTTCTTTTATGGGTTTTCTCTTCCAGATTATATGCATTTTTACCTGATTATGAGTACACTAAGGTTCTTCTTTGAGTGATGGCCCCTATTATAACTATAAGTACACTGTGCACAAGTAAACTATGGTAGTTCCTACTCAGATCTAATGTGTATAGCTAACACTTGTATGTTAGGTAAGCTAAAGTACCAATTAATTTACCAGTATTGTAGGGGAAGTGGAGATGGACAATGGGAAAGGGTATTTCTACTAGCATAAACTATTTCTCCATTGTATATATGAACATGGTATTCACATCACACACACACACACTCTCTCTCTCTCTCTCTCTAGTACTTCTTTTTTGGGAGTTCGAGTGGGTGGGGAGGAGAAGAATTGTATTTCCTTCCAGCTATACCTTATGGCACTAAGCTTTAGAAAGGATTTGCTCTCAGTGGTCCACAGTTAGTATTCTAGGTCTGATTCTCTTTTGGGGATTTTTTCATATTGGCATGTGAATGCTAGATATGCAATTAGTATGGTATCATTTAGCTTCGGAGACTTGGGTTCCAATCTTGACATGGGTCACCAATTAAAATGCTTGGTCTCATCTTTAAAGCTAATGGACATTTGTCTATGTCATATAACCTTCACCAGCTTGGCATACTGTAGTTTTCAATTTCTGCTGAAGAGGGGCCTATGGCTGAAATGGTTTGAGGATGGCATGTCAGGGTTGAGATGCATAAAAAGAGCTCTGGGGACTGTATTATATCTGGCTCAGGTTATTGCTATGAATACCTCAGTTTCATGAGCACTAAATTAACCAAGAAAATTGTCAGATTTATTTGTGTGTTTAATATAATCTTCTGCTCTCTTTTTTTTTTAAAAACCTACCACTAGCATGTGAAGCGCCAGTGTTTGCACCCTCCCTTATTGCATGAGAGCATGCTATGATAAATTATCAGTGGGTGCCAGCACAGTACCTTCTGGGGGATCAGAAGTAATAGAATTTGGAGCATGACCAACTACATCAAGGCACTTTTTATTCTGTAGTGTGGAATATAATTAACCTGTTCGTGTCTGCTATGCAATGACAGAGGTTACTTCTCCTGATCAGTAAGTTGTAATGCCTACTCTCTGTACAATAATATTAATCATAACTTTATGTAGTTTCTTTCATATCGTGCTGTAATCTTGGGAAATTAGCTTTTGTGTTCAAGTTTCTCCACTCCATAGCAGAAGTCATCTCTTGCATCTGCAGCTGGGAGGCTTCTGATCAAGTTAGCAAGAGTCTCTCTCTCTCTCTCTCTCTCTCTCTCTGTGTGTGTGTGTGTGTGTGTGTGTGTGTGTGTGTGTGTGTGTGTGTGTGTGTGTGTGTGTGTTGCTTAATACGTGGTCAGTACTCTTGTCTAGCCACATCAGCAAATTGTGTTGCTGTTGGAACCTTGCGTACATGAAATAATCATGATGACCATTTAGTGTTCTTTTTTAGCTTTTATGGTGAATGAATATAATTGAGAAGAAAACTGGTGATTAAATGGTTAAAGTTATAGAATTCAGACTAAACTTTTTAATAAAATCTGAACAGATGATCTGCCTTTTTTTTTTTTTTTTTTTGAACTGGCAGGTTTCAGGCTCTCTAATTGGCTTCCCAGTTTTACAGAGTAATTACAGCTTCAAGCAAACTTTGTCATCTGTGGTTCAGAATGGTGTAAAGTAAACAGAACATTTTGAAATACAGCTTATAGTCAGAGTTGCTTAGGAGAGTTTAACTAACCTGTCTAATTTAGATAGCAGCATCATTTTATTTGAAAATGGTAGTTTACCTAATAATTCGGAAGGTGTCAAACATTTTGTAGCCATAATGAATAAAGTTAACCTTTGGCATTTTACATCATCTTTTCATTTTAAGGAGGTAAGTTAAATAATTCAGAAAGGTCCTTTGTATTTTTTAAACTCTTTATTTTTTCCCCATCTTAGACAAAGGATCAGAAATGGCCTGAAAAGATACATTTTTTTTCTAAAACTGTATTGCCAATTTCTGTTGTTCATTTAGTATTGTAGTCTTTTGAACATTAGTCTCCACTGAGATGTTGTATCCTGCCTAGTATTAAAAAGTCAGAAAACTCTCATGGTTGATCTTGAATCCTAACGTCACTGAAGGATTTAGGATTAAAATTTGTAATTCTAAATTATAGATGGCTAGCATACAAGAACACAAAGTTGAGTCTGTTCACTGGCTTACTCATCTTTTTGCATGATAATTTAGACTTCCAACTGTTTTGAATTGAGATTCAGCCTTTTAATTACATTTGTTTATGTATAGTAGCAAATTTGAAGACATTATGGCGGCTTGTTCTCTTCTCTTGGTAGTGACCCAACTATTGCTTGAGTATCCTGAGCCAGCTCTTGGTAGCCAGCTTCACTTATTCCTCTGTGCTTTGTACTTCACTTTCCAAACTATTTTTTCTTTGTCAGTGTAATGCAGTTTTTCAGTAACTAGTAGAAAAGAATTGTAATACTCTATATTATAGTACTCACGCATTCATCTTTACCACATTTTTCATTAGCTGTGTGAAAGGAGAGGTCAACAAATGAGCTGTTATTCATTTTCGAATCATAGTAGGAATGTTGCTTACCCAAGTAAATGTGCATACAATAGCTTATGAGGTGTGTGGGTATGCCAGATGCCAGTAAACTTCAGTGCTTTCACCTGCTTGAGAAATATGGGTAAAACATTGATTTTTGAAGTGTGATGGTATTCTGCTTTTCTAAAACTGTTTTCCTTTTTAAAAAAAATTAGTTTTAAATAAGAGTTCTACATATGTTTGGAGAGTATTAGAACCAGAGCTGGTCAAAATTTCTGAATTTTGATTTTCCAACATTTTTCTTTGAAATTAAAATTTTTGGCAAACGCACTTCTAATAAAAAATTGTTCCAATATTGACCAACTGTAATGAAAATTACTTCCAAACTACTGTTTGCTAATTGCAGAGCCTAGTAAGAAGTCAAAAATGAAATTTATTATTATTATTATTATTAATAATAAACATTTGTATAGCACCAAAGATTATGGACAGTGCTTTATAAGACATAGAGTGAACTCCAGCCCTGCCTGAATAGTAATTTATTATATTAGTATGTGTTTGCAATTGGAGAAAATATCTCTCTAAATTTATAGAACATGAATGAGTGCTAAGAAAATAATTTTAAAATGTGCAGGAAAAAGATTTATTATAAAAGATTTAAAGGCTAAATCTTGAGTCAGTGCGCAACACCATCCAGCATTCGAGTCAATGGAAATTGTACGTGATTATCAGTTCTTGAGATTTTTGACCTCAGTCAATAAACTTAACTGGACATTGACCACAACATTTGAATATGTATACAACATTTTAAAAAGATGTCTCTACAGTTGTAGAAATGTTTTTGTTGTTGATTGAAAAATAGTGTGTGGTTACATATTAAAACCTTAATGCTTAGGTGCAAAGGTAAAGAGTTAACTTATATTTCCTGAATTATGAGTCCTTAAGAATGTGATCTTTATGTAATTTTTCTGTGGAATTTCTCATTCTTCTTTGAGTGATTGCTCATGTGTATTCCACAATAGGTATGCGTGCCATGTGCACCGGTGCTGGAAGTTTTTCCCCTAGCAGTACCCGTAGGGGGGCACCCCAGCGTCCTCTGGAGTGGCGCCTCCATAAGGGGCGCTGTGCGTTCCCCCCACCCTCAGTTCCTTCTTGCTGCCAGTGAAGGTGCTTTGGAACTGCTCTGCTCCAGCTTTGCTGTAGCTCGTCCCCAAAACTGCTTGTTCGTTCAGTGTATAGTACCTATAGTTAGTTAGTTGTTCAGTTAGTTTAGTTTAGCTAGAGCACCCGGGCCAGGGCATGCCCCGTGCCCCGGGTTTTAAGTCGTGCAGCACTTGTAGGTGATCTATGCCAGTGAGTGATCCGCACACGGACTGTCTACGCTGTTTGGGGGAAACCCATCTCAGCAATCGCTGCAAGATTTGCAAGTCATTTAAGCCTCGGACCAAGAGAGAAAGGGACATTAAGCTCCGGGCTATTCTGATGGAGTTGGCGCTGACCCCGGCTCTGGCGCGCCGCTCCGAGTCGGCACCGGGCACTGTGGTGTTGGTGTGCAGTGACCCTTCGGTGCCATCAACTATTTGGGCACTCCAAGAGGCTAGGAAGAGGCTGCCTTCGCTGTGGCACCGGAGTAAAGCCGGGACAGAGGCTAGACCCATGTCGGGCAGTCCTCGATCCCCACCAGCCTCTAGGCTTCCAATTCAAGTCGAGCGGAGTAGCCCGGCCCATTCGGAGCAGGCCTTCCTGGATGTCTGGATGCCCTCCGCACCGGCGGCCCTGCAGGCAGCCCGGGATGTTACGTCCAAGCCGGTACCAGGAGTACTCCAGAAGCAAGCCGCCGCTGGGATCTCCGCAGTCACTCCTGGCTCAGTAGCGGTCTCGGTCGAGGGAACGTTCCCGACGCCGTTCGCCGCCCAGCGACCGTTCAGGGCGAAGTCCACATGGATTGCCCTTGACGCCCACCAGGCTGTCTGGTTGGGTTCCATCTGACCATCTGTTCCCGTTCGGCGTACCATGCAAGGACCCTGCCATGGCACCGTCGCCACAGCCCCGGGCATCGATCGTCGGCGTATCACCGTCACGGGTCCGCCCGCCTGAGCCAATCGCGGAACAGCTGTTACTAACGATACTAGTCCTCCATGTCGGGATCGCCATCCCGTGGTCGGCATCGCTCCTGATGCCGCTGCTCCTCCCGGTCAGCGGCAGGTTGTATGTCCGCCCAGCCTCCCTTCGTAGTTGTCCATCGATGGGCCAGGCCAAACAGCCAGTGGCACCGGGCCCCATGGCCAGCCCAATGGTACCAGTGGGCACCGTGGCCCCCGACGCAGCCCCGGGTGGCCGGAGCCTCAGAAGGACCATCGGCCTCCCTCTCCAGACCTCTGAGGAAGGAGTCGGTGGGACGTACATCCTCGGCACCATCCCCGAAGACCACCAGGTGGTGGACCCTCTGGTGCCTGTGGACACACAAAGTACCGTGCCGGCCTCCTCACCCTTCCCAGATGAAGTGATTCCGGTCCCTCCTCCCTCCATCCTGCAGGAGGACTTTAGGGCCCACCAAGAACTCTTTAAAAGGGGGCATCAAGCCTCCACCTCCAAGCAGAGGAGATGGAGGAGCCCTCGGACTCCCTGTTTAACGTGCTGTCCTCCTCAGCACTGGGCAGGGCGGCCTTGCCTCTCCAAGAAGGAGTGGCGAAAATTTCGAATGCCCTGTGGCAAACCCAGGCCTCATTGGCCCCCATCTCTAAGAGAGTGGAACGCAAGTATTTTGTACCCGCCAAGGGGCATGAATACTTATACACCCACCCTGCTCCTAACTCCCTGGTGATGGAGTCAGTCAACCACAGGGAACAGCAGGGCCAGCCAGCTCCTACCCTGAAAAATAAAGATTCCAGCCTCCTTGACTCTTTTGGAAGAAAAATGTATTCATCCTCGAGCTTCCAGTTACAGGTGGTGAACCACCAGGCTCTCCTGGGCCGGTATGAGTTTAATCTGCGGGGCTCCCTGCCCAAGTTCGAGGACTCCCAGGAGCGCGACAAGAAGGAGTTCAAAGTGCTGGTGGAGGAGGGTACAGTGGCTGCCAGGGCAACCCTGCAGGCGGCTTCGGATGCAGCAGACACGGCCGCGCGGTCCATGGACTCCGCGGTGTCCATGAGAGGGGCATCATGGCTCCTGCTCAGCCCACCCACTCAAAATACGAGACTGCTTATAAGAAGTCACGGGACTATAAGAGGTGCCCACAGAGGCAGTCTCGGCCTACCCCCCAGCCTGGATCCTTCAAGGGCAAGCAAGCGGGACCGTTTTGACAGGATGCCTGGAGGCGCCCTGCCAGTTCTCATCAGGGATCCACCCTCAATAAAGCTTCCCTTCTCCAATCGGTTGTGTGCTTTCCTCCTGGAATGGTCACGGCTAACCTCAGACTGATGGATCTTCAACACCATCTCCCGGGGCTACACCCTCCAATTTACTTCCTCCCCGCCCAGCCACCCCCCGTCCCCGTCCCTCCTGGGGGACCCTTCGCACGAGGCTCCACTCGAGCAGGAGCTGGGGCGGTTCTTGGGCCTAGGAGCGATGGAAGTGGTACCCAGGGAGTTCAAAGGCAAGGGGTACTACTCCTGCTATTTCCTTATCCCGAAGGCCAAAGGGAGGCTCAGGCCCACCTTGGACCTGTGAGGCCTGAACCAATACATGGTGAAGCTCAAGTTCCACATGGTCTCCCTGGCCTCCATCATCCCCTCCCTGGATCGCGGGGACTGGTACGCCGCCCTCGATCTGCAGGACGCGTACTTCCACATTCATATATTCGAGGGGCACAGACGCTTTCTCCGTTTCGCGGTGGGGCAGGAACACTAGCAATATACGATCCTTCCGTTTGGCCTGTCCAGTGCCCCCAGGGTATTCACGAAATGTATGTCGGTGGTGGTGGCCTACCTCAGGCACCGGGGGTCCAGATCTTCCCCTATCTGGATGACTGGTTGGTCAAGGGCAGCTCCCAGTCGCAGGTGCAGGATCACGTGGCAGTCTTTCTGTCCATGTTCACCACTTTGGGCCTGTTGGTAAACAACACCAAGTCCACGTTAGTCCCGGTTCAACACATAGAGTTTATTGGGGCGGTCCTGAATGCCTCGTGGGCCAGAGCCTCCCTCCCACCGGATAGGCTAGAGACCCTGAATGGGCTCATTGACACGGTCACAAGGTTTCTGGTGACAACAGCCAGAGCGTTCTTCCAGCTCTTGGGTCAATGTCGGCATGCACGTATGAGGTCCGTCACTCCAGATTCAGGATGAGGCCCCTCCAGTTCTGGTTGGCCTCGGAGTTCTCCCAGGCCAGGGATAGGATGGACAAAGTCCTCACAGTACCCGAGCCAGTGACGACCTCCCTACCGTGGTGGTCCTCCCCGAGAAATATGCTCCACTGGGTCCTGTTCAGGGGCAGGACCCCGTTGCTGGAGCTGGTGTCCGATGCATCGGACCTGGGATGGAGGGCCCATGTGGGAAATGTTCAGACACAAGGTCTGTGGTCAGCTCGATCTGACCCTCCACATAAACGTCAAGGAGCTCAGGGCGGTACGGCTGGCGTCCATGGCCTTCTGCTTGTACCTGGCGGGCTGGGTGGTCAAGGTCCTCATAGACAACATGGCCTCAATATTGTACATCAACATGCAAGATGGGGCCCGATCCTTTACACTCTGCCATGAAGCCCTCAGGCTGTGGGACTTTTGTATAGCCCACGACATCTGCCTACAGGCCTTCCATCTGCTGGGCACCTGGAATGCGTGGGCGGATCGCTTGAGCAGGGACTTCTCCTCTCAGCACGAGTGGTCTCTCCACCCAGAGGTGGTGCACAAACTTTTCCAAGTGTGGGGAACTCCTCAGATGGACCTGTTTGCGACTCGGCAGAACTGTCGCTGTCCCCGTTTCTGCTCTGGGGGAGGCTGGGATGGGGCGCTATCTCCGATGCCTTCCTCCTGTCCTGGTCAGGCCAGTTTGTCTATGCCTTTCCCCCGTTCCCGCTGATCAACAAGGTCGTGGAAAAGATAAAGACAGACAAGGCCAGGGTCCTTCTGATTTCCCCGATATGGCTCAGGCACCATTGGTACGGGACCCTCACAGACCTGGCGGTTGCCCCACTGTGGCCGTTGCCGTCCCGCCCGGACCTGCTCTCCCAGGACCAGGACCGCCTCCTCCACCCCAACCTAGTGGCACTCCACCTCACGGTGTGGCTGCTCAATGGTTAGGTAGGGAGGAAAGGACATGCTTGGAACGGGTTCAGGCTGTCCTCCTAGAAAGCAGATGAGTGAGGCGTTTTCCCAGTGGCCACCCCGATCCAGCTTATTCTGGACTACCTTCTTCACCTTAGAGCCCAGGGCCTGGCGCCCTTATCAGTCAAGGTACACCTGGCGGCCATATTGGCCTTCCATCCGCCGGTGCAGGGCCATACGGTATTCTCCCATGCTATTACTGGCTGATTCCTTAAGGGGTTGGATCACCTCTTCCCATATGTTAGGCCCCCTGTCCCGCAGTGGGACCTAAACCTGGTGTTGGAGTGTCTCATGGGGTCCTCGGTTGAGCCGCTAGCCACGTGCTCCTGGTCACACCTCTCATGGAAGGTGGACTTCCTGGTTGCAATCACGTCGGCTAGACGGGTCTCGGAGCTCAGGACCCTGACCTCTGTACGTGGTGTTTCATAATCATAAGGTCCAGCTCCGCCCACACCCTTCGTTCCTCCCAAAAGTGGTCTCCGCCTATCACGTGGGTCAGGACATTTTTCTGCTGGTCCTCTGCCCCAAGCCCCATGCGTCCAGTGAGGAGCGCCGCCTCCACACGCTGGATGTGAGACAAGATCTGGCTTTCTACGTGGAGCGGGCTAAGCCATTCAGAAAGTCCTCACAATTGTTCATCTCCTCGGCCGAGCACCTGAAAGGATGGCCCATCTCCACTCGGCGGCTCTCCAACTGGATCACCTCGTGCATCCGTACCTGTTATGACCTGGCGGGACTCCCTCCGCCACCAATTGTGAAGGCGCACTTGACTCGGGTGCAGGCCTTGTCGTCTCCCTTTTTGGCCCATGTCCCTATTCAGGACATTTGTAGGGCTGCCACATGGTCTACAGTTCACATGTTCACCTCACACTATGCAATTGTCTCCCAGGCCAGGGATGACGCCGGGTTTGGCAGGGCTGTGCTCGGTCCCGAGAATTTGTGAACTCCTACCCACCTCCAACAGATATAGCTTGGAATCATCTATTGTGGAATACACATGAGCAATCACTTGAAGAAGAAAAGACAGTTACCTTTTCCGTAACTAGTGTTGTTCGAGATGTGTTGCTCATGTCCATTCCACATCCCGCCCTTCTTCCCCTCTGTCGGAGTTGTCTGGCAAGAAGGAACTGAGGATGGGGGGAGCGCGCAGCTCCCTTTAAACCGCGCCATGGAGGTGCCACTCCAGGGGTCGCTAGGGCGCTATCCTATGGGTACTGCTAGGGGAAGAACTTCCGGCACCGGTGCACGGGGCGAGCATGCACACCTATTGTGGAATAGACATGAGCAACACATCTCGACGAACACCAGTTACGGAAAAGGTAACTGTCGTCTAGCTCGTTCTCTGAAATGCCTTATCTATTTTGTCTTGATTTTCAGTTATATATGGGAAGATCTGGATGAACTTACTCCTTCCCTAAGTAATTTTGAAGAATTTAACTTAAACATAACTCTCTTCTCGCAAAAATTTACTTGAAAAAGCAAACTTCTAATTACCATTCATTGTATAGGAATATGTTTATGGATGTACAGCAAATATAGTTTTATGAATTAATGTATGTTCATATGTACAATATTGCAAATATTTATTTTATTATGTTTAATGTATTCAGTTTTTAAAAATACATTGATAAATGCCTATCTAGTGCTCTGGGTAACTATCTTATACATTTTAAAATTACAGCATAAATATATGCACCTCAACTCTCAGCAATCTCAGCAGCTTTAACAAACTGAGAAAAAAAAGGGCTTTACAGTATGCTTGAAAGGTGAAAAATATGGCTCTGGCAGAGCTGGGGGAGCAAGCTGCAAAACAGAGGACCACTCACAGAGAATGTCCTGTCAGCAGCTCCCTCTTCTTTATATTGAAGGAGCTCCATCTTGAGCCCCTCTGCTAATCTTAACTGTGGCAGAATACCAGGGGAAAGAAGCTAGTCTCTCCCAGACCATTTAGGGTTTTATATATTAAAACCAACACCTTGAATTCCACCTGGAAGCTTATTAGAAGACTGTGCAGATCATAAGATGTTCTTTATAAGCTGTCTTCAACGTTCTGTTAGCTTCAGCTTCTGAATGGTCCTAAGGTGTATCCCCATGGAGAGCACACTACAGCAATCTAATCTTAAAGTGACACCGGCATAAATAATTGTGGCTTGGTTTGCATTGCAGATAAAAGAGCACATTCATCTTGGCAGGTGCAGATGGAAAAGGGTGCCATTAGCTACAAGCACTACCTTGGCATCCTTGAGCAGTCCAAGATCTAACATCACCCTCAAGTTGCACACCTGTTTTGCAAATGGAGATCACTCTCCTTGTATGAGAGACACTGATACAAATTCCATCAACTCTTCTGGAAGTTTCCTTCAGCCCACAAATATTATCTCAATCTTGCCTGCAACTAACTAGCTTTCATCCATGCCCCAAGTTCAGCTAGGCATTGGGTAATTCGTTCCATAGCCTCTTATAAATACTGGATGTGTATATAAACTATGTATAATGTAACTAAACAATTTTATTTGCTCTTCCCATATTATAATAGCAATACTTATAAGAAAAAAAAATGTCCTTTATATCTTTCTAGAATGCCAGCTAATGAAAACAGAGCGACCGAAGCCAAATACATTTATTATTAGATGTCTTCAGTGGACAACTGTCATAGAGAGGACATTTCATGTAGACACTCCAGAGGAACGGTGAGGAATGCTATGTCTTCCAAATTCTTGGGCAGAAGTTTCAGCACATCTACCAGTATGGCACAAGTCTTGATTTTGATTACTACATAATCTGATTATTTGTGTGCAATTATTTTAAGAATTTATATATTAGCCTTTGTAAAATATTCCTAGTTCGTATCAAGTATACGATAAGAACTTTATATAACTTAAGGGAAAGAATGTGCTCAGCTTATCCAAAGTTGTGTCATGACATGTCTCTGAAGTGTTACATCTTCAGCAACATAAACCAAATTTGAAACACATTTTTTTCTCTCAGTAGCTCTGAATTTCTTTTCATTTCAGTATATCTTTTGTTTTGTCAGAAAATGCAATATTCTATGACTATATCTTAAGTTATAATTACAATTCCTTGTTAGAGTAGATATATACACATTTATTTAAGTATAAGAATAAGAATGAACTTTTCATTCGCAAGACAAGTGTGTAGGAGACATGAGATGAGGTGCCATGTAAGTATCATTACTTAGCTGTATTGTGATCCTTGTTATTTTTAGTGCCCACTTCCAGTGGAGATTAATACCATGGTTTGGCATTATTTTAGAAATTGCATAGCTACTAGCTTTCCTTTCAGTCTTGTTAATATTATATTAGTATAGATATATACGCACATTTAAAGGTAGTTAGATTGATTTAAAAGCCCAACATTGCCTTCTATTGTGCAATTCTTGTTTCTTAGTGATATTCCTTTAAAAAGCCCATCAAGAAACATAGACAGTATAGAGATTGCAGAATACTGCCTACCCTAAACCCTGAGCTATACTTTGCCTCATTAAGATATTTAACTTGCTATTAAAGTATTTACAAAATCAAACACACATAAT
The DNA here is from genome assembly GCF_011386835.1 of Chrysemys picta bellii. Taxonomy (NCBI): domain Eukaryota; kingdom Metazoa; phylum Chordata; order Testudines; family Emydidae; genus Chrysemys; species Chrysemys picta. The sequence continues at coordinate 139,558,789 of NC_088793.1, read as the reverse complement.
TATTGTGATATAATCTACCATGCACATATATCCTATGCTGCTGGATCTAGAGCATGTACCAGTTGCCAGACTATGTAGTATATGGGAGTAAATTGAAGCAAATTACTTCAGTAGTTCCTTTATTATGTAGCATAATAACTTTGCAGGTAAAATACTACTACTATGTGTGCATTCATTAGAAAATATTTGGTTGCAGAAGGGGTCAAGCCTTGTTAGTTTTTATTAATAGGAATTTGGGTTTATTCTTGATAGGGAAGAATGGACAGAAGCCATCCAAGCTGTAGCAGACAGGCTTCAGAGGCAAGAAGAGGAGAGAATGAACTGTAGTCCAACATCACAGATAGACAATATAGGAGAGGAGGAGATGGATGCTTCCACAACCCATCATAAAAGAAAGGTAACCGGATACAGAGATAATTGATAAGATTCTTAATATGTAAATAGCTCGTGTACAGTTGTGTATTTGTATAGACGCAATATGCAAAGACAGTTATTTATAGAAAAGTTTGTTTACCCTAAAGCATGGAAGTATACGATTCTTTTATTAAAGCTGAACACCTCTGGTTTCGTTATTTTAATATAACTCACTCTTTGAGCCCACAGTTCGCTCTTTCAGGCAACTGATGCCTGTGCCAGGGTTTAAAAAATTATCAACTAATTCATTATACATTTTCACATTTTCCCTTTTAGTTTTTTTACTTTTCTAGAAATTTGGAAATAGGGGCTGCCCTAAAGAAAACTATTTGCCTTTCTCATGCAAATAGTCCCATTTAAAGAAATTTATTATTTGCATGAGAAAAGGAAGTAGGATTTGGCTCTTAATGACTTTCGTCTTTCACAGAGAGCAAAATATCTGTGCTCTAGTTTTTAATAAGGCAAAACCCAGGACCTGCTATGTGCAGCTGTAACAATCTCTTCATCATGTATCCTCAGGAAGGTTTGAATCCTGAGCTTTTAGCATTGCAGCACAGACTTCTACCAATTATGCTCCAGGACAAACTACATCAGTTAACAGGAAGAGTCCTATGTCAACCAGCCACTAGAGGTGGAGATATAACATAATGAAACAGTGGGTTACCTATACATGATTTAGCACTCTTTTACAAACAGCATGCCCAAAGATATGGCAGGGTCCTTCTGATAGGAAATGTGGCTAAATTGAAGGGATTCGGGTCTGCCTGGCTAGAGATCTGAGTACTATTCCCAGTTTATGTAACTTCTCAGTGGAGTATAAGACATTGCATATCAATAAGGGTTGTCAACAGTACAGAATTATTAACACAATTTATAAGAAGTGCATTTGAAACTCATGGTCTCCCTTGTCACTGTGCAGTACATCTTTCCATAGTCCAAAAGGGATGGGAGGGAGTAGGAGGAGGGAAGATTAATTTTTTTTCTGTGTCCTATTGAGAACATGAGCTCTCTGTGAAATCTGAAGTCAGATGCCTGAGATGAGTGCATGTACAGTGTTACAGAATGTTGAGGGATTTTGGCAGCAAGTCTAAAGCAAGCTGTACAAAGCTAACCTCAGATGGGAAATTTTTTTTTGGTACCCAATAACTCAGCTGTATCTGAATAGAGTTTTTTGAGGCCAGTAAAGGGCACATCCATGACCCTATGGCTATTTCTCTGCCAAAATTCAAAGAAAGTTTCAAGAATTTTTTTAAAAGTGAAAAATTTTAAGTAACCTTAATACAGGGTGTATCGTCACTTTCCCTGTATGTCCATAGAGTCAGCAGCCAGCAGTCCTGAATACTATAGTAATGTTAATCATTCAGAATATTTTTTCTTGCTTCTTTTATTAAAGACTTTTCTGTAGGAAAAAAGATAGTATTCACTGGTTAGAAATCAGTATAGACATATGATTTTGTGACGGTCTTACAGTTGTTGGTATACTTAGAACCACAATTTATAACCATATAATCCATCTATCCTGTTATTTTTTTTTCTATATGGGTTTGTTTAACATCAGGGGTTTGTTGTACAATATGTCCTACACACAGAAGCTTTGTCACATGATTCTACATCTAAGCCCAATGAATTTTGCTTGTTCCTGCTCCATATGGTACACTTATGAGCATAAGAACATAATCAGATTAAGAAACAAATACACAGAAATGGGACTACTCTGCTCTAGAAATGTAGTAAATTGAGTCTGTAAATAAAATGATCTTTAGAGTACGATTTAATTTTGATAGAAGTGGCTCCATCATCTTCAGTCTGGGTACTTCTGTAAATCAAAGGTAGTGCTTTTCATAAATAACTTTTAAAATCTTAAAGTATATTGTAGCTATAAAATGCTAATACCATCACTAGAATCCTGAAATACAGTATGCTAGATTAGGATATGAAGATTGTTTTTGTTCCTCTATGCACTTGTTCCTTATGGGCAGGATCTTGCTCTCATTGAAATCAATGGCAAAACTCTTGTTGATTTAAATAGGAACAGAATCCGTCCCTTTATGCACAGAGTATATTCTTATGAGTTTTTCACAACTTGTTGTAAAGCCTATTCTCTTTCTCATCCTTCAAATAAAACATCAGTAGTGGAATCAATCAGCTCTATACAAGGATTAACTATGTGAACCTTTCTTAGTTATTTTGGCTTCCAACAACAGAAGTATGGAACCTGCAACTCTGCTCTCTCCATCTTTCCCTTACCTCATAAATTTGTTCTTCAGGATGTAGAATGAGTAAGAAGTAAGAAAAAAAAATAGGACCAGAACACTGGAGAAATAGGAGGTGAGGGTGAGGGACAAGAGACGAGAACCTCATCTAATCGATGGAAGCCCCTCAAGAGTCTAATTCCCTAAAACCCTCAGGTGAATGGATATTTGCCCCTTTACCCAGTTCTTTCATTCCTCTGGTTGAGGGGTGCTTCTTCAATCTCCCAATATCCAGCCATTGTATTCCTTGGCAGGCCTCACTGTGTTACTCTGCACTGTTTGCCATCTCTAAGTCCTCTGGTAAACTCAGTAAGAGAACAGGAAGAGACGTTTGTCTTCACCACTAGATCTATGACCATGGCCTGCTGTTAAGTCACTACTCAGAATCCTCCAAGGCTATTGCCTTCCTTTGTAATATCTGCTTTGATTCGGCATGTGTGAAAACTACATCCATGATAACACTGATTTTAGTTTCATTTGTGGAGATATTAGATTACAGATTCTTACAATAGGACTGGCTTTCTGCCCTTCCCTTCATACCTATAACTGTCTTCATCTAGACCAAAGTGTTTCCTTCTTCATTGATGCTGTGCTAACTTTCTGAATGGATTTTGATAAGACTGTATTCACCCCAGTCTGTGATGATTCTGAGGGAAGAGATGATCCCTTTTGTGGAGGCTTTGGCTAGTCACACAGATTTCTGACTTTTAGAAGTGGTATATGTATTTAGTGAAAAGAAGAGATCAGGACTGAAAGTCCAAGGATCTAATTCCTAATATACATATTTTGTTAGTTTTATTTAATTTTGGTCATGCTTCCTTGGAACTCTTTTTTGAAGTAGCTGAGACATTCATTGTTATCAAATATTGTTTAGTATTGTTTAACTGATGGTGTGCTTGGTGCTGTATGATATAGAAAACAAAAGTCAGTCTTTCCCTGGAAGAGGTTGTAGGTTAATTTCTGTTGGACCTCAAACCCTCTTCTGTCCAGACACTGTGCAGATTCTTAATATCTTCTGCTCATTTCTAGAACTTTCAGTACTCCAGATTTCTGTTCGGTCCTGAATCTGCAAGAAACATTTTGACAGGGTTCTTATGTTTGAGAGGATTTTTTTTTATAAAATACTATCCTTATAATTTATGACCCTTTCTGGTTTCCAGTCTTGACAAAGATCTCTGAAGCTGTTCCTTGCAAGAACCATTTTCAATCAAATAAAATAGGAATATCTCCATATATTTTTATCTCATAGAGCTGGAAGGGACCCCCGAAAGGTCATCAAGTCCAGGCCCCTGCCTTCACTAGCAGGACTGAGTACTGATTTTGCCCCAGATCCCTAAGTGGCCTCCTCAAGGATTGAACTCACAATCCTGTGTTTAGGAGGCTAATGCGCAAACCACTGAGCTATCCCTCCCTTTCATCAATTTATGAAAGAAGCTACTGCTATTCAGCAATAGAGTAATTATCACCACTAACTAGTAGCTGTATCATGTACTACCTACATGTGGATAAGATTTATAGATTGATGGTAGAAGGCTCTTTAATTTAGAAGACAAAGGAATTCTGTGAGTTCTCCGCTACTCCTCAGGGGTTTAGATATATTATGATAGCTGTGCAATACTGAGAAAGGGTGCATGTAATTACTTGAACAACTATCCCTCATTTTTAGAACCTAGAGAAATATATTTATGATCAGGATCGAACATTAGAGTTTGGTGATAGCTGGTCACTGTCTAATTAAAACATTTTGATAATATACAGCCTGTTTCTGATTTATGAACTTTCACAGATGCATATTCACATGGAAAATATATGTAAAATAATGTTGATTATATTTTTGAAAGTCTTTATGGAGTTTTAACAATTATTACACATTAAATTTTCTATAAATAAGGATAAAAAAGAAAAAGTAAACCACAACTGATTTTAAGCCTGAGTTAATAGAAAAACTAATGGAGAGCGAGAAAAGAAAAATCGTTGAATTGATGGATCAAAATCAACGTTAGTATGTCAACTGGTTGAAATAGTACCAATGTGGCAATAAATCAATACAGGTTTAATGTATAGTTACATCTATAATTGGAGGGAAAAAACTTGTAAAATATTTTTAGGAAAGGAATGATGCTAACCCAGGGATTCTCAAACTTAATTGCATCGCGACCCCCTTCTGACGAGAAAAATTACTACATGACCCCAGGAGGGGGGACCGAATGAAGCCTGAGCCTGCCTGAGCCCCACCGCCCCGCATGGGGGGGCCAAAGTCCGAACCCCTCCGCCCAGGGTGGGGTGGGGGCAAAGCAGAAGCCCAAGGGCTTAAGCTGCAAGTGGGGGGCCTGTAACCTGAGCCCCAGCACCCGAGGCTTGGGCTTCGGGTCCAGGCCCCAGCAAGTCTAATGCCAGCCCTGGCGATCCCATTATAATGGGGTCGCAACCCACTTTGGGGTCCTGACCCACAATTTGAGAACTGCTGTGCTAAGCCTTCACTAAAAATTTAACTGGTTAAAGATTTTTGTAAGAAAATCATCATATAAAGTTAAAACCGAGTAAAAGAAGCATTCTTGATTAGGTCCTTTTTGAGATGATCTCTACCTGTTAATCCTCTTCCTTCTCTTTTGTCCTAAAAACTTCTTTTGCATGATCAAATTGTTTAAACTTCTGGAGGTCACCATTATCAATTATCTTTGCTTTAGCTGGAAAGACCCACAGCTCTTTGTGTCCCAGCCACTGGCAATTTTTTACTTCTCTTTTTTATGCCTCTGAGTTTCCTGTGCTAAATCAGCGAACATATTTAGTCACTTGCCCATAGCTCTCAGGTTTTGTGCAGTTCCAGGTGTGGCATTTTATACAGATTATTTAATGATCACATTTTCAAAAAGTTTACCTAAAATCATAAACTTCATCTTTAAACACAGTTGTGTAGATTTAGGGCAGGTAAAAGGCATAGACAGTCATGGAAAATGAAACCCTCTATTTATCTACCGGCAGGTTTTTCAAGAATAAAGGTGATAGTATTGATGTAATATACTTAGACTTCTTGAAGGCATTTGACTTAGTACTGCATGACATTTTGATTAAAAATCTATGATGATACAAAATTAACATCCCACTTAAATTAATTAAAAATGGTCTAACTAAAAAAAGAACAGGAGTACTTATGGCACCTTAGAGACTAACAAATTTATTAGAGCAAGTATTCCTGTTCTTTTTGTGGATACAGACTAACACGTCTGCTACTCTGAAACCGGTCTAACTAAAAGGTCTCAAAATATAAGTATAAATGGGGGAATCTTTGAGTGTGTGTATTTCTATGGTGTTCCACAGGGATTGGGTCTTGGCCCTATGCTATTTAACATTTTTTTCAGTGACCCAGAAGAAAACGTAAAATCATCACTGATAGCTTGCAGATGACACAAATTTGGGGAGTGCTAAATAATGAAGGGGACAAGTCATTGATAGAGAACATTCTGGATTGCTTGGGAGGCAGGGCACAAACACACAAGTGTTTTAATATTGCCAAATGTAAATATATACATCTAGGAACAAAGAATGTAGTCCAAGAAGGATGTTGATAAAGAGGAGAGGTTTCAGAGAAGAGCCATGAGAATGAATAAAGAATTAGAAAAACTGCGTAAAAGTGATAGATTCAAGGAGCTCAATCTATTTAGTTTAACAAAATGAAGGGTAAGGGGTGACTTGATCACAGTCTGTAAGTACCTTAATGGAGAACAGGAATTTGATAATGGACTCTTCAGTCATCAGACAAAGGTACAACATGATCCAGTGGGGGGAAGTTGAAGCTAGACAAATTCAGACTAGAATTAATGGACACATTTTTAACAGTGAAGGTAATTGACCATTGGAACAATTTACCAAGGGTTATGGTGGATTCTCCATCACTGGAAAACTTTAAATCAAGACTGGATATTTTTCTAAAAAATATGCTCTAGTTCAAACAGGAATTAATTCAGGTAAATTCTGTGGCCTGTGTTATACAAGAGGTCAGACTAGATGATCACAGTGGTCTGTTTTGGCCTTGATAAATAACACTTCTTTCTAAGGATTACGGGGATATTTTGTTCTCCATGATCTACACAGTTCTGAGCATCTCTACTGAATCTACCAAGTACACCTCTACCCCGATATAACGCTGTCCTCGGGAGCCAAAAAAACTTACCACGTTATAGCTGAAACCGTGTTATATCGAACTTGCTTTGATCCGCCGGAGTGCACAGTTCCCCCCCCCTCCCCAGCACTGCTTTACCGTGTTGTATCCAAATTTGTGTTATATCGGGTCGCGTTATATCGGGGTAGAGGTGTAGTGCAAAGCATGATAGTTTGTCAAGCAGGAAATGTGATTCACTAAAATAGTCACATAAGAGCCACAAAACATACATTATATGGGACCAAATTTTAAGTACCACTGAGTTTGGCTGGATTCAGACTGGAGACCTACAGCAAGAGGCGGTGTAGCTCATTAGCAATGTCATGAGGTATTTAGTCATCCTATAAGTGCTAATTTAGGTGGTGGTCCTGTATATTTTTATATTTTAGCTTTAAAAATTCTACATTGAGCATTAAAGTTGCAAAGCCAAGTACTATGGCATGCCAGAATTAACTTTGTTGGTGCAGCTTTAGTTATACTCCTTATGCATATTCATTATAAACAGGCTTTAATTATATAGTCACATACCATCTTTTCCCTCATGGATCATCAGCAGGATTTGAACCCAGGAGCTTCAGAGCCACAACACAGATCTCTACCACTTGAACGAAAGGAGTGAGTGATACGTACATGAATAGGCTTTTATTTTGTATGTGTTTCAGCCCCTAAAGAGGGAAATAACATATGCTTGGCCAGTGGATTACACAACTGTAGGTGAGACAGCAGAGGGATGTTGGATATTGGGATTCCTGGGTTCTGTTTGTGGTTCTGGCAGCAGAGTGTGATCTAGTGGTTAGAGACATCACAGTCAAGCATGTAGGTTTTGCAAACTCATTCCAAAAGGCATCATGGCTAAGTGGATGAATTTTGCATTGCTTTTGTCTTGGAGACCTGGGTTCTTTTTCCACATCTGCCTGAAGTGGCCATGTGCAACATCTCAATTACCTTATTTGTAAACTGTGGGGAATGATAGTTTCCTGTCCCTAGGGTAGGAATATGAGACCTTAATCAGTAAAGAACACAGTGCATAGAAATGTTAACACCAATCAGTAGAAGAGGTGAGACCAGAACCCATAGTATTCTGGCTCCCAGCTGAATGCACATTACCTGGGACCAAAGGTTATTTTATGGGAGAGTCTCTCCATCTCTTCTCTCCTCCCCCGCAATGTGTGATATTTAGGGCTTGTCTACACTGGCAATTTACAGTGCTGCAACTTTCTCACTCGGGTGTAAAAAAACACCACCCTGAGCGCAGCAAGTTTCAGCGCTGTAAAGCGCCAGTGTAGACAGTGCCCCAGCGCTGGGAGCCACGCCTCTCAAGAAGGTGGTTAAAGCACTGCCATGTTGCCAGTGTAGACTAGCCCTTAGCAAGGCATGTATGTGGAAAAGCAGCCTAGAACATCATTGTCATTTGAGATGGGTGACAGATGGGAGGCCTAGTTGCCTGTACAATCTTCTTTTTTCCTTCATAAGAGAGGGGTATTTGTGGGTGTGTGTACACACATGCGCATGTGCACACATGATCTTTATTAGGTATGAGCAAAAATAACTAGGCATGGAAATGTGTTGATAGTAGCCAAGTTGTGGGAGAATTATCATTAAATGCCAGGAATGAGGAGCACCCTTTCACTGACAAGAAGATCAGATTTAGTGGATTATGGTGTTACTTGCAGCTCCTAAATGCCTTTCTCTGGCTCAGCCCCTTTTAAACACTCCTGGATTTCTAACAGTTGGTGATTTCTGGGTTCCTAATTTTCCAGATTTTTAATTTTTTTTAGAGACATTCTTAAACTAGAGTATTTTATATAGTTTTTAAATTCGCAGTTTCTATTTTCATGTTTTCAGTCTGTATTCAGTGTTCACAGTATCTTGACACCCTTTATTTGTGCCTTCTGTAACTTCAAAACTGCTTTTAGAGAGGTCAAGAGGCTTCAGAATGGTTCCCTCAGGATAACTAAACCCATCATGTAAAGAAGGAGCGAGCGATGGTAGACTCACCAGATTCACCAGCCTCCTTACCCTGCCTGCTTATATTGATAGATATGAAGGTTTCCAGATCTGTTTGCTGCTAATATTTTGATTTCTTGGACTCCATTTTGTAGTAGTTCAATTAAGTGAAAGAAAATAAAAATGCAAACATAAACACCAGGTTGGTTCTGAAAACAATCAAGCAGTAAACTCTATACCCAAAGACTTAAATAAGCCAACAGCTGGTGTTAGCTGCAAGGTCTGTTACTGGCATTGTATTGCAGTTAGTGGATCATGTATGTTTAAAAAACAAACAAACAAACAAAAAAACCTACACCAGTCCAGAGCCAGCAGCAGCCTGGTGTTAAAGGAAGCTTGCAAGTGGCCATATTTCTTCACTCCCTTTGTTCTGCTAGAGTTGATAATCTTTCTTAAACTGGCAGAATCCATGAATTTCAGAGGTAAGACTGATTTGTTCTGCATGTGCTGTTGCTAAGAATAATTACATATGATATATAAGATCACTTATTTTATATTATATTATTTGGGATTTTTCTAGAGACTATAAACTGCAATAATTATATTAATCAATGCATTAAAGATATAGTTGAAGCCTTAAACTAAAATGTTCTTCACTATTCTGAATTTGATAGTGGAAATCCACTATTTGTATAACTTGGTCTTAACTTGCTGTCAATGGTACTGTTTGGTAGTGGCAGTGCACCAAATGTATATATATAGTATCTGCATGGTACAATCCTATTCTTGATTTTTTTCTTCCATCCAGACAATGAATGATTTTGACTATTTAAAACTACTGGGGAAAGGCACTTTTGGCAAAGTTATTTTGGTCCGAGAGAAGGCAAGTGGAAAATATTATGCGATGAAGATTTTGAAAAAAGAAGTTATTATTGCAAAGGTAAGCTTATGTTTTAATATTTTCCCTGCTCAAGTATTCTTTTGGGTGGGAAATTCCATGTATAACAGGCAAAACACCAGTGGTTTCTGATGGTAACTATAAGTTTCTAAAGGGATCTAAGTTCTCTTAACATTTGTACTTCATGTGCCTTTTTCCATTGCCTTACCAATCTAATGAACAGAAAGCATTTGGATGCATCCTTGCTGTGGTCATCTGGATCTATGTTTAGGAAAGCATCAGAAAGATTGTGCAAGTCGGGTTTAAATAAGAAGAAAATGTACTGTGGGAAGTACTGTAGGCTTACAGGAAAAGATTATTTAAAAGTAAACTGGGATCATTCTCAGAGTAATTTGCGTGAAGTGGAGCAATTAAATATAGCTTATATTTTATTCCCTGCCTTGCTAGGTAAGGCAGCTGCTCATGGGATAAAGAATTTAAACTTTCCATTCCTATGGGACAGGAAAAATCTGAAGTTTATGCCTGTAGGGCTGATGTTAAAGGGGCAGGATCAAATAGTTTAAACTTAGTGTTTGATTAGCCTGGTATTGCCAACTATTGTGATTTGATTCTTAGACTATCACTGTAAACTCTCTGTATAGTTGCTCTAAGCTGATGGGAGAGAGCTCTCCCATTGGCTAAATTACTCCAGCCCCTGTGAGTGGCGGTAGCTATGTCGGCGGAAGACGCTGTAGTGTAACCATAGCCTTAGACTCAAAGAGTTCAAGGCCAGAGGCACCGTTAAATCATTTAGTGTGACCTCCTGTATAACACAGGCCCTTAAATTTCACCTGTTTACCCCTGTATTGTGCCCAGTAACTTGTTGTGACCTTTGCAATATTTGGTGGTTTATGAAAACCTCAGCTGCTGGTATCAGATTATTATCTGAGAATTTTATCTTTCATCTTAAAAAAAGTAAATTTCTTCTCACATGGAAAAGTTTAAAAATTTGAACTCTGAATGCTGCAATGTCAGGAGGCAAATCCAAAGAACCCCAATCTGATGATTTTCGTTGGCCTGACTCATGATATTTGAGTGCCTGGGGTTGGCAAAACTGATAATCATAAAATTCTAATGGGACTTTTCTCATGTATTTTATATATTTCGCTTTTAAAATATCATTCTATACATTTTTGCTTTTAAATATAATTGTGGGATGAAGTGTGCTATGCCAGAACTTGCAGCCAAGGAGGATGGGGACTATGGTGGTTTTAAGCTATCTTTGTGCCTTCCTGATTCTGGACAGTTCCAAGGGCTAGAGCAGCTCTCAGTGCAATTTAGACAGCCCTGTGGGTGTACAGCGGCTACTTCAGGATGTTCTATGGGTGGAAGTGCTTCTCAGAGCAGCCCTACCCCCAACACCTTTGTCCTCAACATGGCCCTTTTATTAGTGCTTGTGTAGGGATCCTCAGGAGGCTGTCTTATGGCTATCTTTCTTAGTTCCTGTGCTGAGAGAATCCTCACCTGGCTGCATGCAGGGCCTTTAGAGCCCTTTTATGCCATTTTCTTGCCCTTTTACCCTATGTAAAGATGCCATAGTTGGGGTGGCTTTTATATCAGTTAGACAAAACCAATATTTTGGCTTCCCTTGTTCATGCTGATGGCTGCTGCAGTAACACTGAATTTAAAATAAAGTTAAAATAACATTTCTTAACATACTTATTTTTTCTATTTCTGTGTAGCAGGTTCTGCTCTCCATTAAACTAGTGAAAGTCTAAAATAATTCTGTTGAGATCAATGAAGTTACTCTGTTTACTTCAGATCAGAAACTTGCCCATTAGGATAGTGCTGGAGACCCAGCTTTGATTTTTTTGTTCTGTTTTGTTTAGTTTGGTCTCACCCATGCTAACCAAGGAGCTTTAATGTCTGAGGAAGCAACGCATTCCTTAATCTCTGAACTTTGACCTCTCTAGATTACTTTTAATAACTTTGGAAGCAGTGGTGTTCAGTTTTCCATGGCTGATAGGGTGGTAGTGATGATGTGAGGTCTTGGTGAAGTTTAGAATGGGGGATATACTTGGGTCTTCAGAAACAGTGTGGTATATTCTCTTTCCCTTCCCACCACATGCAAAAATATGATAGGCTAGTAGGCACAGTTGATTGGCACACTAACATCATGTACATCCACAGAGATTTATAAATAGTGATAGCATTTAACCTCTAGAGCGCAGTGTTTAAACTGATACTTAAGGGCACAAGTTAAAATAAGTTCTTCAGTGTCAACCTAGTCTTCATTTAAGTACATCTCATAGTCCACTTACAGCTTGGTATAATATGCACTAGAGAAAATCATGATTGTAACAATAGGTGTGTTATGGTTCAGGTTTGAGATGTAATGGCAGACCTGTGTATGGGAAGGTTGTATGGCATCTGCCCAGTTCAATTTCGGTGATAGATCAAACATTGCATTTGTTTGGAACTTGCTACCAGTATTATTAAATCCTGGGCCAATGGAATCATTGACAGCTTTTAATGCTCTATACCTCATGAACCATAGAGGTTCTAAACAAAATTTATCAATCTTTGGTAGTTCCCAGCCTTTCATTTGTACACACTTGTTTGCACCTCAAGCACAGTGAAATATATTGGACCTAAACTTTGCATTTAATTTAATTTGTTTCTTTTCCCCCCACTTAAATTCTGGCATTATTTTTGAGAATCACTAAAACTATAAACTAAGAGGCACATCCTCAACTGGTGCTCCAGTATCAATTTACACCATCTGAGGATCTGCTTTTTAGTTTCTTATTTGCTCAAGAATGGGGTTTTCAGCAGCATTCCATGTTGGCCTAACTCAGGTTTCATTGAAATCAGTGGGAGCAGAATTTGGCCAATGCTTAGTGTTCTTGAAAATCCCATTCTAATGCTGTATGCTACCTAAAGCAGCTGGGAATCCTAGCTTTCAAATTAAATAAAACATTAATTTCTGTCTAAAGCTTGTGATGTGACTGCTATGAAAATCATGCCAGAATTGAACACCAGGAGTGAGGAAGCAAGATCAGAATTAGAATAACTTGATTTTTATAGTGTTCTTACCAAATGTGTCTTAAATGGCATTGTGGGATTCCATGTTTGCTTGTGTGTCAGAGATTCCTTATATTTGGTTCCCATTGACATCCAGTGGGGGCTTGTTGGTGCTCAGCACTTCTGAAACTCAGGCCGATATCTAAATGACTTAATGCTCCTATTTTTGAAAATCTTTGCTGTTTTGAAATGTGCTTAGTTTACAAGTAATACAGGTTTTTTTCTAACTTTTAGTCCTGTGAACTCAACCTGAGAAATCAAGCCTCAGTCCTTTTTCCCACATCACCAGTAATAAAGGTTCTGCAGGCCAAAATAGGCCCTTGAATAAACCTGCACAGTCCTACTACCTATAATGGGTTTGCATAGGTATAACTGATTAGAACTTAAACAAATAATTCTGTCAGTGGTTCTGTCAGTGGTTTTTGTGCAAGTGGGAATAGAGCCCTCCTTGCATACTCATAGCTGTGTGATCTCTGCAGAGGTACCAAGAGTAAAGTGCACTAAAATCTTAGGCCCTGATCCTACAAACACTGAAATATGTGTTTAATTTTGCTTTTGTGTGTGGTTCCATTGACCTAATATGAGTAATGTTATGCACATGTTTTAAATATTTGCAGGATGGGGGCCTTATTCAGTAACTACAAGTAAACATGTATGATGTAGTAAAAACTGACAGCAGATCTGTTGAATCTGAGGGTGCCATTTTTACATAGTCACTGTTCAGAGCAGAATTGTATTGTCATTTTATTTACTTTTGTTTATTTGAATGTTAAGTTCTCTAAAATGTTTCAGCAGCTCCATAAATCTTAAATAATAGGTAAATGTTGTGCTTCACTGTAGTTTCTTTTCCCCCATGAAAATCAAGGGGCATTTGGGAGTCATCCTATCCTAATAGTTTGTTTCCATGCTGAAAAGGAGGACCTTCCCCCCGCCCCAAATAATAGTATTATTTGTGCTTCACTTCGTCTTCTCTTGGTATGGATATGGAAACTGCTTGTGACCTCAGCAGCAAGGGACTCAAATTCTATCTTAGACTTTTTGGGAAAGGAGTCAAGGCAGATGTAAATTTGATGTTAACATTTATTTAAGGTTTAGGGAAGTATTGAGATGTTTTATTAAATTAACTGAACAGGAAAAATATGAAAAAGATTTGTAACAAGTTAGGGCCAATCTATGTGTTAAGATCCAAGTGTGAATTGCTGAGCCAGAAATATTCTGATATATCATCAAATGCTTTCCGGAAAAATAATGATGAAGTGAAGAGAAAGGAATTTTTGTTGTTTTCATGGATATTAAATCTACTCTCAGACTATCAGATAGTAAAAAGGGGGAGGGGAATATTCATATAGCATATGAAATAGAGTTCTAAAAAGTTACTTGACATTGCCCTTTCTAGTTCTTTATCAAAAAAAATTTTCCATAAACTTCTAAAAATATGCTAGAAAATCCTCATAGTTCCTCCATTAAACTGTTTTAATGCCTTCCTCTTGTATGTGGTTGTATTACATTCACCCAACATTTCAGTGCTAAAGTTTTAACCACTAACTTTTTGTTGCTGTTATTTTAACTTCTTATTTTGATGGCCTTCTTTTTATTTTGACAGCCTTCTTTTCAGTATAATTTATAACTCCTGGCATCTTTGGTTAATTTGTAGCTTAAGGGTATCTTTTCTTCATGGTTTAGATTAATTAATATGTACCGTGCAATAGTATTACATTTTCATTATTTCTATCATTATTTTAAAAGTATACTTTGAACAAATGCATTTGCTTATTGTTATTGCTGATACTTCTGATTTGCACCAAACTAATCTTCCATTCACTATGATATTCAGCAGTTGCTAGGCAACCCACACAGTAAGTTGCTGACCCTCCTACCCTTTTTAAGATAATGCAGCTAGCAGAGGGGTTATTTTAATGAATTTTCTTTGTGAACTGCAAATCAGACTTATGTTTTTGATGTTATTGAGTTACATTATTTTAAAAACTCTAAATTATTATTTAAAGATTCATTTGCTACTCTAATTAGGAGTTAATTGTAAAAATTTAGAGAGCCTCTGAAAATTTTAGTTTCTTTCATATTAAGATTCATTTGGGTGTGATATATGCAGTTGCCTCCCAAATTTTATCCATTTGCATTTGATACAAAAATAAATCGTTACTGATTAATACAAAGTTGTAGACTGTTACATGTGTAATACTAGATGCTTCACATCAGAACTGCTATGTAGGACCATAAGTTGTCTGTATTTTTAAACCATCAATTCCTTAATAATTTCCTCTTATACAGAAAGTGGTATAATAGTTCATCCATTAGCATTAGAAAAAATAGGGACTCAAATACAGGGTGTGTTAATTCATCATTTTCCACATTAGGCGCTATGCTTAATTTTCTACCTGTGTTTTTAGAATATATTTGAATGATAGAATTCTTTGAAAAGAAATAGCAATTATCAAAACTGAATGTGCTATCTCATTTTAAGATTTTGTATCTTTGTCTTTCCTGAAGTAGTTAAATTAGACTTATAAATTAAATATAATTTTCATCTCTCAATTCATGTTGAACCCTTTATTATTCAGGATGAAGTGGCTCACACTCTTACAGAAAGCAGAGTATTAAAAAACACTAGACACCCTTTTTTAACGGTAAGTATTGGGAATACAGAATAATTTTTTTAAATGGGTAATTTTTAACCTGAGGGATATACAATTATTGGAAAAAAAATTGTAAATAAATACATTTTAAAACTTTGTAACTCATGTGAGGTTAGGGTGGCAAATATCTTGAGTTTATGGTAAATGATATTAGAGTTTGGAAAATGCATTTAAGGTTTGCGGTTTAGAAATACTAAAGGATCTAATAGTTTAATAGAGCTTAAATTATATGAAAGCAAAAAAAGTTAGCTGTAAAATTAAAATGTTGCATTTTTGTGTGGATTCTTTTATCCATTACAATAAAAATTGTTGAGTTGTAGAATTTTTTACACATTGTCAAGAGAATAATTAGAAGAAAGTGGATTTTAAATGGTTAGAAATTGAAGGCAAGGTACTGAAACACATATTTGTGTCTGGCAAACATAATGTATAATAACAATAGTTCAGTATCTTTGTGCACTGTGTGCTGATTAAATGTTTTAAAATACATAATATGGACAATAATATGTATTCACCATTTTTATTATGTATTAACAAAATAAAGGAAATAGAATGACAGATTAAATCCATTTGAGGTTCACTGCAAATTAAGGGGTTAGTCTACTGTTAAGAAAACAGTTTCCCAATATAAAACTAAGTTAAATCCCTCCTTGCTCTCAATTTACCCAAAAATATGTTGATGTCAATTTTTCAGAAAATTAAGAAAAACAAATAGTTTTATTCCTGTCTTCTACTATGTTCAAAAAACAATGCTTAGTGGATTGTAACTTTAATCTGGGAGACTATTATAGATTTTTATGTCTTATTTTTGAAAATAAGGCTAATTATAATATGAACATGATAAACTATATATAAACTGATTTATAAACAACCATTTAGACAGCAACGGATATATGGATGATAAAGGTTTTTTTGGATTTATATTAAACTAGATATATTAAAACATTATTATAAAAGTATATCGGGAGATATGAGAACTTCAGAAATTTCTTAAATTTCAGAGTATAAAGATAGGGAAGAATATGTCTACCATAGCCCATTTCAGAATCTAGAACATGTGATAGTAGATTCATCATCTCTTAAAGTGCCTTCCATGCTTATGGTGCTGAACAAATATTAGTGATATGATCATTTACCAGTTGTAAATTTGTTTATTCACTCAAGATAAAAGAAACCTACACTTGATGTCTGGAATGTCATTTCCTAAAATGTTAGTATTTGTAACAAGAAAGATTAAATAAATTAACAAAATTATTATTTGGTATTAAGCAGAAAGTAAATAGAAAACTCATCTTTGGCTTCAAGTAAATCCTGTAACTCTGGTTCATGAACTCTGCCTTCATATAGATGAGGTCTTCCCAGAGTTTCCCAAGCCAGCCCCTCTTATAGTCCTTTTCAAGCTGGTCAGGAAGTGGTTCTCCCCTTCTGCGGGAATTTTTGAGATTTCAAAAAGTTTTCCTAGTCCCAACTGGGATGGCAGGTCAATCCTGAAAATTTTTGTGAACCAAATATCTACAAGAAATATTGGATTGGTTCAGTGAAAACATTTTGTTTAATTAATTTCAAAATGTTTCATTTTGATTGTGACCTTTTTAATTTTTAAATTATTTTTACTATACATTAAATTTTGAAATGAAGTGATTTCACAATGAAAAATTGAACTTCTGTTTTGAAAATGCTGAGACTGGGGCACTAACAATTCCAGGGTTTTTTGGTTTTTAAATTGAAACAGGAAATTTGTCAAAACAAAAAAGTTTGGTGAAATGATGAAATGGTAGTTTCCAATGAAAAAAAGATGAAATGGTAGTTTCCAATGAAAAAAATTAGTCAAAAAATTTGTGACCATCTTCTTTTAAGTAAAGATAAATAGGAAGGGGGGAAGATGAGCTGAAATTAACTTTGTTCTTCAGTGCCTCTACTACATACATTGATATAATTTCTTAGTTTCTCCCTTTAAAAAGTACTAATTTTCTCCTTCAAAGTCGTATATATAATTCAGATATTCAATTTCATCATAAACTCTGTATATAGCATAATGTCCTATTGTGATGACTTCTTGTTCATTTTGCTGTTTTAAAAGCTATTTTATGGAGGCTGAGGCTGACGTTATAGCTATACTTGGCAGACCAAGTAGACATTTTGGGCCAAATTGTGCTCAGCTTGCCTAGTAGCACAAAGGAGCATATGACGCATATGGGTACATGGGGTGGGGAGTGGGCAAAGCCTTGGCCTTGCTCCTCAAACCACTGGTCACATAGCTGGTATGTCTGGGAGCTATATGCTGTACCAGGTATAGATCCAGCACAGTTTTCTCCCTTCCCAGAGCAGCCGGGAGAACAGCAGGGCAGTTGACTCCCTTAGCCACAGTCTCCCTCCTGGGCTACTCTAGGGACAGCACAACAACGTGCAGCTCTACTTACTCTAGGTACGTTGTTAAGTCATGATCTATCCTTTCATAATTACATTGAATCTTGCTACACTGCATTTCAAATAATTGGGCCAAATGCATATCTGTAATGGATTTATAGTCAGTAGATTTACACCAGGAATGACTTTGGCCCATCATGAGCCATTCAAACCTTGGGAAGTCAAGATTTTAAATTATATGAATAATAAATGTTAATGATTTAAAAAAGTTCTATATAATTTTATGTATTACTAATTTGGCACTGAAAAAATGTTCAGCATTGTACAATACATTAAAATAAAGGCAGTGTCTGCTCTGAAGATAAGACAGACAGACATAGGAATCCCATTGAAGATTCCTCCTTGCTCCCCTCCTCCCACAATATTATAATCTTTCTTCTTATGGGTACCATGGGAAAAGTGGGTTTGGGATGGTATTAGAATGAGGAGAGGATGGTGGTGGAAGATGTATGGCTAATACCACACATTTGGAAGCGAGGAAGATATTTCATTTCATAGTAGGATTAGAAATGCCAGTAGAAAACTGTGCTTATTTTTAATGGCAACATAGTAAAAAATAATTATTTTATTAATGTACATTTTGCTGAGTGAGCAAAACGTGTAGACTTTTCTTGTCAATGGCTCTCATAGTAGAGTGATTCAGATAGAGAAGTAGGAAATAGTGATGATACATTCCAGCAATCAAATTTGTCTGTTTAACAAGATACATTTAAATTTTTGTTAGCATTCTAATTACTAGAAATCAGGTTAATATGTGAAGATAATTTTTTGTTTTTTTTTTGTTTTTTCTTCTCTTTAAGTCTTTGAAATATTCCTTCCAGACAAAGGATCGTTTGTGTTTTGTGATGGAGTATGTTAATGGGGGAGAGGTGAGTCAAAGAAAAAAAATTGCATTAACACTGGTATTATTGCCATTAGGTAGTATTTTTAAAGATGTACTTTGTCCTGAATTTTTATTTGTGTTTGATGGAATTTTCTTAAAATAGGAAACTATCTATAAAAAGTTTAGGGCCAGATTTTCAAAAGTATGCTTTGATTTTTGAAAATCTAGTTTGTTGTACACCTCTATCCTGATATAAAGTGACCCGATATAACATGAATTCTGATATAACGCGGTAGAGCAGTGCTCCGGGGGGGCGGGGCTGCGCACTCCGTCAAATCAAAGCAAGTTCGATAGAACGTGGTTTCACCTATAACACGGTAAGATTTTTTGGCTCCCGAGGACAGCGTTATATCGAGGTAGAGGTGTATTTTAAAGTTTCAGTGCATAACAAAGCAATAAGTTTAGCGTTATATCTAGCAGTCTAGCCATGTGCATGCCTACTAGAGACTCTTCCCTCCTGCAGCCTGTACTCCTCCCTCCAAGTTCCATGCAGGTTGCTACATCTTTCCTTTTAACAATTGTAGTTGTGTCTTTTGTACAAGCATTCGAATTGCCGGGGCCAGAGGTTACTAGTACATAACCCACCCCTAGGTATATGGCCTTTACAGCCATCCCACTGCTGCCTGTTAGGCCTCATAATTCTTCAGTTGTGCTGGTCTTTGAACCAGTCTCCTACTTCTTATTTGTGTTATCACTGTTGGTGGGGCACTTGCTACCCTCCTGTTGCTGCCTTTATTCTGTTGGTTGGTGTCCTGTTGGTTCTCTGTATTGCTCATATACCTCATTTCTTCCAACTCTCCTGTGTCAGGCCAGTTGAAAGCTGAGGTTCTTCTTGTGTCTTCCTGGTCCTTGCCTTCCTGTCCACCACTACACCGCAGTTGTCTTCAGTTTTGTCTCTGCCACTGTTCTGAATCTGTACCAACCTTATTTGACCAGTGTTCCATTGCAGCTTGAACTGTTACCTTGTGCCATTGCTTTGTGTGGGTGTTTGAAGGTTGGACTATAGACTTGCTCACCTCTGTGCAGTGGCCTCAGATCCTTGGCTCCCTTGTTGTAGTGGGCTGCTCACTTAGCTTGGCATTCTCTTAACTGTTTCAGTGTACTTTCCTTTGTTCCTCTGCCAGACTGCAGCAGACAGTCCTTCCTGGGAATCAGAGTCTTGGTTCTCTGACTCACCAGTCTCTGTCCTGGGCTACTCTCTAGTCCCTGGGAGGGTTTATTGCGATGCTCCAATGTTGACAGGTAGAATGATCCCTTCCTTTCTGTTTTGCCTTTGGCATCAGTCTCTTGGCTTTGACTGCCAACTTGGTGTTGAGTCTTTTTTTTTTTGTTTTGGATGTAGTGTATTGTGACCCATTGTCTGAGCATAGTAGGTCAGGTTTGCCATACCTTGCAAAATGCGCCTTTAGTTTCCTGATGACACTTCTGGCCTGAGTTTTTTCTAGGTAGTCCTCCTCCCAGAAATTGGAGAACACCTCTACCCCAATATAACGTGACCCGATATAACACGAATTCGGATATAACACAGTAAAGCAGTGCTCCAGGCGGCAGGGCTGCGCACTCCGGTGGATCAAAGCAAGTTTGATATAACGCGGTTTCATCTATAACGCGGTAAGATTTTTTGGCTCCTGAGGACAGCGTTATATCGAGGTAGAGGTGTAGTAACCTACTTTGACCACATAACCTTTAATAACAGGAACTAACTTTTTCCCAGGGTTGAGCTGGGATTTCGTGAGGTTGTAGTCGCCTTCTGTTGATTACTTTATTTGTTGTACATCTTGCACTGTTCTGTGTATGCTCTGCTCCGAATTGGGCATTAATTCCTGACTAGTAGAGACACTTCCTGGCTCATCTTAACTATGCTTCCTTTTTCAGGTGTGAAGCATATATCAGTCTCATGATGTTTGCTCTTAAATCTGCTGGGATTACTGCTCAGTTTCCTTTTAAAAAAATCATGTCTTGCACACACAGTTCAACCCTCACCTGCGGTACTTGCTCCTTGGCATCTGGCCAGCCTTGGAGTATGAACTGTTTTAGTGCCTCTAGCACTCCACCCTATTCAGTGTTTTGTTCGTTTGCCTGGGTCCTCCCATCTGAAATGTGAAGGTATTGTAGCATATTGATAGACCCTATCTTCTGTTCCACAAATCCATCAGTGTTGTGCTCTGGAAACTATGCCTCACTCAGCATATCTGCTGCCAGTAGTGATTTTCTTGTACAATACTTTATAGACTCCAGCAGGTTGATGTACGCATAATTTGTTGTTGTCACTTGGGTGCTCTCAGCAATGACTTCATGATACTTTCTCATAGCTTCTGATCAGAGTGCACAACTATGTTATGCACAAAGGTGAACTGTTGGCAGAGGTGAAAGTAAGCCAGTACGGTACGGCGTACTGGCAAGAGCCGGTACGCCGTGCCGGACTGCACTGGCTTCTCTGCTGGTGATTTAAAGGGCCCAGTGCTCCAGCCGCTGTGGGGAGCCCCGGGCCCTTTAAATCCCCTCCAGAGCTCTGGCAGCCGGGCTCGGGCGGGGATTTAAAGGTCCTGGAGCTCTGGCCCCGCTGCCGGAGCTCCGGTGGCGCTTTAAAGGGCCCGGGGCTCCCTGCAGTGGCTGGAGCCCTGCTACCGCTATCCCAGCGGCGGCAGGGCTCCAGAGGCAATTTAAAGGGCCTGGGGCTCCCCACAGCGGCTGGAGCCCTGGGCCCTTTAAATCACCTCCGGAGCCCTGGCACCGCTAACCCAGCTGTAGCCCGAGCCCTGCTGCCCCGGGGTGGCGGCGGCAGGGCTCCCGTGGTGATTTAAAGGGCCTGGAGCTCCGCGGCGGCCGGAGCCCTGGGCCCTTTAATTTGCCCTGGGGCTCCCAGTCGCCTCTGTAGCTGGTAGCTCTGGGGTGATTTAAAGGCCCTGGGGCTCCCAGCCACAGCTTGAAAGTCCCTGCCTCTTCCAGTCGAGGCCACGCCTCTTCTGGTTGAGGCCATGCCCCACTCAGGACTCTGGTGTACGGGTAAGTCCTTTAAGTTACTTTCATCCCTGACTGTTGGCGTTCCATTCCACATACCACAGCCCGTGGATCCTTTTCTATCTGTGCATACCCTCTTTCTGTGTCTGTCAGGGCTCGAATAGCAAATTCTGTGGGCTGCTGACTTTGTTGCTCTTCTGAGACATCACGCTGAAGCTCTAGCTGCTCTGCAGGGCTGTAGTACTTCAGGACTGGTGCCTTGCTTATGATTTTCGTTACTCCTTCAAATGCTGCTTCTTGAGTCTCTCATCATTCCCACACTGCATAATTGTGTGTTAACTGTCTCAAGGGCTCACAGACTTCTTATTGATGTGCACTGAATCTGTGTAGACAGTTGGCCATTAATATAAATTGCTGGACTCCCTTCACTTCCTTTGGCCAGGGCATTTCCTTAATGTTTGTCAGTTTCTTGGAGACTGGCTGGAGTCCCTCAGAGGTCAACAGATGTCTGACATAGGGGACCTCAGTTCTCCTCATCTTCAGCTTGTGTGCATTCAACCCAATATTCCACTCATGGCACTAGTTTGAGTTACTGCAGCTTGGTATCATGGTCCTGGATTACCTCTTTTTAGTCATATCCTTCTCCTACATAAGAATGTCATCAGCTACAGTCTTTATGCCTGGGAGTCTGTCGGATGAGGCCTAGTTCAGTTTACACTGGAACACCTCTGGGGCCAGACTGATGCCCAGAGGTATTCATACTCTGCAATTCCTAGCTCCACATGCCAGGACTCATTCTTGATATCACTTTTGCCATGGATAAATTGAATAGTGTGTCCTCAGTCATTGGTAATGGGTAGTGATTTCTCAATGCTCTGTTCAGTGGTTTTAGGTCAATGCAAATCCTCTATTTACCTGAAGGTTTTCTCAGCGCTAATGGAATTCTGATCCACTCTGTGCTGGTTTCAGTGAGTGTAAGGATGCCTCTTTGCAGGTTTGCCGGTTCCTTCTTCAGTGGCTCCAATAGAGCTAATGGAACTCTGCATTTCGGAAGCCTTATGTGCAGCCCAGGGATGTCAGTTTCTGCAGCTTGCCCTTTAGGGTCTGTCTCCTTGACATATGTCCTCATATTTTGCTTGAATGCTGGACAGGCCCATGTTGACTTCTCCCTCCTCTCTCACTTTAAGACTGTTCTCCTGTGATGCATATTTGCCAAATTAGTAGCTGTCATAACTCCATAATCATAAGTGAACTCTAGGATTTTGAATTTGAATTAGGAATTTGTCCTAATGACTAAGAACTTAAAGTGTAAGGGAGGCTCAAGAATATGGTGTAGCGTGCCAGAGGGAGCAATTAAGAGGTTTAGATCAGAGGGTTAGATACCAGATGAGGAATCCTTCAGTCTTCCTGTTTTTGATTACATATATAATATTTTTTACAGAAGTTTAAAAAATATTGTACATATTCTATAAAGGTGCTAGATATAGCATTTGTTCCAGAAATGTAAGGAGGACAGGCAAGATTGTTGGTTTAACTGTGGTTTAACTAGGCTGCAACAGTCAAATCTGGAAATAGATCTGGAAAAATCTTGTCCAGTTGAAGGCATCCTTCCTTTGAAATCCATTCCACCCAGGGCCAGATTTCCAGTTAGGCACAGTAGGCACGTGCCAAGGCGTGCCTAAAAGTTAAAAGTGGGTTAAAAGTTTCATATATTACAGAAAACATGAAGGTCAGCTGTAGGCAGGGGGTCGCTAAAGATGCTGTGCCTCGGGGCACATGAGTTGTAAATCTGGCCCTGCTTCTACCTGGTGGAGAGCTGCCTGCCGGCAACCCCACCCCCTATTATACCTGGGCCCAGCACTATTGCTGGGACCCAAACACCATTGCGTGGTACAAGGGTTAAGGTGGCGGGACAGGTTTTTTTTTCTCATTGTACCCATCATTCAGAGCCCCAGCCCTATTCCTCACCTTCTTTAGGAGGTGCTTACTCCACTCCCAATTCCAGTTTATCAGGAAACCAGACCCCTCTATTGAACGATCACATGCACTGGGCACCTGCCACCAAAAGGCACCAGCAATTGGTGTGGCTGTAGTTTGAAACAATAAATTAGTATCACAATATATTACATACATTGTCTTGTATAGCAGAATGCACTCAGCGATCATCTACTGCCCAAAATGCTATAAACTGTACTGCAGGAACAACCTTTTACTGGCAGGGGAATATACCATATAATTTAATAGATGTTTCCCATCTCTAATTTTTATTATTTGGCAGTAAAGCTCAGAAATTTGTAGCAATACAAAGATTATGCTATGTAACTTCTTCTGGAAAATACTTTGAATATGCCTATTAATTTCTCAATTTTTATAGTTTCAGTATATTTTCAGATTTAGACTTCAATATAAGACTTATTAATTGGTTGTTACCTATGTATTTATAACTCAGTAAAATCAGATTTTAAAAATAACCAGATGGTTTACTCAACACTGAAACATTTACAGTATTTCTGCCATATTTTGCATTTTTTCTCTTTTGTCATAGCTCTTATTTTGATTCAGCAGATAAGGAAGAACCAAGTGGTTTGCTGTATCAGAGCAAGTGATATTAATGTTTCTAGGCAAGACTTAATTGAGAGGAATTACAACTTAACTAGGGGGAAAAAACAACTGTATACAGTTGCTGCTTTTATTTTTAAGCTCCTGGGTTTTATCCCATTTTCAACCATCTCTACATGTTGTAAATGACCATCCCTGCCTCAGATTGCTTACAATCTAAAACAAAAGTTACTTGTTTCCTGAGGTGCAGAATATAGCTTGAGAGAACATAAAAATTAAAATAGTCATCAAATAATTCCACATTCTTTTTTCAGTGATTAGCCATATACACATTGTACTGATGGTGCATCTGTGTCCCATAGCTCTTGTGAGCTGTGCTGAGGGCATGTAAGGGTGAAGTGCATTGGCTGTGTGTAACGAGGCAGGACTCACCACCGCGGTGCCTTCTGCTGGCCATCCTGGGAATTAGCTCTCATTTCGTCAATCTCGCCTACGCTTCTAGGACTCACGTTGCTCCCTGGACCGCGGCATCCTCTTCTGGACACAGTCCTCCAACTGTACCCCATCCAGTTCTCTCCCCCATCTCTGCCAGCCCAGGGACCCTATAGCCAGCAGCCACGTATTTCGCCGCCTCCTGCTCTGCCATCTGTTTCCCTGGGCAACTTCCCTGCAGCCCTAGCACCTTTTCCGCCCTGGTATCAGAGCTTCAGTCCGGCAGATGTCAGGCTGGGAGCTCCGTCTTGCTCCCCTGATGCTGCCAAGCCTTGCTCTGTCCTTGAGGGGCTCTCTCTCAACCGTCCTACAGGGCAGCCAGTCCTCCTCCCTTGGCCTCTAGGGAGAGATTGCCCCTGTTCTGCTCAGCAGCCCTTTTTATATGGGCCAGCCTGGCCCTGATTGGCTGCTCTACTAAGCCTTCTCCCTATTGGCTGGCTCAATAAGCCCTCTTCTAATAGGCTGGGTTCTGCACAACCTCCCCAAGGCTGCTTTAACCTTTCTGCCTAAGTGGGGCAGCCGCCCCATCACACAGCCATTCAGTGTTTCTGCCTAAAAGCTTGGAGACAGAGCCCTGACTGTCTGAGAGATTGCAAGCCTTTCTATACTAGTTTTTAGCTTTAATTGTTTTATAGTTTAGTCAGTCAATAGATATAGACATAGTTATCTGACTGCTGTAATCATTAGTGTCTTTGATTTTTACTCGTTGCCGGTGTGGTGTCATCCAGTTCTCCTGGATTCAAGCACTGCCCCTCATGCTAGAAATTCACACATTCCCAGTAAATATGCAGTTTGTAAGTCCTTCAGTTCTTGTGCCAGGAAGGACAGAGAGAGAGAGGCAGGCTTGCCTTCAAGTCTTCCTGATGACTGAGTCCACAAGACCTACTTCTCAACTGGGCTTGCTAGACACCCCCCTCCCCCCATACAGGGACCTTTGGAGCCCAAGAGAGCAAATGTAGGGTCTCTGCCTTAAAGAGCCCTGGTGGTGGCAGCCCCGACCACAAATATGAAGACGGCATCCTCTTCGGATAGACTGCAAGGGACCAGGAGCCCCATAGGTAGGTCACTTACCTAGGCTTCCTTTAAGAGGAATACCTCCCCGTGGCACCAAAAATCCTCTAATACTGCGTGGCTTAGAATGGTTCCACTGAATTTCACTCTCATGCCAATTCCAACCCAAATGGCACTGAAGTGCCTGGCATCAAAATACTCTCCTTTGGGAAAGACCTCTGCCTAACCCCGGTGCCGTCTGTCTCTGTGGCCCCAATGCCCAATCCTCCTGGCACTGGAGCCAGGTCAGCTGGGGCTGCACACGAAGGTTCCCTCCTTGACCATGTCAGACATTGTCATGGCACCCCAAGAAAATCTGGTTCCAGCCCATCTGTTCACGCTACCTCATCTTACGGCAGCATAAATCTGCAGATACATCTGAAATTGCAGTCTTCTTTGGTGTCAACTTTAACAATGCTGGGGCACCCACTCTATGCACAGGTGTGGCACTGTCGGTTTCTAAGACATCAAGGACCACAGCTCGGCCCCTGGATTTCAGTTTTGCATTATTCTCAGCATCTTTTAGAGTTGGAGAGTGAGGAAGATCCATACCAATAGTATCTTTACTCAACATTCTACAGAGAGTCCAGCACTCTTCACAAGAGAGCTATGGGGAGCCTCAAAACCGTGACCCATGGTTCCCTACCCCCTGGTCTCCAGGCTGTTACCTGTCAATGCCCCATGGTCCTTCTGGGGATCCTGGTTTGTTCAGAGCAACTTTAGCCAGAGGGAACAAACAGCACTGCCAGAAGGTTATTTCACCCACAGTATTGGCTCTACAGACTTCCCAACCACCCCTCCTGGCTCTGCTCCAATCACAGGTAGAGGAGGAAGAAATGAAAGAACAGGCCTAGAGGGGAACCTCCCAGTCTGGGTGACACCATCCTCCCTGTCCCTGATGATGCTGTAATGCCACAAATGACCCCAGAGTTGGATGATTGCAAGGGTTTCCAAGACCTATTACAAAGGGTGGCTGGGGCCCTCCAAATCCTATTGATGAGGTACAGGAGCAGACACATAAGTTAGTGAACATACTCTAGGCCTCTCAATGGTAAAAAATAGCCCTCTCCCTGTCAACAAGGCTATAATGGACCCTGCCAAAACTCTGTGGCAGATATCTGTTTCAGCACCCCCTATCTTTTGTATGGCATATTGTAAATACCATGTGCTCCTAAGATGTGGAATTCTTTTACATACATCTTGTGCCATCCTCCCTTGTAGTTACAGTGGCAAATGAAATGGTAAAACAATTCAGGCCCACACCAAAGGAGAAAGAGCCAGAGAGACTGATTTATGTGTTTGAAAAGCTTTACTCCTTGGCAAGCTTACAGTTCCATGTGTCCAATTACCAGGCCATATTGGCCAGGTATGAGTTCCACATATGTTAGAGACTGTTTGCCTTTGTAGTAACCTGCCAAATGAGAGTCCTGAGGAATTTATATTGCTAGTCAACGAGGGCCAGCTAGTATCTAGGACAAGTCTGCACACAGCACTAGATGTGATGGATAGGCTGCTACATCTATGGCAGTGGCAGTCATTATGGGACAGGAATCTTGGCTTCTGGGACTGAGGTTCCCCAGAGAAGTTCAAACAAAAGTGGATGATCTGTCCTTTGAAGGGGTTGAATTATTCAGTTCCAAGATGGATGGGGCACTCCATATGTTGAAGGACTCACAAGCCACCTCACGTTCTGTCAGAGTGTACACACCAGCTCCTAAGAGAAGATATATCAAACAGTCTTATACTTCACAGAGACAATTGTGCCATCCTTCTATCACCAAAGGATGTTGGGACCACCCAGGAAACATCAGTGCTTCCACAGGAGGAAACCACCACTGCTTCCTCTGACACCAACCAAACCTCAGAGTCCTAGAAATACTCGATTTGATGGGATGATTAAGACATGTCTCGTGTGTGACGCCTGACGTTTCAGTCCTTCCCTTCAGAAATCGTTTAGCTCACTCCAGGCACCCTTGGCCCCTTATCACTACCAACCAAAGAGCCATGGAGACACTAACACATGGGTACTCCACCAGATTTCAATGGTGACTACACCCAACTCCCCTTCCCCATCCCTTTTCATGGACCCTTCTTAAGAGAATCTTTTACATCAAGAGATTCTCATGTTCCTCTCTCTTGGAGTGATAGACTACACAGTGCAGGGAGAAAGGCTTTTACAGCAACTATTCCCTTATTCCAAAGAAAAAGGGATCCTTCTTTGCTGCTTAAATCCTCAACACGTTCACAAGTTGAAGTTCAGAGTGGTCACCCTCACATCAGTATTCCTGACTCTGGACTGAGGAGACTGGTTTGCTTCTCTCGACCTTTGGGATGTATCCTTTCACATCTCCGTCATTCTGCTTAATGAGAAGTACTTACAGTGGGCTAGGACCACTATCAGTATTGAGTGTTGTCCTTTGCACTCTCCATGATACCAAGTATATTTACTAAGTTGCTATCAGTAGTGGCAACTTTTCTGAGAAGATGCAACATCAACATGTATCCTTACTTGCACAATTGGCTCATATGGGGGAAATCTCAGCAGGCCTCTGAAGCCTTCTGCACCATAGTCTTTCAGATTTTAGGCCTAAAAGTCAACAAACATAAATCAACATTAACTCAGGTTCAGAGGATTGAATTAATTGGTCCAATCCTAGACTCCTCCACAACCAGGACCTACCCACCTCAGGACAGATTCAAGAACCTGTCCGCCCTAATTTTCCAATGGGAGGAAAACCTATGTACCAATGAAAGGTTGTATCTCCACACTTCTCGGTCACATGGCCTTTTACATTTTTGTTACACTGTATGTCAGACTTCACTTCCACTGCTTGCTTCAAGCTGGTTTACATATCCTCCAAATGTCACCTGGATATGCCTTGTGTTATCCCACCCTGGGTTCTATCTTCACTGAAATGGTGGGAAAAAAACCAATGAATCCCTGCAGAGGTGTCCCCTTCATGGTATTGGATGACAGGGACACCCAGAACACAGACACATCCTTTTAGGATGGGATACCCACTTGGACAAATTAAAGATACAGGGGCTATGATCCCCAAGGGAGAAGAGACTGCACATCCTATAGCTTTCCTATAGCTCAGAGCTGTAGGGAAGGCCTGCCCTAATAGAGGGGCAGTCACTGCAAATCATGTCTGACAACATGACCACCAAGTTTTATATCAACAAACAGGGTGGAGTCAGATCTCTCCCATTCTGCCAGGAAGCTGTCAGGCTCTGGAATTGGTGCATGAAACATTGGCTATCCCTGGTGGCAGTACACTTATCTAGACAGTGGAACACTTTTGTGGACAACCCCAGCAGACACTTCCTCACAAATTATAAGTGGGAGATTAAAGACAAGATACTGGAGGACATCTTCATGGACTGGGGCAATCTGAAGATGGACCTCTTTGTCACTCACTATAACAAGAAGTGTCCGAGATTTTGCTCGAGAGGTAGAATGAGCTCAGAATCCATAGTTGACGTGTTCCTGATAACATAATCAGGAGACCTGTTGTATGCTTATTCCCTAACTCTTCTGATTCTCAGAGTGCTCTGTAAACTCAAATAGGACTCGGACAAGCTAATCCTCATAGTTCCAATGTTGTCCAGACAATTTTGATTCAGAGATCTGCTGAACCTATGAGTATCCCAACCCAAAATGTTATCTATTCCCAGATCTCCTAGTTCAAGTAAGTAGTTGAGTACTTGAGGAATCAAGGAATGTTGTGGTACTACTGATTTTTGATGACACCAGTGGGAAAACCTTGTCCATTTTTTTAGGTAGGTTTGCCTTACTCATTTTTTTTCCTGGTGCTTATTAGAATTTCTGTAACTGGAGAGGAGCAGGCCTTCTCTATCAACAACACCCATTCAGATGCCATGCTGTAAGATGTAGGGACGCTAGGCTGAGGTGCAGGTGTGGTAACTGAAAGATGGTGCAGACAAGTAAAATAAATTGTATGGGTTACATAAACTTAAACATATTGCGTGTAGCCTAGGGAAATTTGGAAAGGGGGGACAGAGAGAAAACCTTCCTAGAAATCATTGAAAGAAAAATGGATGTAAAACATCTTAAAATTATAATGAAGGGTTTTTATTTATTTCAAGTGTGGCTTATTTCTGTTTTCATGTAGTACTGTGGTGAGGCCACCTACTTGAAACGAAGTTCTGAACTGTGCATTTATATCTAGTGGGTTAGTTGATCACATGATTTTTAAAATCAGTTATGATGTTCTGTGAGGTACATAGTTTAAGAACGTTTTAATTTAAAAATTGAAAGTAAATTGGCTAGATCCTTGGCAAAGTTTGGAGATGCTGAGCACTTCTAGCAGGATAGAGGACAAAAGTGGCTTTACGATGGCTGGTCCAGTTCCAGGCATAATTTAGAACAGTCTCAAAGATGATCTAAGTTATACCTTGGGGACCATTCTTGCAGCCCAAAATAGGAACACCCTTGACCCACTCCCCTTCTTCTGGGACCTTCCCTTATACCAGGGCCAGGGAAGAGGGTGAACCTTGATGCTGGCTTTTTGCCATCTGGAGATTCCCTTTAGGTAGGTTCATCTAGTTATCTATTGCTTTTCACTGCTGGGGTGGACCTGAATATCAGGCCCAATTACTTTAAATTTTATAATTACTAATACAGTTCAGAGAGTGCAGAAATACTTATTAATTCTCCCTCCAAATGCCGCGCTTTCTGCCTCCCTGTGCACTTGAGGGTATAATAATCAACACTGTCACACAGGTTATTGTTTCTCATTGCTTGATTAGCCATCTTCAGAATACTTGTTCTATTGTATTTTAATTTTATGATAATGATAGAAATTGAGACTTGTATTAAATAGACTGTGAAACTTTTTAGCTGTATCCAAAATACTACTTAAACTTTTAACAATATATTATGGTGAAGCAATGAATGAAGATTATATTCTATTGCAGTAAGACATCCCAGATAACATGTAGGTGTATTTTTGACAATATTTAAGAACATCATGATCTTCATTTACCAAACTTAAAGTGCCATCAAGAGCTGGATGGACGCACCATATGTTTTCTTTGAATAGTTGCTCACATTTTTAATAAAAATTTGACTGTGCTCATACAGTATGTGTGTATGTATATATGTGTGTGTGTATATATATATATATAGTAAACTCATTACTAGAATGACAAAAATGTAAATGACAAAATGACAAAAATATATATATAGGCTTTACATTTTTGTCATTCTAGTAATGAGTTTACTATAGGAATGTTACCTACATTTCCAATTTTAAATGTATTTTGCAGAATATTTGCAAAAAATTAACATATTTGCATCAGAAATCCAGTTCTTAACTATGTTATCCCTTCAGGGCACAGAAATAGACATTTGTTTCCAATATTATGTAAATGATCAAAATCATCCATATTTTGAATATTTGTAACAGAGTGCTTAGGGACAAGGCACAAACCAAGAACTATCTGCAGAAGTCATTCAGAGATTAATAAATTAATCTGATAAAAATCACTGTTACCTCACAGACAATCACAAAGAGGAAGATGTTAGGCAAATTATTCATTTTGAATTATCTACCCACCTAGCGTTATGGAAGAAGGAAGAATGTGGTGACAACTATTCAGCCAGAAGGCCTGCCCTATTTTTTTGGTCAGGTGAATTGATATATTTCAATTAGGTTATAACAAAGACTCATTTTAAAGGATTTTCAAGAAAATCTTCCAGTCAGTTGCTGAATAAGTGTCTAGTTTAAGGTACCTATTTCCAAAAGATTGATTGATTCTCTTGTATCTTATTTATATTATAAATTAGTATACAATTAACTGTGCTTTTGGAAGGAAAAAGGAGATGTAAGCCTGAATTTTAACATTGTTTAGATGTAAATCTTGAATCCCTGAATTGACTAGCGAGGGGTAAGAGAGGCCAACTTGACAACAGTTAGGCCGCTGGTGTGCTGAGACTACTGCCTACCTTGCTGAACAATATAGTCTCATTCCTTTTTATTCCCCCATCTGTTTGTATCCATCTGTTGTTTCTTGTCTTATACATAGATTGTAAACTCTTTGGGGCAGGGACTGTGTTTTTGTTTTTTGTTCAGCACCTGTCACAGTGGGGTCCTGGCTTATGTCTGGGGCTCCTAGACTCTACAGGCATACAAATAAATAATGACACTATGTAGGGGGAATTTTTTTTTTTTTTTTTTTTACTGGTAGACCAGGTGGTTGACACTTGTTACCTGACCTGCTGGCCACTTAACTTTTTCTGAGGCCTTCTTTTAGGGGTATGAGTCAATGGCAAACAGTGATTTTAACTACAAGCTTCTATTACTTAAAGCGTAATTGATAGCTAATAAGACCTGATTTAATCATGAAGGAGGATGCCAGACCTTGCATGTATTTCTGAAGCCTGTCTGAGTGATCCTTTATTGGCTCAACTGTCTCTGGTTGGATATTTGATCCTTTGTGAATCTAGAAAGTACCAGAGAGAAGGTATGACAAGTCTTTTTCTATCTAATCTCAGGTCAAGAAGATTCTTAAAGATGGATTCACTTAATTGTGTCTACCTTGTGCGTCCATGGATAAAGTGAATATGGGAACTTTTGGTACAGACTAGGCTGCTAGTTGTTAGAACTGCTACCTGAGTGTACTGAGAGCTCTTGTCAGACCTGATATTGGGATTAGCTTCACTTGGGATCTCATGTCTTCTGTGGCAACCATGGGCGTATTGCAAGTAGTTTCTAGCCCTATCTTGGATTTGATATTTTGAATGAGAATTACAATAAAGGGACTTAAAAAAAATCACACTAAACCCTAAATAATCAAAAGCTTTGTCAAGATAGATTATCAACTCCTGCTGGCTCAAATCAGTACCTTTTCTATTTACAGTGCATTGAGAATCATAGTATACCTATTTTTGTTGTCTGCTCTGAAATTGCTGTACCCCTGAGGTTCCAGAATGTTCTGAGGAGTTTTACTGCTGAGCTACTGGGACAGTCTGAAGATGGAAAATTTGTAACTCTCTCTTGTACACAGCCATTCATACGGGGGCATCCAGACATCTCCTTCTCTTTCACCATTCTTCCAGATGTCAGAGGAGAAGACTACATAGTTTTTATGGAGTATATATTTGTTAAATTTGCAAAGTGTCTAATTAGTAGCTTTATAAAGCAAAATAAATAAAATCACATTATTTTATATTCCTTTGAGTATTTAAAAAAAAATTAAGATGAATGATTCTTGGTTTCCATTTCTGTGAAACAAGAAGATCATGACTAGGACATAATACTGTGTTTCTCACTTTTCTATTTTAACACTATTTTAGAAAATTTCGGTTTTAACATGCATTTGGTGAACACTGCATGGAAACCTTTGATAAATAATTCTGTTTAGAAACTATTCTGATACTGTTTACATGGTATTTTATTTTTCCTCCCTTGTTTTATAATATTAGGGATATTGTATGAAAACAGACTCAGTTCCTTAGCTCATAAATTCTTTGTTTATTCCGTATCTGATGTGCCAGGATTATCAGTTTCTAATATCATTTTCCCCACTGCCAGTAATTGTGATGTCATAGAGGGAGATTGCTATGTGAGGCAGGAAATAAGCAGCAGGAGCATATTAGATACTTAGGAAACAAAGTTTCAGTGTTCATGCAAATATATATAATTTTTTTACAGGATGGTGGCGGTTACACAGAAAATGAGATGATGCTTGTGACCCAAAATCGTACCTAATTCTGTTTTCTAAATTTTCCGTGAGGCCCCTGGACCAACAAATATAGACTACTATACTGGCTTAATACAGTGTGTTTTTTCAGGTTGAAACTAAAAAATAAAAATGATGTTAAAGTATAATTGCAGGGAAGTTGTTGATGAAAATGTTTGCATTGATGCTTTATGTATAATTTATATTTTGAAGTGTCTACAAGCTTGAAATAACTGCAAAAACATTTAAAAAGTAATTTAATTTTCATATCCAACACTGTATTAATGTTTAATATTTCAAACTTTTTTAGCTACCTTTTGGTAATATACAAGTTAAGTCTATTATTATGTGTTTCTTTTGTGTTTGACCTATGGTTTGGAATTATTTCTTCTCTTTTAGCACTGCATGAAAACACTATGTAGTTTTACTGTAGATTTTCTTGCCCAGTACATGGTTTCCAAACAGTGAAGTTTTCCATATTTTTAGGACTGTTATTCATTATTCCTTGTTAGTATTTTTAATATAATTTATGAGGAGAAAATAGGGTGCCTGTGTATATCAAGTCACATGAGCTGTCTTATATAGAATAGAAAACTGCCTGTTAGATGGAAACTAATTTGGATTTTGAAGATTAGTTGTGTTTAAAGAATCTGCCAACATGTCCAAACTAGAAAAGGGGTATTTCTAGTGAATGGAATGAATAGTCATAGTCTGCAGTTTAACTCTGCTATAAGTTTTTTTTGGAGGGGTTATTTTGTTATTTTGTATTCATAAAAGGCTTATACAGCTACAGAACTTCAGATTCATGCTACACATTTTCTTTGCGTTTTATAATGTGTATCATTTAATGACTATTTTTTTTCACTAAATACTTTCAGTTTAAGAAATTATGAAGTGCTGAAAGGGGGACAGAAGAAGAGTATAAAATCGAGTAAATGTATAGTTTATGTACCAAAATTATACCACAAATGTATAGGTTTGCTTTTACAAACCATAAAATAACTATCTGGTATTTTTGTGAAAGACTGTAATATGTTGTGGTTGCATAATGTCATACTTCACTTGTTTGGTGAGTATGCAGCTAAGGACTAGACACTTGCTCAGTTCAGAGGTAAGTCAGGCAATTAATAGAAAGAAAAATTTTACAGTAATATCCGTGTTCAGGTGTCTAAATGATATGTCTCAACAGCTAAAAATAAAATTTGGGAGGAGGAGGTGGAGGGAAAAGTACAGGATGATGCTGTTGCATACTTTTTTCCTCTGGTAACGGAAGGTTAAATGGGTAGCAAGCAGAATGCCTTAAACAAGATTGGTATATTGATTAAAACGCTGATTTAACAGCTCGTCTTCCTCCCTTGGAAACCTGGAAAAGATAAGCCAGCTGCTGTCTAAGAGTGCTGAGTGTCCACTGAGAGCACACTATCTATCATCACAATATGGTGATGAGAGGTGTTTTATGTTTGTGTTAATTTCCCCCACTAAATCAGTAATTATTACAATCCTGTCCCTGCTGTTTACCCTGCAGCTGTTTTTCCATTTGTCGAGAGAGCGGGTGTTCTCTGAGGACCGCACACGCTTCTATGGTGCAGAAATTGTCTCTGCTTTGGACTATCTGCATTCTGGGAAGATTGTGTACCGTGATCTCAAGGTAAAAAAAAACAACACAAGTAATCAAATTTTTGTTTTTGCAAAGACTATTGGGACAAACTCAAAGTAATTATAAAGTTACACAGTTTTGAGAAAAGCAGAGTTTGTGTGTGGGGTGGGGGGGTGGGAGAAGATTGTGTTTAGTTAAAATGATCAACACTGTCACACAGTTAAAATGCTACACAATAGACCACAAGGACTAGAAACATATTAAAAAAGAAAAAGAAAAAAAAGAAAGCTAAAATTCTAATGCTATTCTTCTGTAGTTGTGGAATCACA
Source organism: Chrysemys picta bellii (assembly GCF_011386835.1). Classification (NCBI taxonomy): domain Eukaryota; kingdom Metazoa; phylum Chordata; order Testudines; family Emydidae; genus Chrysemys; species Chrysemys picta. Next base: position 139,523,397 of record NC_088793.1, on the reverse strand, counting down.
GAATACATGGGGTCCTGATTACTATCTCTTTGGAAAATGCTAGAGATTCATTATTTGACTTGAATTCATGTAGTTCACCAGTGTTGAATCAGCATTTTCAGAACACATTTTCTACTGAGAAAATTTAAGGTTTCCTATTCAGAAAAGTAGTTTAGAACAATGTTTTGCTTGTTTGCAGTATATATCTGTTGAATTATTTTTAATATCCAAACAAATTCTATGCACACAGAAGAAGCTTTTGGAGAACTAGTGTTAGTCATTACTCTGGGGTAATTCCCAGTAAAAATTGTTCCAGTTTTCATTCTGGGTCATGAGCCTGAGCTGCAGGTAATGCACAGATAGAGGAAAGCCATAAAATTTTGCCAAACAAACAATTCTGTGATGATTGTAATAGGTCCTCTGGAAATTATGAGAGTCTTGGAAATTTTTAGAAAGTGTTTTTTGCTTTCATTCTGTGGGAAAGAAGTATATTGAGCAAACTCTTACGGTGTTTATTGGGGGAGCCTACAGTCACTTTCTTGATGACACAGTAGTAAACTACAGTGCAATTTGTTACCTTGCAGGTATAGCTTAGTTAAGGCTTTTTTGATGACATGTAGTATATTAGCCTGTTAAGAAATACTTATGGACTAATTGTGTGTGTTCTTTCTAATATGCAGTTAGAAAATCTAATGTTGGATAAAGATGGCCACATAAAAATTACAGATTTTGGACTTTGCAAAGAAGGAATCACAGATGCAGCTACTATGAAAACATTCTGTGGTACACCAGAATACCTAGCTCCTGAGGTATGATTTAGAATACTTTTTTTTCTGTACAATATAAAATGTTTTATCTTTCATTTAATTGCAGTGTATATTATTTGGGTGATCAAAACTGTTGTGAAGAATGGACAATATGTTGGATTATTGTTACTATTACTGTACTATTTCTGTTGGGAAACCTTATCTACCAATAATCATATTTTCAAATTTATGAAATTGTTTGTTTGTAAATATAGCTAAATCATCTGAAATATAATAAAACTTCAGTATCGTCTACAATAGAATAATTGAAAACAGCATCCTTTCTTTATTACATGTATAGTGGTCACACCTAAAATTTTTCTTCTGTTTTGAGAAAAATTACTAGTTTCCACAGTAGTCCCCATTTTAGGTATATAGAATATTGTTAATTTTTCATTCCTAGGTACATTTGCAGGGAAACCAGGGTTTTTGAAAAATGTGTAGTAGGATCCTACAGTGTGAAAAATGTGTAGTAGGATTAAGAAATACAGACCTTTTTATGTTTCTGAGGAAAGAACAAAAAAAAAAAAGTTCTTTCTTTCCACATTCTGGCATGGCTAAAACAGAGCTATGATTCTTTCTGGGGTACCCTGGGTTGTGAGGCACCTCGCAACCATGTGCCCTTAGTGTGAGGAAGTCTTGTCTGTGCTTGCTGTGGATCAGTTCCTTGACTCCACTAGCCTCTGGCACCACAAGCCCTACCTTCCAGGTTGCTGCAGGCTCTGCTCACTTTGTACTGGTTAATGATACACCAACCCCCAAGTCCTCTGAGCATCCCTCTTGAGAGCCCAGCCCCTGTTCCACTGAACACATGCAGAACTTTCAGATTTGCTACTCCCAAAGGAATAGTACATACCAGCTTATTAGCTTTAACTCAGGATCACCACTCCACTTAATGCACAGTACTTAGATACACTTATTCTTGTTTTCACTATAAATATATTATGAAAGACCAGAGAGTCAAATGATAATAAGAGAGAATATTGGAAACAAATTGTTACATACAAAACAAAATTATAATACTCTTTCTAAAGCTTAAACGTAACTCCCAAGGACATTCCTGGTTTCATACAAGATAGCTTACTCTAAGTCCTTTTCCCAGCATTTTCAACTGAGATGACTGAGATCTCCCTTTTACAAGATCTAACCTGCTGACAGCCTGTCTTTACAGACTGAAGGATACCAAAACATCTCTCTGCACTCCCAGATATAGCAGACCAGAACTTTGATCTTCATCTGAAAACAGGGCTGTCCTCCCTGTCTGCTGTTTACTTCTTCCTTTTAATTTTCTTATGAAGTCTCAGCAAGCAAGCAATTCATTAGCATTTGATTCAGTATGCTGATAGACTTCTATTGGAAGACGCACAATATAGATAAGTACATCTCCTTTCTGTAGAATTTTGTCTCAAGGCACGCAGCGTGCCTTGAGTGACCTGTCTTTTTAACTACAAGGCCTAGAGAATATTTTCAACATGTGTGTGTATAACGCCTCACATACTATTTTTACATACCTCTCACAGTGATTATAATGCAGTGTGCCACAGGCTTTCTTTAGAGACCTTGCATGACATTTGTGGTGAACCCAGGACACCCTGTATTCTTATGTACACCTGTGCCCTCTGCCAGTTGGTATCAAGAGGTCTTTGGTTCACAAGAATGTTATCAGTTTTCCAGAGACCATCAGTGTTTATGAAAGTAGTAAGGTGTAAAACACACACTTCAAGAATTTACCTCTGTGAGGTAGCATACTGCATAGCATAGGCCCTGCAACTTTGAAAAGCAGGCAGGCTCCTTGATGGTTTCACTTGTTAAAGACCAAAGAGCTGACAAGACCTTTCATTCTGCATTCTCTGATAGGATGTCCAGGAGGCTGGACCATTTGGGCAGGAAATTGTACTTTTTAGTTGTTTTGGCTATTTGCATAACTAATTATTAAGCTGTGGTGGCTGAATAGGATTAAATCTATAGGATAAGATGCTGTCTGTGATTGATATGCTGCCAGTGACTGACTAACAAATATTCAAGGCTTTGGTTCAGAAAGGTCTGGACTTAACAAAGCATTCCCTTGAGGCTAAGTCTGCAGTCCTGATATGACAATCTGTTGCATCTGCAATTACAATTAAAGGGGTATATTCCTGGCTGCTAAATTCTGGCTTCACCCAGAAGATGCAGGATGAAGTACCTGACTTTCCTTTTGTTGACCCTAATCTTTTTAGACAAAAGGCCATGATCGATACCATGGGGGGAAGGATAGCTAAGTGGTTTGAGCATTGGCCTGCTAAACCCAGGGTTGTGAGTTCAGTCCTTGAGGGGGCCATTTAGGGATCTGGGGCAAAAATCTGTCTGGGGATTGGTCCTGCTTCGAGCAGGGAGTTGGACTAGATGACCTCCTGAGGTCCCTTCCAACCCTGATATTCTATGATTCATATTGGTGCTCATGAAGTCTCTCCATAGTTGCACATCATCACAGGTCGGTTTTTAAGTTTAGCTTAACAAGAAGGTAGACAGTTGAACTGTGCAGAACTCTGCATAAGAATGTCCTAGAATTGGATGAACGCTTGCCCTAAATCACAGTGAGAGTCCTTGTATGTAAAAATTAGCAAAACCACTTCAGAACAGTTCTATCCACTCCTGGTAGGAACCACAGAAAGCTCAATACCACCTCATGCCCAGCAGTATTGAAGGTACCAGTGATCTTAACAAAATCAGCATGAGGTACATTGTCTTCATCCATAGACTGGAAGAAATCCATGATCAAAACCCCCACTGGTGTCTATCTCATAACCTGTTTTAAAATGAGACTGACTGAGATCAACGGAATCTGAAGACTGCAGATAGCATACCTGTTTGACTACTCAAAAAGAAGGAGGGAGACTGTGTAACTGGCAAAGTTTTGTGTCGTTATTTGTTGAGTAGAGGCCTTACCAGTGTCTCTTTGAGGACACCAGACACCAAACATTCAGCCAAAGAATCTGACAGATTTTTTTTTTTAAACCACCAACAGGCATATTATCTCCTTGTTAGCCTTTACCAGCCAAGAGGGACATGGCCCCATGCACAAGTAGTGACTCAAAGTGTTTTCAACACTTCCAGAACTTTGAGTGTCAATGGTCAAAATTCAGTGAAAGAAAATGTTTTGTTTGTTCCTTCAAGACATTGCCCTATACCCAGGGATGCAGACATCTCTGTCCAACTCAGATTAATTTTATCGACAAAATGAACAGCAAATTCCTCACAGAAAGAAAATCACTCCTCTGTTTTCAAATGGAGGCAGCTTGGATTGATCAGGGTATTGATAATCCAGAACAGTTATTCAGTGTGCAAATTGAGTATGGTGGACAGAATGAAACTTTTCTTCCTTTTCTGTACAGCCATGTTATACATTTTTTTTTAATTCTTGATTTTGCAAACAGTTGGACTTGAATCTGAACATCTGCTAGTGGTACTCTAGTAATCTTTCCTGTTATTTCATCTATTGCAAGTTATCTGTAAACCACAGTGATAATTTAAGGCAAAGTTGGGGAATCAGTTCAGGGGAGTTGTCATTTGCATGGTCATGGAAACCCATGCAAATGGGATCCCACTGAGATTGCACTCTTTCTCATATGTAGTTAGTTAGTTTCCTGTGTTAAGTCTTTCACAAACAAATAAATAAATAAATAAGCCTTTTAGAAAATAAGTAAATGTGATTGGAAAAAATGTGTAAAATGACAGGAAAATTCAGATGCAGGTATAATATCTGAAACTGCTTTTAACTTGTATGACATTGGACTAGATTTCAGTGTGCCTTTTAAACATTTTATAAGTGAAAAGTCATCCAGCCCCTGCACCTTGGGAACTTAGAACTTCATGTTAATGGCACTCTTGACCCACATTTCCTCTTAATTACCCCCCTCATCTGACTTACTGCCTTTGATCAATTTCTCTACTCAAGACACAAGCCATTCCCTTGACCATATCATTGACAAGAACTGCTCTCTCACTGATCTGCCTTCTGCTGAATTCTGTCTGATCATCTTATCTCCTTCTCTGTATTGCTCACTTACCCCATCTCTGGCTCACATTCCTTCTGTTACCTCTAGTCCATTGACATTTCTTACTTGTCTCCCTGCCTCTCATTCCTTCTCTTTCTTCACTCTCTTCCATTCAATTCACGATTTCCATCTAAAATTCCATCCTTTCTTCCCAGCTCCTTTGCCCCCTTGTCTGTCAGACTGATTCATCCCACCCACCCCCAACTTCTGATTGCTTTGCTGCATGTGCAGACTTCCTCCACTACGAGTTTATCATCCCTTCATTCAGTTTAGTGGTCTTCCTTGCAAACCAGATCTGCTTCTACACCCTCATTGAATTTCACTATAAGTGTTAACAACCCCAGTATCCTCCTTCTCCCACAGATTAGGAGTTTTGCAGTCATTTTAACGCCCTCCTCTCCTCGTACAATGATCATTAAATTTTGTTGGTTTCATCACTACAGTATTTTTAAATCCACCTATTCCTCACTGTTCACAGCACAAAACCCTTATACAAGCCTTCATTATCTCATGCTTTAACTACAGCAACCTTCTTCCCACTGCCCACTATGATAGACATCAATCATCTATTCTGCTGTGAAAATCATCTGCTTCACTCATCACTGTCCAAGTTCAACCCAGTTCAGAATCCTCTCATTGTCTCTGTTGCTTTCCCTTCTGAAATTCAGGCTCCTAATTTTAACTTTTGAGCACATCTAAAACTTAAATTTTTCTTACATCTGGTCATGTTTTCTTTTGCTCCCTGGTGCCCTCTTTGTTCAGTCCAAGCTCCTTGTTTGACTGTCCTCTTCGTGCCTCCTTTCAAATTTCCTTCTACATCCAGAACTTATTTCATAACACGCTGTCATTCCTTAATCCTATCCTCCTTTAAGACTTTTTCTCAAAAGTCACTTGTTATAAGTTTTTTTTAATCAACCATAGGTTTATATATATTTCATAATACAGTTCCATGTAACCCAGAAGACATTGGCTGTATTCACCCAAGTGAATGCCTGGTCTCGTTGTCTGCACACCCGTATGTACATCCCAACTTCCTTCTGCTTTTGTGATCAACTCCTGTTCTTTTTAACTTAACTTAGATTGAGTCATTGCCTCAATGATCTTGCAATCTTGATTTGTTTTGTAAAATGCTATGCAAATTTTTGGCACTGTATAAATAATATAGTAAATAATGTTCAGCCCTGGAACTATTGGAAGATAAATGAATTTGAGGAAGAGGGGACAAATTTGGGGAAAATAGTTTTTGAATTTAAGGTTTACATTTATTAGTTAACAAGGAGCCTTCAGAATACAAATGGTGCTAACTGTTGGGAAAAATAATGTGCAAAGAACCTTGGGTTTATACTTTCGATTGCTGTGTGGTAAAAGTGAGAGCTGGAGGGTTACCATGGTAGACTGTATACAAAAAATTATTTTTGGCATACTGGCAGGAATTGCTGTTTGAAAACAGAAGATGAGTGACACACAAACATTGTTTTTCCTCAACATAACAAATATTTTAAAAATAAAGCAAATAGGATATTTGGTTGCATTTATGAGGGATAGAAAAATAAAATAAAATTATATTATAGCGAATAATGTGCCCTTCTTTGCAGTATGTGTGTCCAAGTCTGGTTGCTTCACTGTAAGAAATACTCTAGACCTGGAATTGTTAACTGTAAAATTATTTTAGTGGATTTTCAAAATCTGTAAAATGCTTTTACCTGAAACATTTACTAAATTTGGGGCCAGTTTGGCTCTGCAGCATTGGCTGTGAGCATGCTCATGCTGTTGTAGAGGGCAACAGGCAATATCTCTGGCAGTGCATCCAGACTCCCACTTGTTATCATTGGGAAGCAATGATAAGTCCTGCTCCTGCGGGGTGCTTAGTTCTTCTGTGAGATGCTCTCCACTTCTGTTAAAAGAAGAACAGGAGTACTTGTGGCACCTTAGAGACTAACTGAAGAAGTGGGCTGTAGTCCACGAAAGCTTATGCTCTAATAAATTAGTTAGTCTCTAAGGTGCCACAAGTACTCCTGTTCTTCTTTTTGCGGATACAGACTAACACGGCTGCTACTCTGAAACCTCCACTTCTGTTGATTTCCAAAAAAGAATGAAGGAATGCAGCACTCAAAATTGTGGATGTTGGCATGAGTGTGAGCTCACAATGCTTTCACTTGACAGCCTGAGAGGTCTGTAGTGGGTGAGGCAGAGCATGAAAAGCATACCTGAAACCCCGGCAAGGTGAAAGTCAACTAAAACATATGCAGATATAAACAATTGTATACAATGTATATCAGGTATGTTAAAGGTCTAGAAATGGCAACAAAGACTGTTAGTGGTAGAGCTGTGTGAACACTGAAGAACATTTTTTGCTTGCAAAAAGTGTAATTTGCTTTGTCTATGTTTGCATCTCTTTTGTGTTCATTTTCCATTAATATTATATCAAGTGAATTTACAAGCAGGAATGTATGCTTATCCTCGTTATCCGGATATGCCCTAGCTGATGGGTACAGACAGAGTTCTGGAAACCCATATCTCCTCCATCCCAATGTGGTGCACTCCTGGCAGCTTCCAAATGCTTTGTGCTTGGTGGAGGCATCTGCTACACTCTTAAAAAGTTGTGTTGTGTTGTGTTTCCAAATATTTCTTCCATATTACTCAGCTCCATTGGCTGGTAAGAGAGAGGCAGAGCTTTGCCTCCTCTCTTCTGCCCCTCCTCGTTCCCCATGAGGTTTCTTGCACCACTGTCAGTATTAGACTCCTGTGTTTTCTTGCTCACTAGGAATATAAGGAGGACCTAGATTGTGTCTACCCTGGGTTCAAAATATGCTCTTTCCAGCTCCCACCCGCATCCTTCTAACATCAGTGCAAGGTTAAATTCAATCAGGTCAAATGCATAAACTCCTGGGACCATAGATCTGTATTTGGCCTGGCTGTCATGGAACATAAATTTTTTAATGTGGTGCTATTTAGAGTCTCAGCTTTTGCTGTTGAGTTAGCAATACCTGATCAACTTTCCAACTGTAAAACAGTTTGGAAATCAAATATAGCTCACACTCAAGACCCAGCAAAATTAAAAGTGTTAAGTACGTTTTGGCAGTTCACTTTTATTATGCCCAGTCCTCAAATGTACCAGCAGACAATCATCTGAATGTTAGTTATTTTTCACATGCTTATGCGATCACACAAAAAGTACACGCTAAAAAGAAGCAGATGGTGACAGATGGGGAAGGTTGAATAAGGTGGTTTTGGAAACCTAGAGAAATGCACTTCTGTAATAGTGTAAAAATAAAAATTTATTTGATCGCCATGTTAGAACTAACAAAATAGAATTGCAAAAAATACTTGATTGTAAGAAAACAAATGAATTTATCAATATTCAGTTTGTATTTAGAAAAGTATATGCAACATTTTTATCTTATCCAAGAATAATATATATTTTTATTGGCCAAATATTTTAAAAAGTGCAAATTTTATTTTTATTCCTTTTATAGAGATCCATGTTTAAATTAATCTTTCATTTCTCACGTCAGGCATTTTCTTATAGTGCCTTTCTTTAACCTACTGGCTAGAGATATTGGTGGTGTGTTAGAATGAAAAAATATTTTATTTCAGGTATAACTGGAAAGATTGTATCCACTACATTGTAATACTAAATATGCATATGTGTATATATGTTTGTGTGGGCATCTGTGTAAAATATGTAAACTGTAAATTGTTTGTCAAACCAACAAAACCTTTGAAACTCAAAGCTAAAGCTGTCACAAATCAGCATTAACTCCTGTATAGCATAAGTGAACAAAATGGAATCAACAGCAATGACAATTTAGACCAGCTGAGGATCTACTCCAATATGTTTCATGTCCTTACATTTGTTTGGTAGGTCCATAACTTAAAATTTAAAATGCAGTCATTGATATTCATTTAATTTTAAAAACAAAGATTTTTCTTTGAGTGATGGTCCCTATATGTATTCCACATGTGGGTGTGCATGTGCCCCATGTGCCTAAACCCAGAGATTTTTAGTAAGCAGTGTCCGTTGGTCCATGCATGCGCAGTTCTGAGGGCAAGGGGGGGCAATGAGTCCTGGTGCCTCTCCAATTCCTTCTTACTGCCACATGGCCTGGGTCAGAATCTTCTGTGTCCACAGTTTCTTTTCCTTTGACTGCTTCAGTCTGTAAATACATTGTAAATAGTTTTAGTATTTTATTCTTTTAGTCTTAAGTATTAGTTAAGTGTCCCCACCCCTGCCCTGGGAAAATCCTCCCTGAAAGGCTACAATTATTTCCAGAGTTCTGGGGTCCAAGAATTGCATTTCCTGCCTTGCTCATTTTCAGTGAGCACCGAACACTAGTGCTGCTTTTATTCTCTAGGTGAGGCTCACATCTCAGCTAAGTGCAGCATTTGCTGCTCCTTCCCTCACAAAACCTGTGAGGGTTGAGAGCTAAGACGGATGGAAGAGGCTGAGAGACCTCAATGAGATCCGGGCTAGGGAGACCCCCTGTACATCAGCCTCAATCAGTAGGGAGCACCACTCTGAGCACTACCTCATGAGTTGAAACTAAGACTTCCAGGCCTCAGGAGAAGGCTTCTCATGAGAATAAGGGGTACTCTTACAAGCATAGAGACAAATCACCTTCTTCCAAAGCTGCCTTGAAGAAAAGAGATCCCTCCCCAACTCCTTCGAAGTCTGGAGAGTCCACGTGCAGGGATCCTAAAGATTTAGGCCCTAATTAACTTTTTCAGCAGGAGAAAGTGGAGTGAAGGAGCACATATCCGTCAGTTCCAGGTCTGGTTCTGATGTGCAAACTGAAATAAAAACATTCACTGCCACTCCCTTTGACATTCAGACGACACTCTGTGCTAGTATTGATATGGCCCCAGAGGGATCCAACTTCCTCTGTGACCAGAAAGCACTGGATGTGATGGCTCCACCAACTGACTCATGCTGTACCCCTGGGCAGTCTGAGACTGATGTCTCCCTGGAAGACATTTTTGTTCTACCATATCCCCTCTCCTGTCTCCTTTCAGGTCTGTCTTTATTTGGAGACATAGTTACTTCTTAGGAGGAAGTTATTTCAAGGACGTGGGGCCACTCTTGTCTCCCACCCACAAGCCTGAGTACCAAACCATTGGTACTGTCAGTTCCACAGGTACTTTGGGATCCAGCTTTTTCATTTAATGAGTCAGAGGTTCCAGAAGAGCTGCTATCCTATCATACAGAAACGGGCAGGACAGAAGCCCTCGGAGCTTGGGGCTCCATGCTCTGACCAGATATGATTTTCCAAGACACAGGTGGTACCCAGTGACGTGAGGTTGTCCTCAGCCAGTTGATCCGTCATATTGGTGTTATTGGGGCCCTTGGGATTCCTAGTCTATTCACCTGGGATCAGTACACGAGGCCAACACCAACCAGCCCCATCAGAGTAAGCTGAAGATGAAGTTGAACTGTAGTCAATGATTCTGGGAGCAATTTCATCATCTTCACCAGATGAGGTGGTAACCCCATCTTTACCATCTCTGCCTGATGACTACAGGAAATATCAGGAACTCCTACAAAGGTTGGTGTCTGAGCTCCAACATGCAGCTTGAAGAGGTTCAGGAGGCATAACATAGATTGCTGGACATCTTGCAAACCTCGGGTCCCAGTTGAATGGCCCTCCAGATCAATGAGGCCATGATGGATCCAGCTAGAACAGTGAGGCACACTCCTGCTTCTTGTGTTCCCACCCCTGATTAGGGCTGAGAAGTTCTACTTCATTCCATCTAAGGGGGCAGAGTTTCTTTCGACTGTCCATCTCTTTAGTGGCATAAGCAGCTATCTAAAGATCCAGGCTGCAACACCTAAAATTATACCCTCGGACAAGGGTGCCAAACAGCTTGACCTTACAGGAGGAAAGGTTTTCTTCTCCATCGCTTTCCAATTTAGAATTTCAAATTATCAGGCCCTTCTGGCTAAATACAACTTCACTAATTATGCAAAGTTGTTGAATTTTAAGGATCAGTTCCTTCAGGAAGATAGAGCTAACTTCCAGTCCTTAATTGATGAAGGCAAATTAATAGCTAAACCCTCTCTTTAGGCTGCAGTATATGCCACAGACTCTGCTTCCAGAGGAATGGCTAAACCATTGTCATGAGGAGAGATTCCTGGTTTCCCTAGAGAGGTGCAGAGTACCATTCAAGATCTGCCCTTTGGTACAGTTAACCTGTTGAGTGAACAGATGGATGAATCTCTCCACTCACTTGAGGACAACACTTTGTTCTCTGGGTATCTATGCCCTTGTCCCAAGGGGTGCAAAGCAAGACCACCTCCTCAACCCCTTTACCACCACCACTTCCACCACACAACGGAAGGTTCAGAGGCACAGGTACACAGTTCCTGCACCATCCACTGCCACACCTCACTCTACCCCACAACCAAAGAATTTCTTTTGATGAGACTGTCAAGACCCATGTCCCTTTATTAGTGCCATAATATCAGCCCCTCGATTTTTTTGAGGCCACTGTACCCAGTTTCCCCACAACTTGAGGGCTTTAACAACAGACAAATTGGTGTTGGAAATTATTCACTGCAGCTATCTGATTGAGTTTCTGTCAACCTGTACTCAAAAAGCTCTTCCCAGTTCCTTTTCAAGGACCAATCTCATGAGGAAATTCTTCAATAAGAAGATGACTTACTTCTCCTGGGGAACCATAGAAGAATTCCACCTGAGCATCAAGGGAAAGGATTCTACTCCCCACCCATCTTAGGCCAGGTCTACACTAACCCCCTAATTCGAACTAAGGTACGCAACTTCAGCTACGTGAATAACGTAGCTGAAGTTCGAAGTACCTTAGTTCGAACTTACCTCGGTCCACACGCGGCAGGCAGGCTCCCCCGTCGACTCCGCGGTACTCCTCTCACCGAGCTGGAGTACCACAGTCGACGGCGAGCACTTCCGGGTTCGACTTATCGCGTCCAGACAAGACGCGATAAGTCGAACCCAGAAGTTCGATCGCTCGCCGCCGAACTACCGGGTAAGTGTAGACAAAGCCTAAGTTCTCAAAAAGAGTGGAGGATGGGGACTGATTCTTGACCTATGCTGACTAAATATATTCATCTGAAAATTAAAATTCTGCATGAGGTTACATTGATGTCAATAATTGCCTCTCTGGAAGAGGTCACATGCTTTATGTCCCTGGCGTGAAAAATGCATAGTTTCACATAGTCAGTCACCTGACGAACAGAAGGTTCTTCAGGCTCCTCCTTCGTTAAGACCATTGCCAATTCGGTCCTTCCATTTGGGCTAGCTATGGAACCCCTGTGTCTTTACTAAAGTCTTTTCAGTGATGGCTGTTGAATGAGAAGTAATGGATTTACTGTCTTCCCACACCTCAACAACTGGCTTGTGATGGGCAGATTATACAAGGCAGTCCAGTTTGCAGCCTGATTCCTGCTTCGTCTACTACCTTCCCTGGGAATTTGTGTCAACTACAAAAAGTCCATTCTGACTTCTTTGAGGTCCATAAATTTCACAGGAGCGACCCTGCACTTGACTACAGCAAGATCCTGTCTTCCTATCAAGAGATTCCATGCCACGGGCGATCTCATAAAACAGGTCACCCTCAGACTTCAGTCAGAACTTGCCTTCCCTCCTTGACAGCATGACCTCATGCACACGTGACACCATTTGCCAGGATCCTTCTTCATTGCTTGCAAACCTGCCTTCAGTCTGCCTGCTCACCAGAAAAAATCAACATCAATGCCATAGTAATAATTTTGTTCAAGGTTCTGGCCTCTCTCATCTGGTGGACAAAGCCAGAAAAAGTTTGAGTAGGGACTTTTTTGCTCATGCCTACACCTGAGGTGACTGTCATTACCAAGGCCTCCCTCTTAGGTAGGGGAACTCATATGGACGATCATATTGTACAAAACCACTGGACCCCTTGGGAGTCCAGGATATATTGCCCTTTACTGGAACTAAGAGCTGTCTGTCAGGCCTGCAGCCAATCCCGGCATATCCAAATAATGTAAGGCAATATGACAACCTGTCTCCTATATAAACAAGCAAGGGAGAACAAGATCCCTTCCTTTGTGGGAGAGACAGCCAACCATTGGAATTGGTGTTTCAGACATCATATAATCCTTTCTGCAGCATAATTACCAGGAGTGCAGAACTCCCCAGCAGACATTTTTTCATGGACTACAAGTGGGAGATTCACAATTTGGTTCTGAATAAGGCTTTTAATCAGTGGGGAATGCTGTCTTGGGACCTTTTTGCCTCTCAGGCAAACAAAAAGTGTCTCCTGTACGGCTCCAGAGCAGCTCTAGACAGGGGCTCAAAGTGAGATGCCCTTATGCTACCATGGAAGGATCATCTCAGGTATGCCTTCCCTCTCATCTCATTAATACCACAGGTTCTGTAGAAAATCTATCAAAACAGGGCTTGGGTCATCCTTGTTATGTCCAGCTAGCTGACATGGTTCTGGAACAGGGAACAAGTGAGACTTTCAAACCGTATGCCCGTCAACATCTGACCATTTCCGGACCTGCTAACACAACACAATTCCACTATCAAGCATCTCAGTCCAGAGCCACTGCAACTCAAGGCGTGGTATTTTGATGGTGTAGACTTCTTCTTTCATATGGCTTGGGTAGGTAGCAACAATTACAAATTTATATCTGGATTTGATAGCCAGTACATTGCCACAGCAGTGAGCTGGTGAATGTCCTTCAAGCCTCCGGCAAAAGAACGAAGGGAACACTCAGATATGATGTGCTCCATCGTTTGTGCCTGGTGACCACAGTTGCATACAGGTGTTTGGCTAATTTTCCATTTAAAGAGGGTTTGTCACATCTCCTATGAGATGTACTGATACAATTCAATCTGCACCAGTCTTTCCAACATAAATCAAAATTCGGTGGTTCCTTGACAGGGTCAACCAAGCTGTTTTGTTTTGAGTGGTCGAAACGCTCCATGTGGCTCTCCATTGAGCCTCAGCATTGTAGTTCAGTATAAGGGTCTTGATGCAGTTCCATAGAGATTTGTGGGATTTTAATCTTATCTTTGGGGGGGTTCTGTAGGTCATTGGGCAACGGGATCCTCATGTTTGCATTGACATGGTTGAGAAAATGAGATGTCTGGGTAGCTCTTCTAATCTGTGGAGGCTGGATGTGTGATAGGACTGGGAGGCAGTTGACCGGAGCCAATTTGAGTATCCCTGACACTATGCGCGTGGCGTTATTTAGTTGAGTATCAAGGAGGTTAGTGTGACTGCTGTGAGATGATGCTGGCACACAGTATTCAGCCGCAGAATATACTAAGGCAATTGTTGTGGTTCGTAAGGTCCGTGGACTGGAACCCCATGATGGTCTGGCCAATTTCCTAATAAGCATGACACAAGAACTCACCTTATCATGGTTGTTCTCGAGGTGTTGAAAGGTTACATTCTGCTCCAGTGCAACACCAAGATACTCACCACAGAACTGTACAATCAGATGTAGAGGATTCATATTTCAGGGCAGTTCAATCCATCCTCAACCAAAGCAGGAAGGATTCTACCAGGAGATGATATTCAGTTAAGTGGAAGTGTTTATCCTTTTGGGCACAACAAGGCCAGGTACCTTCAGAGTCCACTGTGATCCCTGCCATTCTAGAAAATCTATTTACTCGTAAGACCCTCACTGTTATTTCCCTGCGGGCTCACTGAGTAGCAATTAATGCTTTTCATCCCCTGCATCAATGACCACATCAGCTTCACTCATCTCAGGATGACTAGATTCCTGAAGGGTCTTATTAGATCCTTTCCACCATTCTTTCATGTCTCACCAAACCTCCCTTTGAATCTTTAGCTGCATGTTCTATATTCATTTCACGATTAAAGTTGTCTTCCTAATCATCATCGCATCAGCCAGATGGGTCAGTAAGCTGGGAACAGTCATGGCAGACCGACTATATATTACATTCCATAAAGGTCTCCCTTTGCTGCCTCCTGAAATTCATCCCTGTAGCAATTTCAGAATTTCACAGAAGTCACACCATCCACTTACTGATAGTTTTTTCCAAAACCACATGCCTCTGATGAGGTGAGAAGGCTTCATTATCTAGTTGTCTGAAGAGCAGTGGCCTTTTATCCGCAAAGAACAAAAGCAGTTAGAAAGACACTTAGACTTTTTTTTGTCATAGCAGAGAAATCGAGGTCAAGCTATGTCTGTTCAGAGACTTTCTAAATGAATCTCTGGCTACATTATCCTATGTTACCAACTGGTTCACCTGAGATGGTGAGAGCCCATTCCATCAGAGCAAAAACAACCTTGCTGCGTGCATCTCTGAGAGATATACCTGTATTAGAGATATGTAGGGCAGCTACCTGAAGCTGCTTAGGCACCTTCACAAGACGTTATGCTTTGGTCTAATCTTCTACTACAGATACAATTGTGGGGATAGCAGTATTACAGTCAGCCATCACTTCTGCATCCTCGCTTCCACCTCCTGTTGACTCTTGCTTGCTAATCTCCCATGTGTGGAATAAATATAGAGACCATCGCTCAATGAAAAAATTGAGATTACTTACTTGTAACTGGTGGTTCTTTGAGATGTGCAGTCCCTATCTGTTTTCCACTACCCGCTCTCCATTCCCTCTGTTGCAACTTATAACTGGATTCACGGTAGGGGAAGAAACTGGAGAAGCACTGGTCCACACTGCCCCTTGTGCCTGGGTTCAAAACAAAAGGAGAACAACTGGGCATATGCAAACCAACAAATGCTGCTTACCTAAAATCTCTGGTCTTAGGTGCATGATGGTCATGTGTACCAATGTGGGGAACAGAAATGGACCACACATCTTGAAGAACCTCCAGTTACAGGTTACTAACCTCCATTTCTACCTCATTTATTACAAAACTTGCCTGGATGCGGTATATTTGATCTCATAAACCAAGCAAAATCTAGACTAATGAGTACCTGAATAGGAAACCGCCAAGAAAAACTCAGGAAACTATAGAAAATGGCATTAGTGATTCAGTTGAATGACACCCTTCATATTATTCTGAATCCATACTGAACCACTGCCCTATCATGGTGGTTGGGAGCACTTTGCTGTTAGGTGGTAATTTCTGGATGACACCAAAAACTCCAAGTTCTGATCACTTGTCATCAATGATCTCATGGAATTTTCACAAGCATAGAGGTGTTGGCCCTGTTGTCTTGGACAAACTGAAATTTAGTTAACTGTATTCTGCTTACCTACATTTTGCTTCAATTTACATTGATTTTTAAAATTTATTTTTTCCTAATTTAAATACATTCCATACTATGTAGGTCTCCCAAGGTACTAACATGCATAATCTGGTCACAATACATATAAGAACACAATAATAGTTGCTAATCACTTTACAGCAAAATTTTAAGCTGAAAAGTTATTTTTCACTTTGAAGCATGTGAAAATAGAAAAAATTCCATTTTTCCTTGAAATTTTGTACTTGTGAAATTTCAAGCAAGTCTCCTTTTCCCCCCTTTCTGTTATAGTTTGTTATAGTATTGTGGACATTGGTCTTTCTCATGCACCTACCTGAGTCATAAAATGAATGCTAATAATTTAAGGGCCAGCATTTTTGTCAGCTTAGCATTAAACTAAGGGGCCTTGAGGTCAATGTGATGAAATTTAGGCAAGGCAGGATACACAGATCAGTAACATCACTTATTTGCAAACAGCAGCAGCAAGATCAAAAGGTCACGCAGCGTTGACATGAGAAAATATTTGTACATTTGAACACTCACAACAGCACCTACAAGAGTAGAAGAAGAGTTATTCACAGCTTTCTCCCTAGGCCAGATACGAGTGTTCTAATGTAAGTACTTCTGAATCTTCATGCAGTCTGGCTAATCTCACCAGACATGCAGCCTAATTGTCCACAACCAGTGTCAGACATCTTTCCTCTTAAAGATGTAACGAATATGCTAAAAACATCCAAAAATAAAAAACAAAAGTAGAAGACATTTCAGTTCCACATTCTGTCTATAACTATCTTGTACACCCAGTACTTCAAAGTAGGGATCAGTTTTCTAATATAAACCACATTTTTGTCGAAAACAATTAAATATGACAGTTTCCTATAAAATTAAGATAAGCTTTTATGAATGTAATGTTCTTTTAATTAATTTAGTTCATCAGTACTGGCAATGTCTTTTATCATCTGGGTACAACTTTCAATAGGTTCCATGTGATAATGCAAATGTAAGTGTGTCCTCCACCAACAGTCCTTAGTTTTTCTGAGAACTACAAGGTAAAAGCCCAAAATATCTCTCTCTCCTTTTTGTTTGTTTGTTTGTTTGTTTGTTTTTTTAAGACACTGGCCAAGGTGCTACATCTTCTCAACAAGAATGGTGAATTACTCAGGAAAAATAATCTTGCAGAAGTATCTGTATTCATTATTTCTCCAGCTTGTCTTGCATCTCATAGATGGAAGTGTGTGTTATTAAGACTCCAAATAGGGCTATAAATCGCTCAATTTTCCTAATCTGGGAATAGCTAATGATATCAAACTGAAGGAGGAATCATAGGTTCTGTGGATCTGAAGCCTCCAGTAACCATTTGCACAGTCACCCCAGCTGAGAGATATCCATGAAGATTATTTTGTAATCCTACAATACGAATGTTTCTCCCTCTTACTTTATTATCCATTGTCTCCATATTAGCTCTGAGGATTTGATTTTTCTTGAGTAGGCAAACCCTGCTGTTGCAGTACTGTGGTCTTTTACTGGGGAAAAAAAAATTCTGTGTAATTTCCTAACATTATTCACCTTTTTTAATCTGTTGCAGTTATTGTTTCTTGTAGGGAGTTGCATGTTTAGGTTGGTATCTCATTGTTTTTTTGCTCTGACAGGGGTTTTTAAACTCATGTAAGAGCACAGTAAGTTCTTACTGTGACAGTTGTTGAAAAAGCTCCATGTCTTTTAATGGATGAAAAATGAAAAGTTTGCTGTTTTACAGTAGCCAGTTTATTCTGTGTTATTAAGTATTTTAAGATATCGTAACGAGAGGGAGGGAGAAAAGAGGAACTTTACTCCTAAAAGTGAATAGGAAAAACTCCTGAGCAGGACTGCCAAATCATGTGAGGGGAAATGCCTGAGGAAACTGGCTAAATGGGGAAAAATGGCTCCTCTCCTACTGAGATCCCACATACCCATCTCTCAGTTTGGCAAGAACTCTGGAGAAGTCTCTATCAACTCCTCAGGCCAAAGATAAAGTCGATATTCAATTTTTTCAAACTACAAAGTTGGGAGATTTATCATTCTTTGGATACAATTAAACTCACAGAACTCATAATTTGATTGACACTACCAACCAGCATGTGGGCAGTCAGACCTACTGGTCTGAGCAGGAGTTGGGATTCAGACTGAGTCAGATACCAGGAGGTCAGAGTCCGAGACAGGCCAGTGAGCAGATTGAGAATCAGTCATCTGGGGGCAGGCAGAGCCAGGATATTGGGAGGTCAGAGTCTGAAACAGGCCAGAGGGCAAACCGAGAGTCAGGCATCAGGCAGGGTCAGGTTACCAAGAGATCGAGATCAGGCTCCAGGTTACAGACAATCGAATAACACAATCGAGGACAAACCAGGATCAGATGCCAGAATCTAGGGTCTATCGCAAGCAGAGATGGGCAGGCAGTGTATGTTGTTGTTAAGGCAGCTCCATTCCTGGGTTCCTGGTTTAAGTACTAGTACCAGCCAATCAGTGGGTTGTGAGGGGCTGCCACTCAGGTCCTGTTGGGTGGTACTGCCTGTTGAGCCCAGCCTCACAGGTCCTCCTGTGGTGATGCAGAGAGAGATGTTAGTGGCCCACAACCCCCATGGTCCCAGGTTCTATCCCTGCAGGTTCTATCAGACACCACCACAACTTTCTGTATGTGTGACTTTCTTACTTTATTTAAGTGGTAGGTGTCTGAGACTGTTTTATAAAATAGTTATCACCACTGTTGATCAGAGCTTTAAATTATATGCTTTCTCGTTGCTGCAACAGTTGCCACAATTCATACAAAGTTATAACAAATATATTTTTAACTTTTATTGAAAAATATATGGGTGGTGAATATTTGCTAACAGACCAACAACTGAAGTGATAAGAATGTGTGAAGTGTTAGTAGAAATTATTAGGTGCATACTATTCACCTGAACTGTAAGGTTAATTGAAAACAGTTTTTTCACCCTGAATTAACTGTAAATTGGTGTATCCAAGTTCTCAGTTTTCTTTCACAACATAGGTGTGCAGACAGTTTGTTTAGTTGTTTTAATCTTTTCCCATCTGTTCTGTCAGAATTGATTGAGCAATAAGATATGTCAGGGTCTGCATTGTCTTATAATGCATATCTCTAGAGAGTTGAGAGGGACTGTGAGTAGAGTGAATGACAGAGGTGTTCAGCACCCCAAGAAGTCTTCTTTTATGACATTAATGATTAATGCACACAACAGTGTGAAAGTGATTTTTCTGTTGCCTTTAAAAAATAAATCATCTTATGAACAACAGTTTGTAAGAGACTGACAATGGGATGTAGAGTCTTTCATTCTCATGGTCACAGGAGTGTTTGTCTTAGATTAGCAGAGTTAAAAAAAATTAAAATCATCAGATTGCTTTTTGGTACCGTATGGTAAATACACTATGGATTGCATGAGCTTGTCTCCTATAATCAGGAAGAAGACTTTGAGAAGCCAGTAGGGGCTTGAATCTCTCAAGAAGCAGTAGCAACAACACTACATTAATCAGTGCTTACTAGTTGTGTGCGGATATATGCTCCTTTCTATGAAGGGTGCCTTCAGACCCTTTTCTGGTTCATAATTTCCATGCCAGGGCAGTAGCAAGGGTTTTTGGAAAACTGTAAAGCAGTGTCCCATAACATAGTCAGTCACTACTGTAAATGGCTGATAGCATTTGTCTTAAAACTCCACTCGGTTAGCAGATGGTGAACTCACTAAAACCATTAAATACATTTGATCGACTCACTATTGCAGCTGGATAGAGAAAAGGTGAGAATGGTTTTCTAGAGATTGATGGCCTCGGGTGTGGACTGTGTTTAATGATATATTTACTGTCGAAAATGATAAAAGTATAACTATGGCGCAATTTATTTTTTCTTGAATTTTTGCTTTAAAAAGTCATTTTATGTATCAGATATCTGAGTCAGATCTGAAATATAGCTGCCTACTTATTTAAATAAATTTTGTTAGCTGGTACTGGTATTTTGCTGTATCTATATAATAACATAATTAGGTTTGTTAGCCTTTTAAGCACAGTGAAAATTGAAGTTCTTATGCAAATCAACAGCTTAACCCTGTTTGAAATTACAATACTGTCCAGTGTCCATAAAACATCTGTAAGAGCTCATAAGTAACTGCATATTCTTGAAGCAAATATTTTGTTGTTGGATATACCTGTAGGGCATTCCCTTGCTGTGGGGATGGACGCCTCTCTCATTCCAGACATCTTTTTCTGGCATCACTGTAGCCCTGATTTGAAGTGCCAAGTGCAATCCTTAAACTGTATGTCTTATGAAGCCCTTCTAGGCGTACCTGCAGTTCTAAATGAAAAAGGCAAATAAAATAATCCTGCAGCCCACAAAACCGTCTGGGCTAACTCCACTGTTCCTCACAAGACTGAAGAGAAATGGTCTCTGTGGGGGGCGATTGGGTTCCTAACCCCCTGTGTGTCTGGGGGGAGTCTGGGCTATGCACCCTGGGCTCTAAAAAAAACAAACAAATAATGCTTTCTTCCCCCCCCAAAAGTAAAGATGGTCCCCTTCATCTCTTCAGGGGATCCAGGCAGCAGAGGTTCTTCAGGATCTATTCTGGTAAGCAGCCCTGCTTTGTGGGGCCTAGGAGTTCAAGCTCTGCTTCTCTCTGAATGCCACCCCACACTGGGCTTGGATTCTACCATATAAGGAGCTGCCCCTCTCCAGGTTTGACAGTCCTCACAGGAGCACCAGTTTGGTGCTGATTGTGCGCAGAATAGCTCTTTAATCGCTTCCTTACTGGGTGGGAACCTGGGGTCCACCATAGTACGCCTTAGCAGTATTTGTGCAGGTTCTTGTTAAAGCACATGTGCAACCCATACTATGCCCTGTGTTAGATACAAATAAGACTATACATTTTAGAGTCATTCCAGAGTCTGTTAACGTTTAATAATCATCACAATTTAATCGTAAATTTAATTTACGGCCACTTTAAGGCCTTCATGAGGATCAGACTGATAATCTTCTAGTCAAATTCAAATGGCTCTTACTGCTATCAAGACATACAGGAGTAGGTAAGCAACCCAACATAATCTTTAAGTTGTGACCCATGGTAACAAATGACAGGCATGCTCCCTCATTTAAGGAAGCCCATAATATCTCATTTCTTGAGTCTTTCCACAGCCCACAGTTTTATCCAAGTTGACCCTCAGTCAGCTTGCTTCTCCATCAAACACTAGGTAAGTAAGCCAGCTACAATGACTTGATATGATGTAGTAGAGCTTGCTGTCTTCTGCATACTGAAATCACACACACTGTAGCTCACTGATCTTCTAGAAGGCTCTTATGCCCTTTGAACAGGAGGTGTAAAAGACAAAAGTGTACTTGAATGACTTGTTTAGCTTGAGTAGTGTACACTTCGTTTAGGGGAGGGAGGTACCAAGCATATGACTTAAATAGGCACCCTGATTCAAGAAAATGCAGCTGTTCAGTATATATTCAGCATAGTCATCATTTCTATATTTTCTTTCTGTTTCTTTGCAATTCTGTGCTGTACTCATGAACAATCTTAAAATACTTTTCTTATGACATTTGTAAACTACTTAACTTTTTGTCATGCTCCTTTAAGCTTTACAGGCAGTGCAACTCTAAAAGGTGTGTATAACCAATTGAGCTGAAGCATTCCTGATCTTAAGATGCATACAATTAAAAAAAAAAAGATTTAAGAATTGGTTGAAGATACTGTAGCATTAGGAGAAAATACTTACATAAACACTCACTCTTGTACATATACACTTAATATAGATTTGATCCTAAGAGGTATTGAGCACTAACCAGTGCCATTAACTTTCCACATTCTGTAAATTCTGAAAAATTCTTAAGATAGAATTGTGCACATAATATTTCTGATGTAAAGAAAAAAATTAATTTCATGTGTTTTTACTATGACTTAATTTTATATGTTATTAAATTTATATTATAAACTGACACACATTTTCCATAATTTTACATTATTTTTTTATTGCTCTTTTTCCTAAACTAAAACCTTTGAATGCACTTGCTTCTCTGGTTGGCTGTAAACCAGGTATTTAAACAAAAATAAAGGGTTGCCAGTTTTGCCAGCTGGGGATGAGAACCCGGCTGGTAATATGCGGGTTCGCGAGGCAGTTAATCCAGTTTTTATGCTTATTTATTATTTTATGTAAAAAGAAGTTAAAAATCACATTTGGCTCTTTCTTTGTACTACTGTTTTGTTGCTGTTGTGGGAATGCAGCAAAAGATTGCTCATACTTTTTATTATTATTAGGTAAAGCCCCACATATAGTACATTCCAGCTATTGGCCATGTGATAATGCCTTGTTCAGAAAATGAAAGTTTTTTTTTCTCCATTGCCATTTTCTAACTCATACATTCAGTCCACACCTCATCTTATGTGAAGTATAGGTACCATTGTGTCATTGTTTTATTTATTTTGCTGTCATTACAAGAAAAATGCTAACAGTAGAAATGACCGCATATGTGAAAAATTTACCTTTCCTCTAAGTTAGAGAAAATGGTGATTAAAAGATTCTAAACATCACAAATTGATATTCAGTTTTTCAGCGAATCGCTTGCTACAGTCTCCTACTCATACAATATTTAATCTTAAAAAGCAGAAGTAATTTTAGTTCATTTGGTCACATGTATGTATACAGGAAATTAGTTTAATTTTACACTCTCCAAAATCTCACCTTTTACTTGAAAATATCAAATTCTGATATAATAAAGAGTATCTGATGAGTCTCTGTGTTTTGGCATAAGTAAATATAATTGATGTATAAATAGCATGAGTTAAAACTTACTATTCTTGATCTTAGTTATATATATGCCCTTAGTAATATACATTTTCACATACTACTAATCTTTAATGATAGTGAAGACTAAGTATTCGAGTGTATACATTGACACGGGGCCATTGGAATTGCCATACTGACCCAGACCAGTGGTTCACCTGGTCTGTGTTTTGTCTCTTACTGTGGCCCGTATCAAATGCTTCAGAGGAAGGTGCAAGAAGCTCTGTTAGAAGACAGTTACGGAATAACCTGGTCATAGGAAGAAACTTTTCCTTAACTTTCAAAGGTTAGATTGCCTGGTGCCCTAAAGTATGAGGGTTTATTTCACTTAGGATGTTTTTAAAAGGAAAAAAAAATCAGGACTAGTATACATCTGGATATTCTCATTATCCATATAGGTCCTCTTCTTTTTTGAATTCTGCTAAGCTCTTGGCCTCGGTGATCATTTGTGGCTTGTATGAAATACTATTCTTCTTCAAGTGATTGCTCATGTCAATTCGAATAGGTGTGTGTGCGTGCTGTGTGCAAGACTGTCTGAAATTTTTACCCTAGCAGTACCTGTGGGGTCGGCTGTGGAGCCCACTGGAGTGGCGCCTTTGTGGTGGTGTATATAGGTCCCTACCAACCCGGCACCTGCTCAGTTCCTTCTTACCGCCACTGACCGTCGTTGGAGCATCTGGTCTCTTGCTTTAGCAAGTGCTTCCTAGTGGTTTTCCCTGTATTTGGTCTGTACATGCTTCTGACGAAGTGGGTATTCACCCACGAAAGCTTATGCTCCAATACATCTGTTAGTCTTAAAGGTGCCACAGGACTCTCTGTTGCTTTGTATATGGTTGTTATCCTTCACTATCTTAGTTAGTCAGTTTAAGGTGGGGGTCCCCCCCAAAAAATATTTTCCCCTGTCGCCGGGGCATGCCGCAGCCCCAGGGGTTCAAGTCGTGCCTTAGGTGTGGTAAGCCTATTCCAAGAGCGGATCCGCAAGCCGCATGTCTGAAGTGCCTGGGAGAGGGTCATTTGTAAGACAAGTGCACCATCTGCAGAGGCTTTAAGCCCAGAACTAAGAGGGGGGAGAGACTATTGCCTCAAGCTCCTCTTGATGGAGTCCACTCTCTGGCCCCAACTGACTCAAGAGCCGGCACCGGCAGCCTCAGTTCACAGCGCACCGGCCTCGGGACATCTCAGCACCGAGGGAAGACCCGCATAAGGAGCATCAGTCCTCTCCCCTGTGCGGAAGGCCGGCTCATCGGTGTGGCACCAATCACAATCCCCAGTGCTGCATAAGAAGAAGAAGGCGGAACAAGGCCGCTCCCCTGTCAAGAAGAGCGGACAGGACTCCAGTGTAGTGCATCCCACATTGGGACATCAGAAGGCTGGTCCGTCGGTCCCGACATTGTTGACTCCAGCCTTGAAGGGTGGAGGAGAGGATCTGTTGAGTCTGGTGTGGGTGGACTTTCCAGTCTGGGAAGTGTTGGAGGAGGACCTGGACCACCTCTCCACACCAGACACGTTTGAGGCCGTGCGGGACTTAATTGTCATGATGGCACCATTCCCGGCCTCCTATTTCCATGCACAGGATCAGGTGCAGGCAGCGCAAGAACCCGCTGCTGCACCACTTCCGGCACTGGCAGCATCGGTGGTCTCCATTGCTCGTGCCCCTCCTTCTGCGACGTCTGTTGTCCCAGATCAGACTGGGCTCCCGAGGACCTACCATGGGGTTCAGACCCCGGGCCTCCTGCATCGAGTGCCAGGTCAGAGACGCCAACGATGGCGGTTCCCGTACCACCAGTAGCAGCAACGATGGATGTCTGTGAGCAAGTCACCAGGGAACCGGAGGGGCAGGAAGACCCCGTCCCACATTGAGCCTCGTCTTCTTCCTCACCCAATGAGGCAGTGGCGGGCACTACCACGTCCCTTCCAGCGATGGACATGAAAGCCCACCAGGACCTCCTTAGGAGGGTGGCCCAGAACCTCAACATGGCAATGGAGGAGGGGGTGGAAGACTCGGACCCTATGGTGGACATACTCGTCCTGGAGGGTTCCTCCAAGGTGGCACTGCCACTTATAAAAAAACATTCAGAACACCACGAAGGTGCTCTGGCAAACCCCAGGCTCTATACCACCTACAGCCAGGGGAGGAGAGCAGCATTACTTTGTCCCTCAGAAGGGGTACGAGCACTTCTTCACCCACCCCCCACCCGAGACCTTGGTAGTGGACGCAGCAAACCACAAAGAGCAGCAGGGGCAGTTGGGGCCTGCCCCTAAGAATAAAGACGCTAAAAAGCTGGACCTCTTTGGTCGAAAGGTGTACTTGACTGGGGGGTTCCAGCTTCGAATTTCCAACCAGCAGGCGGTATTTAGTGGCTATGCGTACAACTCTTGGAATGCCCTCTCTAAATTTCAGGAGCTGCTTCCGTCAGAATCCCGACAGGAATTTGCTGCAGTCCTGGAAGAGGGCAGGGTGGTGGCTAGAACCTTCCTCCAGGCTGCTCTGCACTCCGCCGACTCGTCAGCGTGAACCATGGCTATGGGTGTCACAATGAGGCGTAGCTCATGGCTACAGGTCTTGGGACTCCTGACAGAGATCCAGAACACCAGACAGGACCTCGTATTTGACTGTGATGGGCTGTTCACCGACAAGACAGACTCGAGACTGCACAGTCTCAAGGACTTGTGAGCAATCCTTAAGTCTCTGGAAATTCACACACCAGCACCCCAGAGAAAACCCTTCAAGCCTCAGCCCCCTCACGATTCTATCCAGGTCCCCCCAGGCAGGACTATAATTGAAGGAGGGGCAGAAACAACAGGAGGTGTCCCCATAGTGTCCGGCCAGAGTCAGGGCTCCAAGCAGCCCCCCGGCTCTAAGCCAAACTTTTGAAGATGCGCCTGGGGACAGAGCGCCAGCCCAAATCCCAGATCCTTTCCCTCCCTTTATGAATCGTCTGTCCCATTTTTGCGTCCTTGGGTCCAAATTACTTCAGATTGCTGGGTCTTGAGCATGGTGGGGTGGGATATTGTATCCAATTCTGTGCCCTCCCACCAGTCTTCCCCATCCCTCTTCAGGGACTCTCTCATGAGCAACTTCTGCTACAGGAGGTGCAATCACTCCTCATGCTGGGGGCAATAGAAGAGGTTATTCAGGAGTTCAAGGGCAGGGGGCTCTACTCCTGATATTTCCTCATCCTCAAGGCCAAGGGTGGGCTCAGGCCTATCCTGGATCTGCGAAACCTCAACACGTTCATAAGAAAGCTGAAGTTTCTTATGGTCTCTCTGGCCACCATCTTTCCTTCTCTGGATCTGGAGGACTGGTACGCTGCCCTCGACTTGAAGGACACGTTCTTTCATATATCAATTATTCCGGCACACAGGAGATTCCTGAGATTCATAGTCAGCGGCCTGCACTATCAGTTCACCCCACTACCATTCGGACTTTCAACAGCCCCATGCATGTTCACAAAGTGGCAGTTGTGGCAGCCTTCCTGTGCAAACGCTGGGTACAGGCCTTCCCGTACCTGGACGATTGGCTCATCCAGGGCAATTCCTGAGTGCACGTGCTGGAGCATATGGCTCTGGCACGAACTATTTTCGGCAGGCTGGGGCTCATTCTGTCTAAGTCAGTGTGGGGGAACCTGCGGCCTGACAGGGTAATCTGCTGGTGGGCCGCCAGGCAGTTGGTTTACATTTGCATGGCCGCCCACAGCTCCCAGTGACCGTGATACGCCAGTCCCGGCCGATGGGAGCTGCAGGAAGTGGTGCGGGCCACAGGGATGTGCTGGATAC
Source organism: Chrysemys picta bellii (assembly GCF_011386835.1). NCBI lineage: Eukaryota > Metazoa > Chordata > Testudines > Emydidae > Chrysemys > Chrysemys picta. Next base: position 139,496,784 of record NC_088793.1, on the reverse strand, counting down.
CACTTCCCACAGCTCCCATTGACCAAGAACAGCAAACCATGCCCACTGGGAGCTGTGGCCGGCCGTGCAGATTACCTTGATGGGCCGCAGGTTGCCCACTACTGGTCTAAGTCTACACTGGTTCCAACCCAGAAGATAGCGTTCATTGGGGCTCTTCTGTACTCCACTCAGGCCAGAACCTCCATACTGAACTGAACCTGCATGAAGCTTCTGGGGCATATGGTGGCCCGCACATATGTATTGTAGCACGCCAGGTTGTGCCTTTGTCCCCTCCAGGCTTGGTTGGTAAGGGTATACAGACCCAGCAGGGGTCTGGACAGACTGGTTACCATTCCGCCCAAGATTCTCGAGTCCCTCAGTTGGTGGCTTCAATCTCAGGTGGTCCGTGGGGGAGTACCCTTTGCCAAGCCTCAGCCTTCACTGTCGCTGGTCACGGATGCATCGCAGATGGGCTGGGGAGCGCACCTGGGTAGTATCAGAACTCAAGGCATGTGGTCACAGCCAGAACTTTCGCTGCATACCAACGCTGGGGAGCTGAGAGTGGTTTGCCTGGCTTGCCAGACGTTCCAGGCCCATCTTTAGGGCAAATGTGTCTCAATACTTACAGACAACACCACAGAGATGTTCTGTATAAACAAACAGGGTGGTTTTTGCTCCTTTCCCCGTGCCAAGGAAGTTCTTCGACTGTGGGACTTCTGCGTCGCACACTTCATCCAGCTACAGGCCTCATATCTGCCGGGAACACAGAACGAACTAGCGGACCACCTCAGCCGCTTATTCAACACTCACGAGTGGTCACTCAGAGCGGACATTGCCCTTTAAATCTTCCAGAGGTGGGGCTATCTCCGCGTGGACCTGTTTACAATGCGGAGCAACAGAAAGTGTCAGCTGTTTTGCTCCTTTCAGAACCAGAGCCGCGGCTCCATAGTGGATGCCTTTCACCTACCACCTGCGTTCCCACCTTTCCCCCTCATACACAAGGTCCTCCTCAAGATCCGGCAGGGCAGGGCTTCAGTGATCCTCATAGCACGAGCGTGGCCCCGACAGCACTGATTCACCATGCTGCTGAACCTATCAGTGAACAGGCCAGTGGCCCTTCCTATGCTCCCAGACCTCATCACACAGGATCATGGCCAACTACAACACCCCAACCTGGAGTCCCTCCACTTCATGGCATGGAAACTCCAAGGCTGAACCAGCTTGAACTGCAGTGCTCGGACTCTATTAGGGAAGTTTTGTTGTGGAACGGGAAGCCCTCCACTTGCACAATGTACCTGGCAAAGTGGAAGCGTTTCTCCTTTTGGTCCCTACAGAAAAGTACCTCCCCACAGCAAGCCTCTACCCTCTAAACCTTCTATCCGGGTGTGGCAGGCAGGTCAGTCTTTAGCAATCCCATGGTGGGCCGGTTTAAGGGCTTGGATAGGCTTTACCCTCAGGTGAGGCAGCCAGTTCCCCAGTGGGATCTTAATCTGGTCCTTTCCGACTCTTGGATCCCCCTTTCGAGCCTCTGGCCACCTGCCCCATATCCTACCTTTCCTGGAAGGTGGCCTTTCTGGTGGTCATAACCTTGGCCAGAAGGGTCTCTGAGCTCAGAGTGCTGACTTCCGAGCCCCACTACACGGTCTTTGACAAGGTGCAGCTACGCCCTCAGCCAGCGTTCCTACCCAACATAGTATCCCAGTTCCATGTTAACCAGGACATATTCTACTGGTATTTTTTCCTAAACCTCCTGCCAGCAACAAAGAGCAGACACTCTATTCCCTGGATGTCAGGCATGCCCTAGCCTTCTACATTGAACGCACAAAGCTGTTTCGTAAGTCACCACAGCTTTTTGTTGCAATCGCCGAGAGGATGAAAGGACTTCCCATCTTGTCCCAGCACATCTTATTGTGGATCACGTCCTGCATCAGAATGTGCTATGACCTGGCTAAGATCCCAGCCCCGGCGTTGACAGCACACTCCACAAGAGTGCAGACATGTTCTGCTGTGTTCCTCGCACAAGTCCCCGTTCAGGACATATGCAAGACAGCAACGTGGTCTTCACGTCGCACTATGCCATCACCAAACAGGCAAGGGAGAATGCGGCATTTAGCAGGGCAGTACTGCAATCAACAACTCGGTGAACTCCGATCCCTCCTTCGTCTAAACTGCTTGGGAGTCACCTATTGGAATGGACATGAGCAATCACTCGAAGAGGAAAAGACGGTTACCTACCTTTCGTAACTGTTGTTCTTCAAGATATGTTGCTTGTGTCCATTTCAAATCCCGCCCGCCTCCCCTCTGTCAGAGTGTTCCAGCAAAGAGGGACTGCGCAGGCGGCGGGTCGGCAGGGACCTATATTTACCTGTCACAAAGGCACCACTCCAGGGGGCTCCACCTCTAGGGGAAAAACTTGTTACAGTCGTGCACACAGCACGCACACATACCTATTGGAATGGACATGAGCAACACATCTCGAAGAACAACAGTTATGAAAGGTAGGTAACTGTCTTTTCTCCATTTATCTGTTTCAGATTTGCTCCCTTTCGATTTCAGCATTCAACAATAGAGCAACTACATAAAGGTTTTTTAAAGTAGTACTGATATAATCCAACCGTTTCTGTTTATCTTCATCACCTCTTATCTTGGCTATTGCAACTCCATTTTCTGTCCTCTCCCAAAAGACTTAGGCCTTCAGACCCCAGCATGTACAGATGCTGCTGGCTGCTTTGTCACAAGTACAAAGAAGTGCATCCCCACGCCCAAACAGTTACACTGGCTCCTTGTTCATTCCAAGGTCCCAAGTAAATTTGGATTTATCTTTTTTAAATAAATCTTTTCCCCCCTGTATCTCTGCATTCACTGTAACTGACTTACAGGGCCTTGTGTCTCTCTCCTTCCATTCCAGGTCACTTCACTTATCTGACCACTCCTTTGGCAACTCAATACAGTTTTGTCATTGTGAAATCCTTCTCCTCAGCAGCTTCTTTTGTCTGGAACAGCTTTCCTCTATCTCTGCATCTTTGTTATCAAGTCACAGAGGAAAACCTCTTATTTCCTTTACCTGTGTCTCTTAAATTATCTCTATAGTGTATTATTCAGATCTATAATTCATTATATTGAACTCTTACAAAATTTTGGGTTACCGTTTATTTAAAAGATTCGTTACAAAAGATTCTTTGTATTTTGCCTTTTGAGTGTATCTGTCCTGAGTAAATATTTGTGTCCTGTGCACTTAAAATTAGTGTCTTTCATATGAAGGAATTCATATGATTAACTTCTATTTGTCACACAGTTTTTAAGGTTCTTAAATGAGTCATTAAAAGAATTTGAACAACTCAGCACTTTTCAGGATGCCTGTATATATGTATATACACATTGTACCTCTAAACTGCATTGCTTTTAGGGCTTCTTTATGGCCATGTTCCACTGTGATACCTTTCTCCATTTCATTATGAAGGTGTATTGAAATCCGCTTGTCTAGGTTGCTTATCTCCATTCTCTCTGGGGATATTGGGGTGAAGGGTTGTGGCATAAGAAGTCCTCTAGAGCCATAAACACTGGAGATAAGCATATTTCAATGCACCAGAATCAGTTCTGGTATGCTGTGCTTTGGACTGTGAAGAGAAGTGTAGCTGGGGGTCCAGCATATGAACAGCCTGCTAGGAAGCAATGCATACTTTAAGAATATTAAAATGTTTGTTAGTCTTAGACTCTCCTGCTGCAGTTGGAGCGCCCAAGTGAGGAGAGGAGGTAGTTGGGGAGGGGGAGAGAGAAAACCCCTAAGACAGGAGTCAGAGAGGAGCTAAAGACAGCGGCGGTGGTTGATGGCCAGTAGATCAAGCTTCCCTTCCTCTCCTGAAATGGAGGGCCCTATGATAGGGTAATAGGGAAGGAATGGGGAGAACAAGAGAAGGAAAAATGCACTGGTCACACTGATGACAACCTTCTCTGTTCTGTTTGTCTCAGACATTTATATAAATAACAATTGTGCTGTCACAGCACCGTTTATCATGAATAGAATTTCAACCAGCACTAGTTGGGCTCAATTTTGTAATAAGCAATAAACTCTGTAGGGTCAGTGTCTCTGCATCCAATGTTTTGGGAATCTGTGCCCCATATTACAGCATGACGAGGTTGAAAGATATATTAATACATGAAAACCTTAAATCTAAACTGATTGAAAAGATCGGATTGAAACTCCATATGATTTATACTTGGGTTTTTTAATTTTTAATTTTAGGTATTAGAAGACAATGACTATGGTCGTGCAGTGGACTGGTGGGGCCTGGGAGTTGTCATGTATGAAATGATGTGTGGGAGATTACCATTCTACAACCAGGATCATGAGAAACTGTTTGAACTAATACTAATGGAGGACATAAAATTCCCTCGAACTCTCTCGTCAGATGCAAAGTCATTACTTTCGGGTCTCCTGATAAAAGATCCAAATAAACGGTGAGTGTAAAAGAACTCTGATGAGATATAATCTTAAATCTTAACTTCATTAAATTAGAAAAATGAAATTAATGTAATATCTGTGTTAACTGATGATGCTGAATAAGAAAAAATTGTCTAGGCTAATGCTATCCTGGGCAGGCTGGCAGGTAGAGTGAGAGAGAGAATGCATAACAACTGAGTGAGCTACCATGATAAGGAGAGTTTGGCTGCAGGGGGAAGAGTCCAAAGGATTTAACAATTAGTCACCAATTCCCCTAGAAAAGCAACTGACCGAATAAAGAAAAAACAGTACACTTTACAAACATACCATAAATTTAGGCTAAATAAAAATGCCTCAAAGGTAAAAATGCAGGCAAGAAGACCAGTAGCAGGGTGTAGGCTACCCAGTTTATTGCACTGAGTGCAACATGCATGATTACCTGCCTCGTAGGCAGGTGGCATATGTGCATGTGTGGTGCAAGCAACTCATGGCCCTCAGAAACAGAGTACGGGCTCTTGAGGCCAGAGTGGCTGAACTGGAGGAGCGAAAGGAAACAGAGAGGTGCATAGAGGAGACCTTTAGGGACGTAGTAGAGCGGTCCCTCCTCCTGTCTGACCGTCCCTGTTCTTTTAATGAGGACAAAAGTCTTGGGGCAGGAGAGCAGCAAACTTGAGTGGAGGGAAATAATTGCATTGTTGGGACCCACCTTTAAGCGCATGTCCTGATATCCTTTCACACTGAGGATATTCCTCTGGGGGCAGAGACTCCAGTTACTGGGAATAGACAGGCAGTAGTAGTGAGGATTTCAATTATTAGAAATATAGATAGTTGGGTTTGTGATGAGTGGGAGAACTGCATGGTGAATTGTCTGCTGGGTGTGAAGGTAGCTGATTTCACAAGACATCTAGATAAACATACAGGTGGTGCTGAGGTGGAGCCAGTGCTTGTGGTACATGTAGGTACCAATGACAATGAAAAGTAGGAGAGAGGTCCTTGAGGCCCACAGTGGTGACGATTTTGAAATGCTAAGAGAGGTTAGAGAGGATACAAAAGCAGAAAGTGCAGTAATAATGGGTGATTTCAACTATCCTCATATTGACTACCCAGTCACCTTGGCATGATGCAGAGAGAAAATTTCTAGACACTATAAATGACTGCTTTTTGGAGCAGCTAGTCCTACAACCCACAAGGGGAGAGGCAATATTTGATTTAGTCCTAAGTGGAGCCCATGTCCAAGAGGTAACTATAGCTGAACCTCTTGGTAGTAGGGCCCATAATGTAATTAAATTTAGCATCCTTGTAGCAGTGAAAATACCAAAAAAGCCCACCATGGTAACATTTAATTTTAAAAGGGAAACTACACAAAAATGAGGACTCGTTAGACAGAAATTAAAAGGAGCTATCATAAAGGTTAAATTCCCGTAAACAACATGGGGAGTATTTAAAAACACCGTAATAGAGACTAAGACGAAGTGTATACCCCAATTCAAAAAAGACAATAAGAGGACAAAAAGGATGCCACTATGGCTAAACAGCAGAGTAATGGTGCCCATTAGAGGCAAAAGGGGTTCCTTCTAAATTTGGAAGTCAAAACCTAGCGAGGAGTACAAACTCTGGCAAGTTAAGTGTAAAAGTATTAACAACATAGGCCAAGAAAGAATTTGAGGAGCAGCTTGCTAAAGATGCAAAAATTATTGGTAAGAGTTTTTTAAAGTATATCTGTAAAGCACGAAGTCTAACAAGCAGTCAGTGGTGCCACTAGATGACAAAGGGGCTAAAGGAGCACTCAAAAAAGACAAGGCCATTGCAAAGAAGCTAAATGAATTCTTTGCCTCAGTGTCATTGCAGAGAATGTGGGGGAACTATCCACATCAGAGCTATTCTTTTTGGGAGACACATCTGAAGTACCGTCCCACATTGATGTGTCAACAAGATGAAGTTTTGGAACAAATTGATAAATTAAACAGTAATAAGTCACCAGGACCAGATGGTATTCACCCAAAAGTTCTGAAGGAACTCAAATACTAAATTGCAGAACTACTAACTACTACTAATTGTAGTATGTAACCTATTGCTGAAACAAACCTGTCTACCCAATAACTGGAAGTTAGCTAATGTAATACCAATTTTTAAAGAGGATTCCAGAGGCAATCCTGGAAATTATTAGCCAGTCTATTAGAATTTGTTGAGGGGGTCAACAGTCATGTGGATAAAGGTGATCCTTTAGTACAATATACAATATTGTGTACAATATAGTGTACTTGGATTTTTCAGAAAGCCTTTGACAAGGTCTGTCACAAAAGGCTCTTAAGGAAACAAGTCATGGGATAACAGGGAAGATCCTCTCATGGATCCTAACGGGTTAAACTATAGGAAACAAAGGGTAGGAATAAATTATCAGTTTTCACAACGGAGAGGTAATCAGCACGGTCCCTCAAGGATCTGTACTGGAACCTGCATTGTCAGCATATTCATTAATGATCTGGAAAAGGGAATGACCATATTCAAGATAGTTAAGTCCAAAGCTGACTGCGAAGAGTTACAAAGGGATCTCACAAAACTGGGTGACTGGGAAACAAAATAGCAGATGAAATTCAACATTGATTAGTATGATGTAATGCACATTGGAACAAATAATCCCAACTTCACTTGTATAATAATAAATTATGTATAAATGTATACATATGTATTAATTAGCTGTTCCCACTCAAGAAAGAAATCTTGAAGTCATTGTGTCTAGTTCTCTGAAAACTTCAGTGCACAGCAGTGGTCAAAAGGGCTAACAGAATATTAGGAACTATTGGGAAAAGGATAGAAAATAAGACAGAAAATATCATACTGCCACTATATAAATCCATGGTGCACCCACACCTTGAATACTGCATATAGTTCTGGTGGCCCCATCTCAGAAAGAATATAGTAGAGCTGGAAAAAGTTCAGAGAAGGGCAACAAAGATGATCAAGGGTGTGGAACAGCTTCCATATGAGGAGAGACTAGAGGATTAGGGCTGTTCTTCTTAGAAAAGAGATGATGGGGGGATCTGATGGAGGTCTATCAAATTATGAATAGTGTGGAAAAAGTGAATAGAGAGATGTTATTTACTCTTTCCCACAACATAAAAGCCATGGGTCTCCCAATGAAATTAACAGGCAACTAATAAAACAAGAGGAAGGACTTTTTCACACAACGTACAATTAACTTGTGGAACACATTGCCATGGAATATTGTGATAGCCAAAAGTATAACTGGGTTCAGTAGAGAACTGGATGAGTTCATGGAGGATAGGTCAATCATTGGCTATTAACCAAGATGGTCAGGGATGTAACACCATGCTCAGGGCAACCCTAAACCTCTGACTGCCAGAATCCGGGAGGGGAAAACAGGACTGGATCTCTCCAAAATTGCCCTGTTCTGTATACTCCCCCTGAAGCTCTGGTAATGGCCACTGTTGAAGTCAGGATTCTGGACTAGATGGACCATTAGTCTGACCCAGTATGGCAGTTCTTATTTTCTTATGTTATCAATCAACAATAGCAAAGATAGCAATTAATGTTAATTCTAATTAATTCTAATTATGAATCCAGCAAAAAGCCTTCTAATGGGTAGTATAATTGGATAATGTGTTTATTTTCTTTATTATACCTTCATCATCACTAATAAAATAAGCAGGAATAGCAAAGTACCAAAACTAACTGTACACATAAGCTGAAATCCTGGCTCTATAGAAGGCAGTGGCAAAACTGCCATTTACTTCAATGGGGTCAGGATTTCATCCATAGTGGGTTTTTTTTTAAAGTTAAGGCAAAGTTAAATAAAATATAAATATACTTCATCATATATTACTTATTCACAATCAGGTTAATATTCAAAGAACCTGGCTACAGATTCTGATTTGCTGGTTGGAGACCGTGGTATAGGAAAATATAGATTGTCCTTGGTAATGGAAAAGCTTTCACACCAAGTACCTATAAAAGAAACCCATAGTATATTTTCAGCAGAAATATAGACCAAGTACTGTGGTAAATTAAACATAATCCATGAGGTATCTTGTGTAATGTAAATAACTGAAAAACTTTAGTCTACTACCCTAGCGATAGCAAATGTTCATGAGATTTGAATTTTGTTTAACTTTAGTCTTTTGAATAAATAGAACATACTGTTGGTTACTGATGCTGATACAGTTATCAAATACTGCAGTCTGATACCTTGCCTTTTCCAGTACTATTTCAGGCCAGATAGTGTGTAATAAGGAACTGAGTGGAATTTTTTGGGGTGTGAGGGTAGGACACAGTATATTTTCTGAAATTCTTAATTTTTCTAACTGTAATAATAATCGGGTATCTGAAATTATACTGATTTAATTGATGTATTTGGCATCTCTCTTGAAAGGTAATGTATTTTAAGAGAGATTTTTTTTCTTGCTTCTGTGCAAGACAGAGGGGTGCACTTGGTAGTGCAAAATTCTTAAACATTAATCTGCCTCACCATAAAGTGGTGCTCATGTGTATACTGTTCTGAGCTCTTTATGTGTGTGCGCATATAAAAGATACAACTTTGATAAATCGTAGGTACCCCTAAAGAAACACAAAATACATGATAAGGGATTGGGGAACACGTCTTATTCGGAGAGGTTTGGAACTGTAGTTAGTACATTTAGTTAAAAGAAGCCACAAAGGAAGACTCTATATTAATACTTGAGCAGCGTAAAAATAGAATGGAAAGGGAAATATATTTAATTTATTGTTAATAGTAATCATATGAATGAGAAATGGACTGACCTAGAAAAAGTTAGGTTAGAGTTCAGAAGTATTTATTTTGCCTCAGGATAGCCATATGTGGGATCTACTTGAGGTTATTATTTTGAGCTCTTAGGGCTTGTGTGGATAGGTTTACACTATTGTTAGCCTTGCCTAAAGCAAAAGAAAATCCAGTTTGGGTTGGAGGATGATTGCATTTTAATTTGTCAATTATCTGCTGATAAATTATCACACACACATTAAATTAATTCTTACTCATTTGCTCCCACCCCTTTCTAAATTTAATAAAAGAAATTCAAGAAGCAGAATCAAATCTGAAGTTTCAGCTAGTGTGCAAAGATTTATAAAAGATACAGCAGCCGAGTAACCAGAAGGAATTTTTAAACTAAAGGCCCAGGCAAAATACTACTAATGTTCTGTTATCCAAGTGCCAGGGACAGTTTTAGCTTATTGCAGTCATGGAAGGTAATTGGAGAGTCCTTGTTCTACCTAGAAGAAAGCAATAGATACAAATACAATAAAAAGAGTAGAGCCAAATAAATAGCTTTAGACCAAAGTCATAATTATACGAGGCCTATGTCTGAGATGTTAATGGAGGGCTACTTTGATCATCTTAAGCATTCTTCCAGTTGCTGATGTGGGCAAGCTATAGATTTGAGAAAGACCCTTGAATTTTCTGTGGAGATTAAAAAAAAAAAAAAATTTTTCACTCCACACTTTTTTTTTTAACCTTTTTTCATCATTAACACCTTAGATAAGTATGTCTGAGGGAACATGTGAAAATATCTCTGCTTTATATCTCTTGGTAGTATGAACTCTAGGTCATAGTAAGGTGTCTTTGATCTGAGACATGTATGTGGTGGTAGCATTTATTCCATTCCAAGTAGCATGTTGGGTAACATAGTATTTTCTGTGTAAATTTGAGAAACATTACCGCCTGGAGTAGTTAATCCAGGTTAAGCTGCTCAATATTAAAAAAAAATAAAATCTGTTTCCAGGTTGTGTGTGTTAAGTATACCTACATAGATTTTAGTTGTTTTAATGTGATTCCTTTATGTGGTTGGTGATGTGAAAAAATGAAAATATAGCATTTATGTATAGATACGTTGAATTTGAATTGATTGCAGAGTGAGGCTGTATGGTAGCTGGGAGGATATCTCCTTATTTTTGTCTCATTTTTAAATAAGTATTTAATTCAGTAAATTAAAGTAGTATTTAAGTATTTAATTCAGTTTAGAGTATACCTTCTTGGACTAAAATCAATATTTGTTCGTGTAGCAACATCTGATGCTTTTTAATCTCCAAGCATGGTGTTCTTTCAAAAATATTAACTTTTAGAGTTGGAAAAAAATAGTTCCCTGTAATTCTTCTTTGCAGATAGCAGTATTTATGATAGAGCCATATTTACCAACCAACTTTGTTTGGGGTGCGGATGCTAGCCACTGACACACGGGGAGGGAGTTAACTGCAGCTTGGCTTCTCCTTGCACAGATCACAAAAGATATTGAGAAGCCAGGCTGGTAACTGCAGAGCCAATCAGGTTCCTTAGTAGAGAGGCAGGAAACTCTGAATAATTGCTTGGGAAACAAAAAGGGAATGATGTGTTGGAATAAGGAGGACTCCACGCCCCAGTTGCTAAGGTGATGGCCCAGGCTTGAATTTTTCTGTTTCAATTTCTGGCAATATAAGACCAGTTTGTTTTGTTTGTGGGAATTGTTCTTTGAGCACACTGAAATAGCAAGCCTTAAAGAGGAACACAGATGGTTTGAAAGACTCCTCTGGGCTTTTATTTTATTGTCTAATCCACCTGATGAAACACACTCCCTGTTTATGCCACCTTCTTTACTAAGGTTTGACATTTGTCCTTTTTATTCTTGGTTATTTTCTTATCTTTATTTATTATAGAATTATAAGAGTTCAAGGCCAAAAGGGACTACCAGATCATCCAATCTGACCTCTGGTATATAACAGGCCACTAAACACCACTCAGCCACCTCCACACCAAGCCCAACAATCAGAATTAGACCAAAATATTGCAGCCCTTAGCAAACTAAAATACTGTGTGCCACAGGTAAAGAGCTGGAGGGACCGAGGTGCACTAATGCCTGAGGCCCCTCAGTGGCAGGGAATTAAGTGAGATATACCCAGATAATCCTAGCAAGAGACTTGCGCCCCATGCAGAAGTAGGTGAAAAGCTCCCAAGATCCCTGCCAATCTGACCCAGAGGAAATTCCTTCCCAACTCTGAATATGGTAATCGGTTAGGCCCTGAGCATGAAAGCAAACCACTGTTTTAGAGCCTCTGCTCTATAGTATATGTCTCAAGAACCTTTTCTTGTCTCATCTGAGGGACCAGAGAGGAGTGGGACAGGACTGCCTTAGTGTGACTTTTCTGTGCTGAAGAATTCATGTATTAGTGGATATAAGAGGCACCAATTCGTTATATGCCTCACTGTGCAATTTTTATTAATTCATGTTTCTTGCAGTCTCTTCCTGTGTGTAATATAGAGACTGAATTTTCAAATTCTCAAAGAAACATAACCACCTGTTTTCCATCTAACACATGTACATCAATCACTTGACCGTATATTCCAACTGCTTGTCTTCTGTGCTGTCAGTATAAAACACAGACAGACCACTACTAAAAATGGTTGTATGGATCCAGCTCATTTTGGTATGATTTACAATAGAACTTGAGAGTTACGAACTGACCAGTCAACCACACACCTCATTTGGAACCAGAAGTACGCAATCAGCAGCAGCAGACACAAATAAAAAAAGCAAGTACAGTACAGTAGTGTGTTAAATGTAAATTACTAAAATAAGGGGGAAAGATTAAAAAAAAGATTGGCAAGGGAAGGAGACTGTTTTTGTGCTTCTGTCATTTAAATTAAGATGATTAAAACCAGCATTTTTCTTCTGCTTAGTAAAGTTTCAAAGCTGCATAAGTCAGTGTTCAATTGTAAACTTTTGAACGAACCATAACGTTTTGTTCAGAGTTACGAACAACTGCCATTCCCGACGTGTTTGTAACTCTGAGGTTCTACTGTATCTATGTTGCTGGATAATATCAATATTGTGTACTCATAAATTAGAGAGCGTAACATATTATGCTTGTTCTTTGACTGACTGACAGCTGATTTTCTCAAAAAGAAATTATAGTTAGTATGCTGTATAATCCAAAGTCCCCTGTTTGGCCACCATTTCTGTATATTTCAGGACATGGGGACAAATAATGAACAATTCTTATTACCTTTCCCTTTCTGCATCCTCTCTTTTGGAGCGTATGCTAGCCCTTTGCCATTATGGTCCACAGTCCTGAGGTCATATTCGAGCCAATACTTTACTACGTCTAGAACTTCAGAGAGCAGTGGTGGCCGGATGTGAATCTCACCACATTGCAGTGTTCTGGTCTGGAGACCAGGCAAGGATCAATGTGCTCCACTTGGAGGAACTTTTGAAGAGAAGTTGGATTTCAACTTGTGCAAACTTACCTAGTAGAGTCATTATGAGCATATTACATGGGTCTTCTGTAGTCTGCATTGGCTATCTGTTTACCTTTAGATGAAAATCAAGATATCACTTACTGTCCTTTAAGTTTCTGATGGTCTAGGACCCAATTACCTAAAACTTTTCTTGTGACCCTGTGGAGGGCAGGGGCTCCCTCATGCCCCTCCAGACCCTGCTTCCAATCCTTTATAATGTCTCCTCCTCTTCCCCCACCACGCACGCAGAAGGGGGGGGTCCTTCGAGCAAACAAACAAACAAGAAAAATCCTCTCTCCTCTCCTGCCCTTACAAGAGAGAGGAGTCTGTAGGAAAACAAAAGAGAGGCAAGGGTGACCTGGATATCAGGCAGTCTTCCTGGGTCACCCCTTTGGGCTTAGTATAAAATGAGGTCTACCTCCAGTCCCACCTCTTGGGACAGACTGCTTTGAGGCTGGGTCATGCAGCTTTGGGAGCAGTGAGCCCTGCTGCTGTCTCCCTCTTGGCAGGCCTATCTCTGCTGTCTGAGACAAGGCAGCCTTCTTCCTGTTCACTGCCCTTTCCTGTGGCAGGTTTTCTCTTTTAAGCTCCCCCTACTCTGGGCAGAACAAGTCTTGCAGGTGTGCCTCATTGGTGTTGAACAGGCCCAGAAGAACTCCATAGTCCCCTCTCAGCCAGAGTGAGGGCATGTCCCTTCACATACCCTACCCTTCAAGACGGAAAGGCCGTTCTGGGGTGGCATGTCTCCATCCCCAATCTCCCATGAAAAGAAATTGGCATTAACATGGTCTTTTTGTGCTCAGTGTTGCACTCTGAAACTGTATGGTTGTAGCGCAAGGTACCATTTCTTCATGCATGGGTTTGTTTCTTTCATGGAGTGGATCCAGCATAGAGGATCTGTGACCAGCGATAAGGGGCTACCCAACAGGTAATACCTGAGGGAATCCATAACCTATTTAATCGCTAATGCCTCCTTTTCAATAATTGAGTAAGCCTTTTCTCTAGGAAAGAGCTTCCTACTCAAGTATAGGACTGAGTGTTTTCTGAAGTCATGTGAGAGTATGGCATTGAGCCCGAAGCATCTGTGTGCAGTGTGAACTTCCAGGAAAAATCAGGACTGAAGAGCATGGGCAGCCGGCATAGTTGTGTTTTTAGTTCGCTAAAAGCATCCTTGCATTTCTCACCCCACTGGGTTGTCTTAGTGTTGTTGCCTTTTATGAGGTCCATAAGGAGGGCAACAATCAAGGCAAAACTGGAGATAAACCTCCAGTAATATCCTGCCAGCTCGAGAAAATGCCTTATTTGAAATTAATGGAGATATCCCATCTCCTAGAACTGGAAGGGGCCTTGAAAGGTCATTGAGTCCAGCCCCCTGCCTTCACTAGCAGGACCAAGTACTGATTTTGCCCCAGATCCCCAAGTGGCCCCCTCAAGGATTGAACTCACAACCCTGGGTTTAGCAGGCCAGTGCTCAAACCACTGAGCTATCCCTCCCCATTTGCCCTCTTTACGTGGGGAATGGGACACGCTGTTAAGGCCTGTACCTTGTTGACTGCTTGTTTCATAAGGCTGCCTTCTATGTTGTACTCCAAATAGGTTACTTCATCTATGGCTAACTTACACTGTGAGTCCCGCATCCTTTAGGGCTTTAATACCACCTTTAAGTGCTGGAGGTGGTCTTCCCAGGTAGAACTATAGACTGCGATGTTGTGTATGTAGGCTGCAGCATATTGATGGTGGGGGGGCTGAGGATCCTATTCATAAGCTGTGGGAAAGCCTCCATGGAAAAGGCATAGTCTTGAATTGGAAGTGCGCAAAAGGGATGGAGAGAGGTGTTTTCTCTTGTGAGGAAGGGGATGAAGGGATCTGCCGATACCCTTTTGTTAAGTTGATAGTGCTTTGGTGTTTTGCCAATCTCATCTACTGTAGTAACTCATCTACCCTTGGCATTGGGTCGGTGTAGAATTTTGAGATGGAATTAACCTTTCTAAAGTCAGTGCAAAACTGAACTGAACCATCTAGTTTGGGAACAAGAATCATGGGGCTCCTCCATTCAGTTTTGGATTCCACAATTACCTACATCTCCAGCATTGCTCTCACTTCCTCTCAGACTGTGTCCCACATCCTCTGTGGCAATGGTCTAGGGCTGTCCCTGACCAACTGGCATGGGGTAGTCTCTAGATGATGTTGGACCAAGTGTGTTCTCCCTGGGTGGGTGGACATATTATGCGAAAGCCTTGATCAGATTTGAGGAGCAGCATCCTTTGTGCAGGGGAGAGCCACTCACCCCCCAGTACTGTTGGCAGTTGTTGACTACTGGGTACTTAGGGGCCATAATTCAGGTTTCATCAGAGAGGAAGTTACCAGTGGTGCCATCCAAAATTTCCAGGCTTTAAGAAGATTTACATTATAGATCTTGGTTTCTTTCCTCCTCCCTGGTAATCTTTTCTCATAATTCACTGGCTCGATCTGCCTGACCACTTCCAGTGATCTGTCAAGTCTGGGGCTAGGATCAAATCCCATTGATCAGGGGCCACTAGGCTGCTAGTGCCACCCTCTCAAATGTAAGTAGAAAGGCTTCAGGGTTATCGTCTGGCCCAATCTTGGTTAGCTTTACTGATACTGACAAGGGAACACCCTTAATGGACGCATGACCTGCTGGAATTCCCTGGGGGCATAGGGCTGGCACGGTCTGTCTGCTGTATCATCTTCTTTTGAAAATCCTGCTGCTGGGCCATCAGTTTCCTCAGCAGCTCTTGTTGGTGTGTGGTCTGAACTTGCTGCTGAGTGATCTGCTGCTGCAGCAATTGCTGTTGGGGCATGCTGTTGCTGAGCAGCTTGCTGCTGCATTCTGCTAATGACTTACGCCACCACTCTTGTTCCATCTTGCATGGACCAGCTGAGTTCTATTACTTCTTTTTTTAACCGCTTGCATCAGATGTGGTTATGCCTGCATTCTCCACCATTTGTGGGGGGCAGGGCTTCGGCTCCCTTAAGTCCTCTCCAGACCCCGCTTCCGGTCCTTTATAATGTCTTCCTCCCCTGTTGATTGACGCTCAAGGGTGGAGGGGTTCTTCAAGGAAACAAACAAAAGAAAAGTCCGCTCCCCTCTTACTTCCCTTGTGTGAGAGAGGAGTCTGTACGAAAATGGAGAGGCAAGGGTGACCTGGATATTAGGCAGTTTTCCTGGATCAGCCCTTTAGGCTTACTCTAAAATGGAGTCTACCACCAGCCCCTCCTCTTGGGGCATACTGCTTTGAGGCTGGGTCATGAAGTTTGGGAGTAGTGAGGCCCGCTATCTCCCTCTTGGGGGCCTGTCTCAGCTTTCTGAAGTGGGGAAGCTCTCTTCCTGTTCACCGCCCCTTCCTGTGGCAGGTTTTCCCTTTTAAGCTCCCCCACCACCGGGCAGGACAAACCTTGCAGGTGCACCTCATTGGTGTTGAACAGGCCCAGAAGAGCTCCTTAGTCTCCTCTCAGCCAGAGTGAGGGCATGTCCCTTCACACTCCCATTGCCTCAGTTCAGATCAGGTGGTTTGCTTTTGTTGGTGGTTACCATAACTTCATTGTTTTAGATCACTGGCTAGGCATTCTTATTTGAGGGCTCTACCCATGGAACTCACTCCTGATGGTTTGCCAGAGTCTGGGTTTGGCAAGCTTCAGGTCACAATGAGTGGTGTGGATATATAGAGCAGCCTTTAAATAATCTCCTCAGCGGGCTATGATGTATTAATTTATGCTTAATTATCTCATATTCTGACTATTTTATCGTAAATGGTTAATTGTTACAACATCCTGATGCTACAGCAATGGGCACTGTATAAAAATACATAAATAATGCATGAATTGTTATTGATTCATTTTGGTGCCTGGCACTTCCCCTGCAAATTTGTGTAGTGATATTTTTTTTCAATACTGTCAGACTCCTTAGCCTTTCATTAAAACTAAAGTAAGCTCAGTTATAGAGTTGTGGTGATTTGTGGATGAAGCTTGACATATACTGTAATGAATAGTTCAGTGGGAATAACCAAATAGCCTATCTGTCAAATGGAGCACTGTGTCAAATACCTTTATCATCACCTCTACTGTCGTGGTCACCTGAATGTAGCATTTCCTACTGAAAAGGGACAGAATTGAATCTAAATATTCATGACCAAACTGCTAATCTCCCAACAATTATGATAAATGAGTCTCATTTTAGGAACAACATTTGTATAATGTGTAATCTTTTTTTCTCTCCTTAGCCTTGGTGGAGGCCCAGATGACGCAAAAGAAATTATGCGACATAGTTTTTTTGTTGGAGTAAACTGGCAAGATG
Organism: Chrysemys picta bellii; assembly: GCF_011386835.1. NCBI lineage: Eukaryota > Metazoa > Chordata > Testudines > Emydidae > Chrysemys > Chrysemys picta. The sequence goes on along the minus strand of NC_088793.1, from coordinate 139,479,807 downwards.
TATATGATAAAAAGGTAGGTCTTTATATGGCATGGAATAGTCTGGCTTCTGCGCGATAATCAATTGAAACTATTACTGAACTTCTAGTTTCTAAAATTATACATAAATTACTTTGCCACTTTTTGATACTATTAGTATACTAATAGCCAATTTAATTATTTATAGTTTTAATATACTACTAATAACTTGGAAATATTCTAAAACCAAAGTGTGCCAAAAATAAACTAGAATCACTTAAGATTTTCCTTTAATTGTTTAAATGTTTAAGTCCCTCCCCCCCCCTTCTTTTGGCCTATAACTTTAACCAAAAAACGAAGAGGAAAAAAAAGTCAGTGATGATGCGTGAGAAAGTGTGAACACTGTGTTTCTGAATTGACTCTCATTTTCTTTCAACTCCATACACCGTCAAAGAAGTATTATTTAATTATACATATTTATGTGGAGTCAGTAGTTATATTCTGTATCGTTGTTTCCTTTTTTAGGACCACATTATGTTAACAGAAACTGTATTCAAAATTGGACCATTATAATTATGACATTTAAAAAAAATTGTACCTGTTTTTTATTTGAAAAAGACTGTCATCATTTAAACACTGAATCCTTCTTGAAAAGGATACACAGCAAGTAGGCATTTTCTGATGTCTTTGTACCCAGCAGAAGCCTTTCTTTGAGATGGGTTGTAAAAGAGAATCTAACAAAACTAGTGTGGTATTAAAATACTGAGCCAAAATCACTCATGATGTAAGTGGTACAACCCCATTAATGTCAATGACATTGCGCATGTTTACTCTAGTGAGGTAATTTGGCTCACTTTGTATAATTCTATCCCTGTTACTGTGATCCTGGACATTTCTCAGGTGATTTCTAGAAAGAAGATGGTTAGTTTATTTTCCCTCTAGAAGTGAAACTGAGTTTGATTTAAGCTGTTTTATAAACTGACTGTGTAGATTCAGACATTTTTGTAGTATTTGAGGTAACTTATGTATTGTTATAGGTCTCCGGTATTCTGACAGGATCATTTGGCATCCCTACCAACTGATCTACCTGCCAAATAAGTCATATCTTTTATAAGTTACATTGTCTTTCCTATTTGTTTTTGCTCAAATTAAGCCATGTTTGTCTGGCTATGCCGAAAGAATGGCAGGAGACATTAGATATGGGTTTAATCAGGCCGCAATTTTATTATTGACAGATGTCTGGGACTAACCCGGCGGATAAAAATGTGTACAGTGCAGGTGCAAAATGTATGTCCCTCCAGCAGATTTACTGCCGGGACCTTACCAATTCCAGCCAATTCCGGGGTGGGAGGGGTCTTCCACAGCTCCTCCCTATTTATCCAGATCCCTCCAGCAATTCCCTTGCCGGGACCTTACGGATCACGCCCCCTTGTAGGAGGGGGTTAAGGTGGACTGTAATGATGGGGGGGGTTGGCTCCATGCTGTACCAGTCATAGGAGCCCCCAACTGCCCCCGGCTTGCTCAGTTACCAAGCACCTCTCCTTAATTCCTTTTCTAAGCCATTTTTTTGTTCTTTTGAGCCTTAATTTATGGAGTACCTGCACTGAACATCTGCCACAAGGAAGCGTATTCTGAGTAAAGAGGGAGAGGCCAGGCCCAACTGACCTTTTAAACCCCACATTCCTATGTGGTGAGTCATTTACCATGCTGACTGCTCTTTCCAGCAGATTTACGTCTTCCCTCCTCCCCCAAGCCAGAAAGCATTGCCTTCTTCTCCCGGCCAGCCAGACAACTCAGACAAACTGCTTAAGTGCAGGGTGGCGATTGTGCTGCTGAGACATATTTTTCACTTGTTGGTATGTGAGGATTTGAAAACTCGAATTTGTGATTGGTGTGGTATTTCTTTGGCAAACAAGAAAACCTGAACAAGAAACCTGTGTGATATTAAGACTAACACTGTACTGTATCTTGCTATGTCTCTTTTCATGGGTTACTATCATAGAGCTCTTTTCCCCCTACTTTGTGATGGCTTGGCAGTTTTGGTTTGTTGTTTACCATTTTTATGTTACAAATTCATATTTCCGCAAAGCTGATTGCAAGTTATTTGCTGCCACAAGAATATCTAAATCTAAATGTTATCTGACAGAACCTTAACCATGATGTTACTGTCAGTCAACCATAATATTGCAAGTACCTTTAGAATGATAATTAGAACAAATAAATTTATCAAGTGATGTAATGTGCTCAGGTATTTAAGACAAAATCTCCTTCACTTCTAAGGGAAATTTTGGTTGCCCCTGCAAGAGTATAGTTAAAAATATGCCAGAGAAATTGTAATATGGGGGACCCTCAAAGGAATTGTTTTTTTTAACATTTAAGTTAAAAGTATTTGTGTTGCAAACTATTTAAAGGTATAAATACAGGGGTGCTCTGAGTGGGAAACAAGGGAAAAATGCTGCCAAACTAACTTCCAGGGTCTTTCTCAACTAAACAAGAAAAAAGAAAAATCAAATTTAAGGACAATGGACTTGATTCTGCATGGCGCTGAGTACTCTGGCCCTGATCCAGACACGCAGTTGTGCATGTACTTAACTTTAAGCATGTGCTTCAGTTCCTTGCAAGTCAACGAGACTGTGCTTCTCAATCAGGATCTGATCCTGCACCCATTGAAATCACTGCAAGTGTTTTGTTTCAGAAGCTTGCTTTGAATGGGGATTGGGTGGGTGGAAATGCATAGTGAAACCTAAATGTACGAAGCACCAAACTAGGCATGGGAAATGGGGAGAGTCAGGGAGAGCGGGAAGAAGTCAGGTGTCTATGTAAATCAGGGTGGATGCCCTGCTTGTAGAGTGAGGGAAGTCATGTGTGTTAAGGCCAGGAAGGGGAGCAGGGTAGGTACCCTGCAGGGGGAATTGAGGTGTTAGGAGTAATAAGGGGAGTGTGAGGTGGTGCCCTGCATGGGGAATGAGGGGAGCTGAGGCTCCCAGGCCTGATCTTGGATGCTGCTACAGCCACTACAGCCCCTCTGAGTCTCACTCCCGCCCTGCCTGAGTGCATGAAACAACTTGCTTAAGAATGAAATGCGGGGGCCAGGGTGGAAACGTAGCTCAGACCCCATAATATTTCCATTGTGGTGGGTGCTAGCTGCCGCTGCCCCTGGGAGTTGGATTGGGCCCTCAGTAGGGTCTTAAAATAGGAGTGATCCTAATCATTGTTTACCATTTCCATGACTGCATTGAGAAATTAAACCTGCTGATATGAGAAATGAAAATTGCTTAACTGAACAATTAAAAGAGGGATCCCCTTAGTTACAATACCTGCATGTGATGGATGTGTTAGGCACGATGATGCCAGGGGAAAAACAGAATCCTAACATATAAAATGTGTTTGTTTTACCGCAGCACTCTCTTACTGGTTGTACTGGAAGGACTTATCCTAAATGTATGACCGCTTCCTCATTTTTGGGCAAGTGGGAAAAAAAAAAGCATGTGCTTTTGTATATGTGTGCACTACATTCTCGTGCAACTAACTTGCCATTTTTATTAGGAAAATGTGCATCTCTTTTTGTTCACCCAACTTCAATCTGTTGTTACTAGAAACAAGATTATTTAACCTAAAGTTTATAAATGTTTCACGACAATAGGACACTACCTTGTTTGCCACAGTTAGTAGCTCTGGCTGACCAACAGATGCAAATGAACGATTGGCTGTCTGATACTGCTGTCTAATTGGATCAGTTTGTTGACATTAACTGAATAATAATAACGTGCTGTAAAGTAGGCAAGAGCAGAGAAAGTCCTCGTTCTGAAATGAAAATTGAATAATAGTTATACATTTTGTTCCGATGTATCTATTTTTGGGCAGAAAAAAATCTTGAAGGCAAAGGAAAGAGAATGACCTTGCCAGGCACTTCCTATGATCATCTCAATCCCGATAGAGTTGATTACTGCATATTTTTTTTTTTTTTTTTTTTACTGTGTATGAGACTGAGAAACTGAATAGGTTGACAAAGTCTTATCTTAGTCTTCTTTTTAGATATAATTGAATGTTGAATTTTCTCTGACTCCTTTAGGACCATTTTTTGGAGTATTTATACTTTTATTTAGGCTAGAAGAAAATTTAATTTTTAAATTGTCAAATGTTGTTCCAGGGTCCCTGATTCACGAGAGCACTTAAGCATGTGCTGAACTCTTATTGCTTAATACATACTTAAAGGCTTCGCTGAATCAGGGTTTAAGGAAGGGAGGTTGGAGTGGGAGAATTCCCACAGCTCTCTTTAGGCAATTCCTGTTTGAGAGTCATACTTCAGTGTAATTGCCTGCAACATCATCATAAACATTGCAAAATAGATCTTCTCAATTCTCTTTTTTGTTGCTTCTGTGCAAAGTAGTAAAAGGATCAGAAAATGGTTAACAGACTGATCTTTTCATTGGATTTCCAATGGTATTTAAATTATATGCACAAAACCTACTTATTAGCAAAATAATGCCAGTTGACTGAATTTACATGACATAAAGAAACCACAAAAAGCATTCTGGATTCTTATGGATGTTGGTTTTAATTAGTTATGGAGGTTCCAATCGCTTTTTGCCCATTATTATCAACAGTTTAAAAAACAAAACAAAAGCTTTATGGTCAGTAAAGGAAAACCAACATTTTAAAGGACACACTGACAATATATTTTTTAAAATGTTAAAATATCACTATGATAATCCATTGGAAACTTTAAGGTGAAATCTTGTTCTTTACCAAAACACTTTCCCTCCATTGCATTCATATACTGTTTTGTTATTGAAAGTTTGCTCAGATAGGTATTGAGCTGTTAGCATTTATTTAACTTTTTAAAGGAGCATTGAAAAAATTGTTTTGGAAAGAACACAAGAGAACTACACAGTCTTTGCAGACATATGTAAGGAAAAACATCAAAGAGGTAGGTCAGATTTTGGGACTACCAACTTTGACAGTGTCCCTTTTAAAATGTATTGGTGTATTGCTATGTACAATGATTTGGCTAATGAGTTCCAATCTGTGTGAGAACATCACATACCTAAACTGTTTGGAATCTTCATTGATCAGTTAGTCCAAACCGTTTTGTAAATGGCAACTACATATGTGAGTTGTGAGAAATATTTTCAAAAGTTATGGGTGAGCACACTTGTGATGGAATGAGAGTGAATGTTAGTATTTCTAGTGGTATACTCTCCCCATTTTCTTTACACAATTGATTTAGGATTTTCTCTGTCTGCTTTAACTAATTTACAAATCAGTCTCCTGAAATCACACCTAAATTTATTATCAGCATGTGATTTATTCTGTTGAATGCTGCAAAGTAGCCATTTTAAAGGATCAATGATATAGATTTCCAGTAAAATTTGATAGGATGGCCCAACATGTGATTTCTGGGCATTAAAATGTAAATTACAATAATATTCCAAGACTTGACTTTTATAACTACACATTCTTTGACTTGTATTAAGACTCTGTGTCTAGTAAACAAGATGGTAGCTTTTAAGGTACAACATATGATGACATTTCTAGTGAGCTGTAATGGTGTGTATGTTTTAAAGTTATGTGTTATATTGTATACTTTAAAAACATACACACTGTGGTCAAAGTGAAAATTATACTTCCCATGTTGTAATTCATATCAATGTGTAAAGAGCAAGAGTGTACAGTAATTTTGTTGTCAGGAATTGGGAAAAACCAGTGTCATACTGAAATGTAATTATGAGTAGGTTATAAATGGTCATCCGTAATGAATGAACACGGATATTGTTTTTCATTGTTCAGTTTCTTCTTATATTTATATGATGCTCTTGGAAAGTCTGCAGAACAACCACGATAGAGATAATGAAAATCTCTGTGTGTGTTTGTAGTTGTCAATATAGCTGTAGAAACATGTATCCACGATTTAACCCCAAACAGTATGTTATGAATATTGGTCAGCATTTTCAAATTTGGAGTATAAATTAAGCTGGTATAAATTGTCTTCACTCCATTGGAATGAAGACAGTTTATATCAGCTGAGGCGCTGCCCTCTGTTTATTGAAGTTTGACTCCTAAATCTGCATGTAGGCATCTAAATACATGGCTATTCAGGCTAAACTTTTATTTAGGTGCCTGAATATGGATTTAGGAGCCAAATTTCAGTTGTCCAGGTTTGACATTTTGGCCATAATTTATTTCAGTTGGATAATACATTGAGGAGAAGTGTTAAAGAATTAAGAGGTGTGGCTATTCACCCTTCACTGGGAATGACTCAGGTAAATGATATATTTAACCATTAGTGTTGTATGATCATATTTTTCATTGGTATGAAATGAAAATTGTTTTGGCCCTGATCCTGCAAACAATATGTATTTGCTTAACTTTAAGCATCTGTAGAGTCCCATTGGTTTCAGTGGAATTACTCTTATGCGTAGATATAAACACATACATAAGTGCATGATCAGGGTCTTAATGTGATGTTCAGTTCATACCAGTTTGAGGGTAAATTCCTTTTTATGTAACCTTAATGAGGCAAAGTCAGAATCAGCTTCTTCATTTTTTTAGTTCGGTAGTTTCAGCGTTAGTGCAGTACAGCTACTCCGTAATATTTTCAGCCATTTGTAAGCAACTAAAATGGTGGTTAGGAGTTTCCAAGACATAATGATTATCATTTGATTGATTAACCTTTGGATTATATGGAATATTTTCTACTATGTTGAACTACTCGTGCAGTGGAAATACATTATCTAGAAAGCATGAAAAGCCTCAGATTGGTATAAAATCTCTTTATATAATTGCACACAGTGAGATACTGTATTTGCCCTTATTGTTCATGAATGATGGGTAGCATCCAGATCTTGAGCTGAGAGGGGAAAAAAGGGGTGCTACTATCCTAAGTTTCACCTACTTTGAATGCCAAAAGGAAATATAATTCACAAAGGATTGTGCAGATGTTCAAAATTTGATCTTGCAGGTTCTCCTGGGCTCTCCAGGTGTGATTCCCTCTATGTGGGGTAAAGGAACACATGGTCTGGGATTGCGTTAAGGCATAGGCACAGTAGACACATGCCTTGGACATTGGTTGCCAGAGGCATGTGGTGAAGTCACACTCTAAACTTTAATTTAAAAAAAGTATTTCCAGTCTTCCTAGGTTATGAAGAAAGGGCTGAAACATGTCATCTCAGTGTAACTGGTGCTGTGTTGTCTGCCTGAGCCTGAGGGAGCCTGGAGCAGAGGGAGGAGCAGCAACCACTGGACAAGGCCACCTGGCTCGTTAGTTCCTACCATAGCTGCTGGTTCAGATGTAGGCTTGGGTCCCTTGTTGTGCTCAGCTCCTTCCCTCCAGAATTTTGGTTTCACAGGTCAGAAGGGTGGAGCAAGATGTGGTGGGATCACCCAAGCACCATTTGTGGCACCAAATTAAAATGTTACTCACAGTAGACTATGGAAATCTTCATAATATGATTGTCCTTTCTTAAATGCTGTAATCAGGAGTGTAATAGTTAACAGTGTGGACATTTATATCCTCATGATTGAGCTTCTGAGCTAAAACCCATTTGAGATGAATGGGGCAATTCACATCTCCTGGATTTGTTGTTTCAGGCTTTCTACAAACTCAGATAGACATCTCTGCAGCAGTTATGCTTGATTCATATGTTTAAGGATTTCTTAGCATCTATAAGCACTGGAGATTTACTTTTTTGATTTTAAATGAAAGTGTAGATTAAATGAAAAAATAAGATGGCAGCCTCAAAAAAGTAAGAAGACTCTGTGGTGTGACCTGGTCCAGTTTGAGCACTGGTGACATCACTTACAAAGTCGGTTTCAAGCAAATGAGTATGCCTCTAATCCCATAAATGTGCAGTCATAATACAATATCCCTCTGTGTCTACATTTATGTAAATGATTTATACCCATTTTTTATGCTTCCGCATTATGGGAAGGGTTGTTAGGAAAGGATTTCTTACTGCATTTCTCTCATTTTCTTCTGGAGGTGGCGCCGAAGCTCCATGTGCCGGTTCCTCATTTCTTGACAAGAATTCTACAGAAGCCGGTAAATTTTTTGTAGAGGTTCTTCCTCTAAAATTGGGTGATATGATTTGAAAATAGCCACAACATTTTATTTACAACAGTCAAGGGAAGATTTTTATGAGGTGTGCATAGGATGGCAGATCAGGAAGTTGATTTGGTGTTTTGAAAAAAGAATTGAGGCACAGTTGTGTGTGCATGAATAGGCTGCATAGATCAAAAAGACTGGTGCATAATTTTATACAATCATGACTGAAGCATAAATGTATTTATACTTATAGTCATGATTACATAAATGATACTGCTAGTGGAAAAAATATGAAAGGAATGGAGAGACATTCCTGTGCACTGTGTGTCACATGTATTTGTATATCTCAATTTTAGGTCCCATTTTCTCTTTTTGGTAGCTTTTTTTTGTATTGATGTGTGTGAATATATAGATATTATATACACACACACAAGGTGATGGGGCTGCCATGTTTTTCTACACAGTCTCTGCATTATGAGCATCTCCTATTGCATTGTAAATTGCTGTGGAATATCTTGATCGCGAAAGGCAATGTGTAAGGTTGTGTAATCAGAATGAATCCAAAAACATCAACAAAGTATTTTATATCAAGTTTTTCCCTTCTGGTTGCAGCCTGGAGTTTTGTGTGTTTTTCTTGTTTTATTTTCCCCACTGTCTGGAATATTGACGTAATTTATAGTTTCATCGACTGAGTCACTGGATGTTACTGAGACACACCTAACTACTTAATGTAAAATAGTGTTTTTTTTCCCCTTTGGATGGGACTAGATGACATCACTCCCTTTCTATTGTGAAACATCTCTATAATTGATAATATTTAAAAGTATTTAAGACATCTGTTTGTTATTGTTCTTACCTTTCTGCTCCATAAGATTCATGCAACACTCTGCTTTTGTAACCAACATGCAAATTTTCAAAGTATTTCAAGAACCATCACTCATTTGGACAGATGAAGTCTGGATGGGGCCTGATTCAGATCCCATTGAAGTCAATGAGAATATTTCATTTGAGCTACTGACTTCAGTGGGCTTTGGTTCAGACCCACAGTCACTTGCTGATGTAGTCAAATTTTATAGAAGGACCTGTAGGTTGATATATCTTACTAAAGAGCTGTGTATTGCTCTTTATTTTTATTACTTTCTGTGATCATTTCCTGCCTCTTTGTTATTTTGTTGCTCACTAACAATTACTATATGGCTACAGTATTTAGAGATAAGAAATGTTCCTATGTTGTCATCTCTGCCATCCCCAGCTGAGGTCAGGATAACATCCCCCTCATAAAGGTCATAACTTGAATGATTTTTTCCCATGAGTTGAGCACTCTGTTTTACTGGAGATAAGTACTGGGATTGCAAAATAGGGTACAGTCTGCTGAATATTTGGTACTACCTAAGTTGCTTATATAATTTGTGGAAAACCATAACAGATTCTTGGAAAATGATAATATAGTGATGGCTGTTGAATTGCGGGTGGAGCAGATCATTTGATTTCAAACCATGATGGGTGGCCTACTCTCTGAATTGTTGAAAAGTTTAACATGAAAAGACCAAAAAACTGGAATGTTTTACAGGTACAACTTGTTCTGGAATCTTATGACCATTTTATAGGTGGGCACATTGCTTGGGAACTACTTTGTATCAGCAAGTCCATATTAGTTTGTCCGCCTGTCTGAGACTGACTGTGTTGCAGAATTAAATGGGGGGTGGTGGGGAGAATTCTGGGAAATGTGTGTGTTTTTGTAAATATAGGGATGTGAATATTGTGGTTGAAAAAATGAACAACTTCCTTTTTAGTTGTATGTAAATTAGTTTATATTTGAGGAATAAATTCTCTTTCTGACTCCAAGTTTAGATCTGTATTTAGCTTTTAAATAGGTAATAATAAGATGACTAAGTGTATTAATTTGAAAATTATAATTTTACAAAAACGTGTGATTTTCATTTAACTTTATTTGATTGGAAAATATTATACCACAATAACAAAGGATTTTTATAGCACCATTTTAAGTAGTATATGTAGGTGAAAAAATGTTTGTCACATAGGGTGGGATCCACTAAAGTACTTAAGTGCCTAAACCCCAGACATAGGCACCTAAATCCAAGTTTTGGCTCCATTGCAATCCACAAAACACCTGCCATACCCCGTAGGCACCTTTGTTTCTGCTCCTGGGCATGTGTGCTGCTACTTCACTCTAGGCATCTGAATGCCTGTCTCCTGCCTAAGCCCCAGAGCGATTCACAAACCAGGAGAAAGAAGATAGGTGTTCAACCACCTGCAGCCTCTTAGGGGTCTAGTTTAGTAGGTATGCTCAAAGGATACTTATTAGTTCAGATTCCACTTGTAGTGGTACCCACCTTATAACTTTTAGCCCACTGATTAGAACACTCACCTGGGATAATTCCCTCCTTTCCAGAAAAGAGTATAGAGGTGTTTAGAACTAAAGGTGAAGCGTTGGCAGTTAGAGATCTAATCGGGACAGCATGCTCTTCAAAAACAGTTCCCAACATGGCTAGTTACTTAGAACATAGTTACATTATCATTCTGGTTACACAGTATAGATATGCTAGGATTATATAGTCTCCATTGATTAAGGTGTGAAGGTTTAGTTTTTCCTCCAACATCTGTACTGCTTAGAGATCTGTGTAGAATAGTTTGCCAATATTTTTGCTATAGTGTTACATTGTAGTTTTTTTCTTTGTGTTGTGGAGTAAATTGGCAAGTGAATTGTTTGATGATAATGTTTCAAAGTCAAGGTGAGAGAGCTAAATCCTGGCCTCAGAGTGTAAATCGATTGGCTTCAGTGGGACCAGGATTTGGCCTCTGATATAGGAAAGACACTGAAACTAACTTAAGATTTTAGTTTGAGTTGAGAATATGCAGATACTATCGTATGTCTCTGATTATATTAAATAACATTATTTGGAACGTCGTATATTTTAAGTTGAACAGAGATGCCTTTTAGAAATTGAATACATTTAAAAGATGGCATACAGATCCCAGATCATTAACACAATATAGGTTGAGGCTCCAAATTAAAAATGCATCCATTTGTAAATGTTGACTTTGTTTCTCCTTCAAAAGTGATTGTAAGACTAATACCAAAAGCAGGACAGGGAGCTGCTGCCTTTATGTCGTGGTAGTTGCCTTCCATAGTAGCAGTGAAAACTTTGAAACCTTGGAACCTGAATGTAAGACTTTGTAGATAAATGGAGGAAGAACCCATTTAAAAATACATCTTAAAACCAATTTATGCCTAGACTTGTTTATCTAATCTGATAAAGACTGGGGAAGTCAGTTTTTTGTATCTCTTTAAAAAGAGAAAAGAAATGCATTTCAGATCATCTTTAACCACTTGAGAGAGGTGCAAAAATCCTTTGCTTTAAACCATCACACTGTCATGTAAGCAATGAGCAGCTTCTGAAGTTTGTAAAGAGATTCCAGTCACACTAGTGATGTTCACTTAGTTGTGGGATTGTAAAATCCTCTTGTTAAGCATAGTGCAGCTACAGCAAAAATATATGTTCAAAACTGGAAAGTAGGTGACCCAAGGTTTAATATTGTCTGGCACGGGACATGTTAAGGGGACTTGATGCATCTAATGTGGTATGCAAGTACAATATACATGTTGTTCTGAAGCACTTATTGGGTCGATGAAATTGGTTTAGAATAGGCTCAAAAAATTAAATGGTTCTGAAATCAGCATCCTCTGGTAAAGAGTGTGCATATCAGTAGTAAAGGGTGGGGTGGAAATGGAGACTCTTAAATTCATTTGAAGGAACTAAGGCTATTATCATGGTCAACTTTCTAATATGTGATAGACCAAACATGTGCAAGCATCATGAACACTTAGAAATGGATTATCTTCTTGACTGAAGGCAAGCACAATTCTCACACAAATTTGCTGGTTTTGCTGTTATTCAGCATTTAGTCAAGCTTAGAGCTGGGAGTGTGTTTACAATTTTGCTTCTCCAAGTTTTGGTTAAAGATATAGTGAAAACTTTGCACCCTTTTTTCTATGTGAAAATCCTACTCTTGCACTTTTCACCCCAAGGTGATGATCCTCCTGAAGCTTACACATTTGTGTTGCCCCGACCTATCTTCTGTTGAAATTCCTGATGGATCTCTGATGTCTTCTGTCATCCATTGATCAGGCCAATTTCATGGCACTGTGTAGTCCACAAGCACTAACAAACCAGTGAACTGGAGCAGTTTTTTAACCATGACAGTTCTTCTTTGCACTTAAAAAATACTGTGAAGATAGTGCGAAAAAATCCAGAAATGTTTTGTTCATGAGGCTGACCTAAACATGAATTGACCTTTTTTGACATTTAAAATGTATGTGTGCATATTGTTTATTTTTTAGAAACAGTTTGTGACAAACACGAGCCCTGTCCTGCAAAGACTTGCACACAAGCTTACCTTTACATACTTTGAGTAGTCCTATTGACTTGATTGCAACTACTCGGAGTATAAGGTAAGGACACATGTAAGCCTTTGTAAGATGAGTGCTCTAATGTTGGTCTTTCAGTGAATAATGAGAATCTCATCAGGGTGAATTAATTTAAATTAAAATGATTTAAATCAGCAAGCAGGAAAGCTTGATTTTAATCACTGATTTTAATCATGTTTTGCATTTCTGCTTTTTAGTTATTTTCCTATAGAAAAAAGGTTGATTCTCATTTATTGGTAATCATTAAAACATGTTCATTTGCAACTAAATCTAGTTTTTACACTAAGTCTGGAATGTCTTTTTTTGCTAATTAGGAGGATACACTAGATCTGTACACATTTATTTAAGCAGTTATATAGCTTAATTTATATTTATTCAGATTCTTAATGTTTGTATGTACTTTAGAAAATGCTGAATAATGCATTTCTTATTTACTAGATGATTACTTGTGATTTGTGTCAAGCTCTATTTGGATAGTAATTAAAATGCCTAAGACACATTTTTTATCAGTTACATAAAACTACCTTTCAGTGCTAGATGGATAAGTTTATAAAAAAATTATCAAAACATGCTTTGCATTTAAAACTAACGGATTTATTAAACAAAGGAAGTATTATCTGTAGTTAGTGAACTGTATGGATTGTTTTTGTTTACCATGTCTTTTAAGATTTTAGTAGATCTCGTTCTCTCACACCTAGTTTTTATTCAGAGATTAGAAAAGGAAAACAAGCTTTCCTGCCTTTTCAGCTCCCTGTCAGTTGCTAAACTTTGAATGAATTAGTGTTGGACTGAACTAGGTAAATAAACTAAAATGAAGAAAATATTCTCTTTACATCTGCAAAAGAGGATACTACTGTCAAAAGCTGGTTTGGCATTTCAGCAAATTCTGGTGCCAAGTGCTTAGTAGTGGTTTGACTTTCTTTAAAACTTGGCAACAAATGTGCTGCTTAATTTTTTTTAGAATTAATTTAAATGATTTTAGTATATAATAGTAAGTTTAGGCCTTAACATAGGCTGTTATAATTTAAAAATAAAACTGTATTTAAATTTAAAAAGTCAACCTTAAATTAAAAAATATATATCAATTTTTATCTACCCTAAACACCCTATTCAGAGTTTCTAGTTAATTATCTTTCTATAGTGCAATTTATCTAAGAAAAGTCATTTTGTTTTTGTGCTCCTGATCTTACCTTGTTTCTAAACTAGCATCTCTGACACACAAAAGTCTAATGATTTGCCTGTCATTTTAGCTGTCAGGGACTCAAGCGTCATTCAATCCATGATCCTCCTATTACAAGTCTTTTGGTCTATCCACTGAGCTACATGAGATCTTTATAGAATCAGAGAAATGTAGGACCAGAAGAGACCTCAATAGGTCATCTAGTCCAGTCCCCTGCACTCAAGGCTGGACTCAAGGCAGGCATGTCTACTCCTTACAATAATTGGTTGAATTCAGGTATATTAACATTACTCTTCTTGTTTATTTGTTCCCATCAGCTCGTACCTCCTTTTAAACCTCAAGTGACATCTGAGACAGACACCAGATATTTTGATGAAGAATTTACAGCTCAGACGATTACAATAACTCCACCTGAAAAATGTAAGTAAGCCTGAAAAGCGCTGTATAACTACAGTTGAGAAGATAGATTATCAGTGTGTACATATACTATACAGACTGATATGAAATAGGTTACTCGTTCTAATGGGGAAAGTGTTCTCACCCCTTTTAGTGGAACTTAATGTGGAACCATCTCAGGGTACGTCTATACTACCCGCTGGATCGGCGGGTAGTGTTCGATGTATCGGGGATCGATTTATCGCGTCTCGTCTGGACACGATATATGGATCCGCGAATTGACGCCCATACTCCACCTCAGCAGGAGGAGTAAGCAGAGTTGACGGGGGAGCCACGGCAGTCGACTCGCCGCCGTGAGGACGGCCAGGTAATTCGAACTAAGATACTTCGACTTCAGTTACGCGAATAGCATAGCTGAAGTTGCGTATCTCAGTTCGAACCCCCACGCTAGTGTAGCCCAGGCCTAAGAGTAGTTCTGTATGGCACAAGACTCCTTACAGTAAGCGTAGTAAGGTTACGTATTTTTAGCCCATGAGATTTCTGAACAACCTCACAATTCCATAAATTATTTAATGAGGCAAATGCCAATTTCTAAGCAGCTTATTTGTTTGCTAATAAAGGCCCCAATTCATCAAAGTACTTAAGCACATGCTAGATTTCAAGCATATATATGTATATTCCCATTGACTCCAATGAGACAATTCACATGCTTAAAGATGGTAGGCACATACTTAAATACCTTTCTGTAACAAGGGCAGAAAAGAGCACACGTTGCCACAGAGAACAGATATCTCCTGTCTAGACAGCCTGATTTTTTTGTTTTAGATTAAATTCACTCCAGTGCAGAGGCCTCATGCCAGGCTCCACACACAAGAACCCTTAATGCCGTTATTAATTTAATTTAAGTGCATTGCATCTTGTGCAGACCCTCTGCACTTGGGTGAGTTTCACTCTTCATACACATTGCATTTACCTTGTTTATCTACACATCTATAAATCAATATCTGATCATTCTAAATTGTATTTAATAAAAAAAAAAGTTATCACATGGGAAACAATATTCCAAACTCCAGTGGTCAATATTTTAGATAGATTTCCTCTCTAAAAAGGTACACCTCTACCTCGATATAATGCTGTCCTCGGGAGCCAAACAATCTTACCGCGTTATATTGAACTTGCTTTGATCCACCGGAGTGCATAGCTCCGCCCCCCCAGAGCACTGCTTTACCACGCTATATCCGAATTCTTGTTATATCGGGTTGTGTTATATCGAGGTAGCGGTGTATTGATTTTTTATTACCTTTTGCATAACAAAAAAGTATGTATATAATTATAGCATATGAAGGCAGCACACACTATACTTAAGGTTGAGTTCATTTAGTTTGCCCCCTTTTTTTGGTGGTTTATAACTTTCTCAAACATATTCCTTTTTTTTACTCAGATTTTCTGGGCGTGGTGCGCCAGTCTAGAAGTGGGGGTTTTTTTAGAAGTAAATTTGAACAGAACCAGTTTAGCTGTTTTTGAGTTCTGCATATTTTTTTAAATAAAATAATCCCCAGCTTCTCCATGCATTTGAATGAGAATTTTTGTATATGCATAACTTTAAAAAACGAATCAGATTTTGTTTAAATTTAGCTCAGTTTAGAGAAAATGGGTTGAGTATTTTGAAGCTATAAACTTTACGCTTCAAGAAAAATGGACTATTTTTTGTCAGGGTAAAGCAGGCCTGCTAAAGAAAGTTTAGGCATTATGAAGTGCTTCAGCTTTGAATCTAATTCAGGGCTGATCATCAATTTCATGAATATTTTAAGTTAAATGGCCTAGAGTTTGAGATAGTCCCAAGTTTAAGATTATCCCAGTTTTAAGACTGTACATAGTTTGAGAGAGCCCTGCATTTTAAACTGCTTTAGCTTTCACTCGGATGAATACAATTGAATTTTTTTAATTAAAAAAAAAAATTGAAATTCAGCTGCACAGAGCACAGGTCAGGAGTGTGGTTAGACTAAAAACGTACTGGTACTTTAACATCGTGCAGGAGAACTGGCAGAGGAGCCTGGAGACTGCTAGCATTTTTGCTGAATTGCGGTAGCAGCTCAGGTTCAGCATGTAACTCAAGTGCCTGAGCCAGCCACCCTTTTGTATGGTCTCACTTCCTTTTCTCTGCTATATTGGCAACAGAGCTGGAGGGTATGATGTAAGCATGCCTACGTTAGTTCTGGGCCATGAGAAGAACAAGGAACAGTGGTTTCAAGTTTCAGTGGGGGAGGTCTAGGTTGGATATTAGGAAACACTACAGGGAAACCCCAGTATAACGCTCCCCACGATAATGCGAATTCGGATGTAACGAGGTCATAAGGTGGCTCCAGCTGCCCAAGCAAAAAAAAAAAAAAAAAGGGGGGGGAGGGAGGGACGGAGCACCAAAAAAAAGGAAAAAAGCTGCCGAAGTGCCAAAAACAACAAAAAAAAAAAAAAAAAAAAAAAAAAAAAAAAAGCCGCCAGAGCGCCGCCAGAGCGCCGCCGAAGCGCCCAGGGGCAGTGGTCAGCTGGGGGCCCCCCATGCCTCCCTGGCGGTGTCCTCAGCAGAAGGTGGGGAGGGGGCCGGGGAAGCCCCCAGCGCTCCAACCCATCCCTGGCAGAAGCGCAGGGGGTGGTGGGGGAAGCCCGAGCACTGGGACCCCCCCACACAGCGGCTCCAGGAGGCAGCCTCACAGCTTGGGAGGTTGGGGGGGCACTCACTCCCCACTGCGGCCTCAGGCTGTGACGGGGGGACAGGGCATCTCCGGTCTTGGGGCCGCAGTGGGGGGTGGAGAGGACATAAGGTAGCAAACGGGTTGAGGAGCTGCAGTGGGGTGTGTGTGTGGAATGGGGGGACCCTGAGTGGCAACCCAGGGAAGGAGCAGAAAGGGGTGGAACCGTGGGCGGGGAGGAGCCTGCAGCCCTGGAGCTCTCTGTCCCCCGCAGGCGCGGGGCCGCGGCTTCCCTGCAAGCCGGAGAGGAGCCGCGGCCCTGCACCTGCCCGGGACAGAGAGCACCAGTGCCCGGCAGCCCTGGAGCTCTCTGTCCCTGGCAGGCGCGGGGCCACAGCTTCTCTACCCTGCTGGGGACTAGGCACTAGGAGCACTAGGCGGCGCACAATAAGGCCATTGCGGAGAAGCTAAATGAATTCTTTGCAGCGGTCATCACAGCTGAGGATCTGAGTGAGATTCCCAAACTTGAGCCATTCTTTTTAGGTGACACATCTGAGGAACTGTCCCACATTGAGGTGTCAGTAGAGGAAGTTTTGGAACAAATTGATAAACTAAATAGTAATAAGTCACCAAGACCAGATGGTAGTCACCCAAGAGTTCTGCAATTTCACAATTGAGTTTCTTCAGAACTACTAACTGTAGTCTGTAACCTATCATTTAAATCAGCTTCTGTACCAAATGACTGGAGGATAGCTAATGTGATGCCAATTTTTAAAAAGGGCTTCAGAGGTGACCCTGCCAATTACAGGCTGGTAAGCCTGACTTCAGTACCAGGCAAACTGATTGAAACTATAGTAAAGAACATTATTGTCAGACACATAGATGAACATAATTTGTTGGGGAAGAGTCAACATGGTTTTTGTAAAGGGAAATCATGCCTCACAATTTACTAGAATTCTTTGAGGGGAGCAACAAGCATGTGGACCAGGGGGTTCCAGTGGATATAGTGTACTTAGATTTTCAGAAAGCCTTTTACAAGGTCCCTCACCAAAGGCTCTTAAGCAAGTTTTCCTGAGATAACAGGGAAGGTTGTCTCATGGATTGATAACAAGTTAAAAAATAGGAAACAAAGGGTAGGAATAGGTGGTCAGTTTTCAGAATGGAGAGAGGTAAATCGTGTCTCCCAGGGGTCTGTACTGGGCCCAGTCCTATTCAATATATTCATAAATGATCTGGAAAAAGGGGTAAACAGTGAGGTGGCAAAATTTGTAGATGATACAAAATTGCTCAAGATAGTTAAGTCTCAGGCAGACTGCTAAGACCTACAAAAGGATCTCTCAAAACTGGGTGACTGGGCAACAAAATGGCAGATGAAATTCAATGTTGATAAATGCAAAGTAATGCACATTGGAAAACATAATCCCAACTATACATATAAAATGATAGGGTCTAAATTAGCTATTCCCACTCAAGAAAGAGATCTTGGAGTCATTGTGGGTAGTTCTCTGAAAACATCCAGTCAATGTGCAGCAGCAGTCAAAAAAGCAAAAAGAATGTTGGGAATCGTTAGGCAAGGGATAGATAATAAGACAGAAAATATCATATTGCCTCTATATAAACCCGTGGTACGCCCACATCTTGAATACTACGTGCAGATGTAGTCACCTCATCTCAAAAAAGATGTATTGGAATTAGAAAAGGTTCAGAAAAAGGCAACAAAAATGATTAGGGGTATGGAACGGCTGCCATATGAGGAGATTGGGACTTTTCAGCTTGGAAAAGAGACGACTAAGGAGGGATATGATAGAGGGCTAAAAAACCATGACTGGTGTGGAAAAAGTAAATAAGGAAGTGTTATTTACTCCTAGTTCTTGTGTTATGAGGGGTCACCAAATGAAATTAATAGGTAGCAGGTTTAAAACAAACAAAAGGAAGTATTTTTTCCTCACAGTCAACCTGTGGAACTCCTTGCCGGAGGATGTTGTGAAGGCCAAGACACTAACAGGGTTCAAAAAGGAACTAGATAAGTTCATGAAGGATAGGTCCATCAATGGCTATTAGCCAAGATGGACAAGGATGATATCCCTAGTCTCTGTTTGCCAGAAGCTGGAAATGGGCGACGGGATGGATCACTTGATGGTTACCTGTTCTGTTCATTCCCAGTGGGGCACCTGGCATTGGCCACTGTCGGAAGACAGGATACTGGTCTAGATGGACCTTTAGTCTGACCTAGTTGTGGCCGTCCTTATGAGTGATCCTCCCCTGGCTGGTTAAATCTACTTTAGAGATAGATTACATCTTGGTGTGGCATGAAGTGACTGCCCTGAACTAAAGAATCTGAGCCTGTACTTTAAAAATAGTCACTCCTCAATTAAAGTTGTCCTAGTTAACGTCGTCATTGCATTGCTGATCAATTAGGGAACATGCTCATTTAAAGTTGCGCAATGCTCCCTTATAATGTTGTTTGGGAGCCGCCTGCTTTGTCCACTGCTTGCAGAAAGAACAGCCCTGGGAGCTAGCTGGTGGGGGCTCGGAACCAGGGTGGGCCTGCAGCCCCGCTAATAGCTCCCCGCTCCCCTAAGTTCCCTGTGTGGCAGCTGCCCACCACACTATCAATTGCCGGCAGTTCAGCTGTTCCTCCCCCCACTGCCGTGTGCAGCCTCCTGCTTGCTAATGTCAGGGTGTCCCCCATTCCCTCCCCCTGCTCCTGTACCTTATCTCCACAGAGCTGGGGTGGGGGGGTGGATGGCGGACACGACAGGGCTCAGGATGGAGGGAGCTTGCTGGAAGCAGCTGCTGCCTCAGCTTGCTGATCTACTTAAAAAGGCAAAGTACTTAGAGTGGAGTCAGCATACTTAAAGGGGCAATGCACATCTCTCTCTCTCACACAGGGTGTGTGTCTCTGACTCTCTCTGCCATACTGTCTCCCCTCCCTCCATTGCTGCTGCCTTGTACAGTGTGAGGCTACATTAACAGCATGTTAACCCTTGAGGGCTCAGCTGAGTGCTAGTTCATCATTTAGCAGGAAGGCATTCCCTGGGAAATATCCCACCCTCTAACATCACCACCTCAACCAAGTTTCACAATCATCATTGCTGTGTACAGTATTGTTTGTTTAAAACTTGTACTGTATATATATATATATATATAAAATAAAAAAAAAAGAACAGGAGTACTTGTGGCACCTTAGAGACTAACAAATTTATTTGAGCATAAGCTTTCCTGTTCCAGTCTATGCATCTGATGAAGTGGGCTGTAGCCCACGAAAGCTTATGCTCAAATAAATTTGTTAGTCTCTAAGGTGCCACAAGTACTCCTGTTCTTTTTGCGGATACAGACTAACACGACTGCTACTCTGAAACATATAAAATACAGTCTTTTGTCTGGCAAAAAAGATTTCCCTGGAACCTAACCTCTCCCACCCCCATTTACATTAATTCTTATGGGGAAATTGGGTTCGCTTAAAGTAGAATTTTTCAGGAACATAACTACAACGGTAAGCGAGGAGTTACTGTACAACTGTTAGTTGAAGAACCAGTTTTCTTCACACTTGACCTATTTTGTAGATCTCATTGAAATTTAAAAATCAGACTGATTATTTTAAATACATCCTGTAACTTATGTTAAGTATGGTGATATTAAAAAAGTATATATTGTGCTAGTTGAAACTTAAATATAAAAGGATAGTATATTTGAAAGCATAAGCACAATGGGGCAGAATTAAGTATTCATTGTTACCTCCACATTTATTCACTTTTGAGTACTTGATTATTCAAAGTTGCATTAAAACTTTTCTCTTAATTAATTGGCCTCTCAGAGTTGGTAAGACAACTCCCACCTGTTTATGCTCTCTGTATGTGTGTATATATATATCTCCTCAATATATGTTCCATTCTATATGCATCCAAAGAAGGGGGCTGTAGTCCACGAAAGCTTATGCTCTAATAAATTTGTTAGTCTCTAAGGTGCCACAAGTCCTCCTGTTCTCCTTTTTGTAAAAATATAGTTCCCTGATCAATTTGAGGATTAGTTTGCTCCTTAATACAGCAGAGTTTTTTCTTCCCCATCTTTCCATCGCCCATATTGACTGGTCTGTAACTGGCATATGTTGACTGTTGTAGACAGTTGCAAAGGTGGTTGGAATTTTCTGAACATATATAAAAGAAATAAACTATAAATATATACTTACATAAGAAAAGTCCCTCTCAAAACCACTGTCATTTCTACTGTGTTTGCACAAGCCTATGTAAACTGTATGATTTTTATCTGGTTTTACACAACAGTCACTGAAATAATGTTATTTAACAGACAATTAGAAAAATAAAATAATTTTGTGGTAAATAAATTAAAACATTACGCTTTTCCCCTCCCACAGATGATGAGGATGGTATGGACTGCATGGACAACGAGAGGCGACCACATTTCCCTCAGTTTTCCTACTCTGCAAGCGGACGAGAATAACTTTTTTGTTTTTTGTTTTTTTGTTGTTGTTGTTGTTCTGCTTCACTGTCATCTTAGGTTTATCACTGAAAACGATTCCTGAACATCACCACCAGTACTAGCCATGAAGATTGCAGGGGCACTTTCAGAGGTCATTCAAAATTGAAAAGTTCCCTCCTTCTCCAACAGGCCTTTTTGTTTTTTGCATGAAATTTTGTATCAGTCTGAGGTCTCCTCCTGTTGCTGCTCCCACTGTCTCAGTATAATAGCAACGTCAAGAAGTAATTTTGAAATCTTTTGAAGTCAGACGACTTAAATCCTCCTTTGTATACAGTGGGGACTAAAAGAAACGTTGGTTGCCGATGCATTTTCTCATTTCTTCTAGAAGACAAATCAGAATTGTAATTAGTCTAAAAAGATGAGTTTATAATGTTTTCTTGCATCTGTTTGTGCTGGTCAGAACAAGGAAAGATGGGGGGTGGTGATGTAAATATGCAAGGTTTTGTTAGGCATATCATTACTTGAAGCAGGTCTATGTCATTAACATCTGGCTGGAATGCGTTTGGGAAACATTTGAGAGAAGAACTTGTAACTGTCCATATATATATAAATATATATATATATATATATATATTATTTTTTAATTACTGTTGGATGCTACAGAAGAAGCAGAAGGGCTGGGCTAACCCAGCCTGCTACTTAGACTTCCAGATTCACGTGCAATCATGGAGAATTGAACATTCTACGTGCAAGAAACGAAGGCATAAAAGCAGCATTTGAAGTTGTTTAAAGGTCTTATAATTTGCACCAGATAACATCTTTCTCATGCTTTTCTCTGTCTTTCTTGATATACATCACCTCGGATGGCTGAAGAATGTAGACAGGCATAATGGTATTGCTTTTCACCAAAATTTGTGCACCAAGGTAAACAGGTGTTTGCCATATTTGTTTTTATTTTGAGTTTGTGAATTAGCTTTTCTCCAGGTGTTTAACTCTGAATATATATATATATTTTTTGTTATACCACGGTAGTATTTATTTTTAGTGATAAGGATTGTATGTGTCATGTTTGCAAATGCTGCTACATCTTAGAACAGGCTTACAGCAGTTTATTTTGTAATATATGGAAGGACTGTACAAGCTGAAGAGAATAACGCACTTTTTCTCCCATGTGGAAATTTTAACAAGGCTCTGAAATTGTACATATTACTTAGAATTGGGCTTTTGTGGATGAAATACTGTCATATAATTCTTTGGTGCTGTAGATGAGGACATTCCAACTCCATGTGCCAAGAGGTCAAAAATGCTATGTCTGTGCTCCACTAAAGTAGTATAAAAGCCTGGCAGCACAATAGAAATTTTTGGTTTTATATGGAGAAAATACATTCAAACAATTGAGACCACAATGATTGCAAGAAAAGCACTTTATTATAATTCTGCAAACAGTAGATTGATGGGAACATTTGCCCTGAACCAAGTAGGTAATGAAACCCAGCATGTGAAGTATGACAATGATAACTGACTGACTGAATTTAAAACCATCATGGTAAACACCACACTGAAAGGAAAATGTTGTCTTTTCATTTCTGAAGATCTGTATTTAGCAGGATGTGTGCACAAACCTTAGCTTCGTTCTTCATTAAAGATCATTTTAATAATAAACCTTTTGGTGCTAGGAGTTGGGATATTCCAGAGTTGCCAGGAAGTGCAGTAAGGGTGAGTATGTGCCCTTGCTAATGACATCAGAAAACCCTGGGATTATTATTGAAGTACCTTGTTAGCTCCCACGTAGAATGTGATATTACAGAGTATTATTGATAGCATTGTATCACTTGGTAAATGACTTTTGAAAGAAGAAATGTTCATATGCAGATGCCTTATCCTCTTGCTGTTTAAAGTTTAGATATCTTAGCATGAAGATCACTGCTGGCAGTGGATGTGCTGAGGTGGTCAAGGGGTAGATGGGCATTTTAGCAAGGCAGCTAAGACAGACTCATTCAGATAATTTTTCATGTTTCTACCTAAGCAAAGTTTTATCTTTAATAATCAACAGATAAGAGGTGTATCTTTGTGTATGCGCTAACCACATATGATCTCATCCTATCACCTTGTAACACTACTCATCTTTAGAGAATGGCACTTCAGAGGGAAAGGTGCACATTAAATACATCATAGGTCTATTCTGCACCTTTTTCTAAAAATGTCTACACTGAAATAATGATGATTTAAATGAACTAATTAGTAAATAGAGCATTGAATAGTTCTCTAGAAATGCCTCGTAGATGCAAACTGTGTTGATTAAAAATCTCCAGTATATGCCTCCATTTTCCTCTCTAATTTTCAGTTTGTGTTAGCAATAAATACCTTGTGCATTTCTTGAAGTTAATGAGACGCCAGGGTTGTGCTTCAGGCTGATGGTTCCTCATGTGTAGGACAGGCCCTGTGGCTAGATCATTATTGCTTTATGTAGTTGGAATGTAGTTTGCAGTAAATATCAATTAGTGAATTATTTGAAAATTTTAAAGACTTCACTCTGAATTGCATAACCTGTCTCAACAATTACCTTTTATCAAGTTTATTACAGACACAGTTAATATTAACTGAATGCTGCCTGGAGTTTGGGAATTCCTGACTTCTGCTACCAGGGTTCGAAATAGACAAAAGAGAAATCTCAAAGCTGTGCTGAGAGAGATGGCTGAAGCATCTCTCTCTTCTGCTTGTCCTCAGCTGTAGTTTGGACTTGGACAGCAGTTGGTAGCTGGTACCTTGAGCCTTCCACTCATAGTACGTTTCAGACTTTGACTCCAGCTTGTACTGACTTCCATGACATGTAGTATGCCCTCTTATACTGCAGCCATCTTTGAGGAAATGTGTCATTTCTGTTTGGATTTTGGCAGTTTTGCACACAGCTTTGCTTTCCACACTAATCCAATACATTCCTGTTGCTAAAGGAACATTTATTCCAGTATTGTTTTACATTTTTCTTTTGACATGTCACGTCATCTTTATTTGTGGCTTCTTAAAGCTGACTGTTCTTGCAGGGGCCATGTGCTTCTCCTAGAGTACAAAAGTAAGGTCCTTCCTTACTAACTGCAGGGTCTATATGTTACACCTCAATGTACACACTTTGCTGCTACTGTTTGTACTGTCTACAGTAGAATTTCCTTATCTTGCTCCTGGTAGTGCATTACAGGCAAGCATGAAATGTAAAGTATTTATTTAAATAAAAAAACCTCTAAATTGGTAATTGAATTACCTCCCTGTAGCTTTAGAGTTTGACATTTCTTGATCTTGCTAGTTCTTTCATTAGATACATGCAAGATCTAGTCATGTGGTTAAGGATATTAAGCAGACAACTATGAACCCAAGAAACCGTATTACTGTTGGTCATACTTAAACTGTTTATTTCCTTAAGTATGTGACCCACAAGGATGTGAAATAACTACAAGAAACTGTTTTTGTACACTGTACATCCTTAGTATTTTTACACGTATATGATAGGGATGCACATTATTTTCCTTCGTACAGACAGCTTAAATAAAGCACTATGTCAATCTGCTACTTCCGTGTTTATTAATGCTGCTTTTGTTCTGAAGTTTTGTAAATACATATGTTGAAGTTTGCTGCAAATGAAGTATTTTTTATATCAGATATTAAATATATGTAGGATAAAATTCCTAGCTTGTGCCATATAAGGTGGTGAAAATCTGCTTGTTTTAGTTTTTCATTGTATTGCAAATCAGATGAGATCTCAAGTGTGAGAGTTAGTTTAAACATTATTGATCATGACATCCAGTACTTTTTTTTTTTTTAATTTCAGGAAGATCATCCAGTTTTGAAATCTGAAAGGCCCCCACCTAGTTTCTTTTTATAAAATATGTACATCATGATTTCCTTTTTTTATCCTGCATGGAATAATCGGATGGCCCATGTTACCTTGCTGTACAGTCTCATTGATAAATATACAACCTTTAATTTGACATCTTTCAAATACAAGTTGAAATCCAATTTCTGTCACTTAAAGTCAACATCTACTCCTGAAAAAAGCACCAAGCTTCTTATGACTGAGCTAAATGTAGCAATGGTTTTACTAGTTGTATTTAAAGAATAACATGTATGTTATTCTAAAGGCTTTGAATTACCTTGGATTACTTTTGTCATCTAATGGTTACATAGGCCTTTCTCTTTACGGAAGCATAGATCACTACAGAGTGTACTTTAAAGAAGTTTCAGGCTGGGATCAGAGTCATACAGGATCCTACTACCACATGGATTGAGGCGAATTTCACCCTCCTTACTTCCGCAGTTCACTTGAATATAGACTGATTGCCTGCATAAAGCTGGAACAAGTGAATTTCATCTTTAGAGAGAGGCACCAAGCAAGTGTTCGTTCTGTAAGTACATATTTATTAAGGTTTCAGAGTAGCAGCCGTGTTAGTCTGTATCCGCAAAAAGAACAGGAGTACTTGTGGCACTTTAGGGACTAACAAATTTATTAGAGCATAAGCGTTCGTGGGCTACAGCCCACTTCTTCGGATGCATAGAATGGAACATATATTTAGCACACACACACACACACACACACACACACACACACACACACACACACACACACACACACACACACACACACACACACACACACACACACACACACACACACACCATGAACAGGTGGGAGTTGTCTTACCAACTCTGAGAGGCCAATTTATCACTTCAAAAGTTTTTTTTCTCTTACTTATCAAGATAGCCCAGTACAGACAGGTTGATAAGAAGTGTGAGAGTATTTAAGGTATGTTAGTGGTTTAATCACCTAGGAAAGAATTTATCTGATCCATGAAAGCTAATTTTTTAAAATTTTGATTTGAGTGCAAACTAAGAGCTCATGCAAATTACTTCATATTATAAACATTTAGCATTAGACTAGAACTTAATTGAAGAAATCTTGTACAAGGCTGTTTAAAGGAAAAAGTTTCCAGTTAGCTATATATCTTCAAAACTCTCTATGCCTTCTCCTTACATATGCTGGTCGCCTTTAATAATAAGGTGTTATAGGCCAAAATATAATTGCACAGCTTCCCCTTAAATTCAAAATGAGACGCACAGAAAAAAATCAAGGTAAGTTTATTGGTATTTACATATGTAACAAGAGACACATGGCGCTGGAATAAATTACAAAATACATTTAAAATATTTTCTTAAAAATTACACAAGCTATATGTTAAATCCATCCTGTGCACCTGCTGTTTTAACTTGATCCTGAGCCTAACCCTTCACAGGAAGCACTTAGGAAAACTCACATGCTGGAAGTCTTATTTCAAACTTTGGAAAGGTGTTTGCATTCAAAAAGTTTTAATAATTTAAATACAATGTATGAAACAGCTAAAGTAAATCAACTGAACTTAACCAGCAAAAGTTTTCTTTCACTTGAAACATTGCTTTGGGTCAGCTTCAATCAAGTCAGCATTCAGACTGGTACACAGGGTAACTGAAAGATAAAAATAAAAAAATTGGATTATAAATAGTTTGTGTTTCATAGTTACTTGAATTTCTAATTTGTTTGTCTCGCTTCTTCCTGTGGTTAAGTTCTCAGAAAAGAAGTTCATCAGTGGTTACGAATGTGGTAATACTATGTAAACAAATGCTGTTTCAAAGTTATACTTCCTGTGGACCTGCTGTCCTTGGCTTTTTCCAAGATCAAAAATCTTACAGGTAGTAAGAACAGAGCCATTTGATTCCTGAAAAACAAGATCTCCATGAGCTCTAGACATTGTTCATGTTTAGCAGTAAGTAAGAGCTCTTGCTTTAGGGCACGTCTAAGGTACTGCCCCATCTCCTTTCCAGGAAAGAGGAGGCAGGTTTGTGCCAGAGACTATTTACTGTGAATTGTTCAGACTGTAGATTAGTGTGGGCTGCTGTATCAAAACAGGAAGCTGCTTCTGTTCTGTTAAGAAACCTCTGGTGGGAAGACTAATTTGCAACTTTTCAGCTCTTCATAGCTATTGTGTGTATGTAAACACTTGCATTTCAGTACTTAGTTAATGGTGGTCCAATGAACAGTATTTGAGCTGGGATACCGATCTAGAATGAAACTCTGAATTAGATTAAATTTTGATCAAAGATGTTTCATGTAAATTGAGAAAAAGGCCACTTACATTTCTAATGTTCTTACAGCTATTCTATCTTTAGATGACTGAAGATTTTATTGAAATTTATAAGGTAATTAGGACTTGAGTTGCTCCTAGAATTCAGAGGGCACTGGATTAAGCAAGGAGAATTCTGCTATTTAAGAAGATGTGGCCTATTTATGGAAGCCAATAATCTGATAAACAAGCAATCTATTAAGGCAGTTGAGGGGAGAGAATAGTTATGTGCCCCTCAATACAGTGCCCGGAACTAACCTAGGGAACAATGTCAGAGGGGTCTGTTGCAATCCAACTGTTTTATATACTGTGTATATTATTCAACCTTTATATAGCATAACAAGGGTGGGAGCCAAACAGATTCTCTCTGATAGTTGGGTATGGACAAAGCTCAGCATTATTGCTGGTTCTCCTGATTTGGGAGCAACAGGAGTTCAGAGCAGAAGCCAGACTTTCAAAACTGGGAGCTTAAATGCCATGATTAAGTACCTACTTCAGTGGCCTTTCAAAAGTACTCAGCACTTTTAGAAATCTGGACACTTATGTAGGTTTGTAAATAGGGCCTTTGGACCCTAATTTTAGGCTCCTTGTTTTGAAGCAGTTTATTTGTAAAAGATATTCTATAGTTCAAACAGAAGTTAAGGACTTCATGCACAAATTACTGGCTGTAGTGCTATAGCTTGTCATATCAGACCAGATGATCATAATGATCCCTTCTGGCCTTAAATCTGTCAATGAAGATCACTGCCTGAGAGCAACTTAGACAGTGAGTGGTGTACCAAGCAATTGACAATATTTAACCCATTTGCAGTTATGTGAGAGACAATTGCAAAGCACATGCTTCGAATTTCATGAGAGGAAGAAATAGAAAGGGAAATCAGAAGGCCTGTTACTAATTAAATTTAACCTGTATCAGAGAGAGGGGATTGAGGAGTTAAAATTCTCCTGGGCTGTGGGACAAATATTTTCAAAATAATTATTTCTAACTTAAAACTTCCAGAACCTTCATTACAACATTGTGAGCAAGTTGCTATAATAAAATAACACAGTGCCACCCTCAGTCATAAGGCAACAGCTAATATTACTTGTAAAGTGTGTAGTTCACACTGACCACTTTCTCCAGCATTTAAAACCTCTTAACTTGTGATAGCACCTTCTACAACGTGTTAAGCACCTGATTGGTACTAAGAGCCCTCAAATCCCATTCCTTGTGGTAGCTGAACTACTGGCAGGACTGGCCTTTTTGTTAAATCAGTAAAATAACAAGAACTTGTACAGAAAATGTAAGAATATTTCTGTGGAAAAGATTTTCAGAACACTCTAGGCCAGGCAGCATCTTTAACATTAGACACTTTTGTGTCCCTTGAATGCTAAGAATAAGGGAAATATTAACATGGGGTTAGAATGTAATGGAATTAACTTTAAGGCAAATACCAAATACAGATGCTGAATGTAATATTCAGTTTTTGTTTTCCCCACTCGTGTAACTGGATTAAAATGTAACTAGCCATTTTAAAAAGTTGGATTGAATTTGCAGCACAAAAAGTAGTGTATACTTAGGAATATGAATACAGGTAGCTTGGCATTATCAGTACCAGTATGACCACGCTGTCCAAGAGTGAGATGATTTACATGTTGTCAAATTACATGTAAACTAGGGCGGACAAGTGATTAAAAAAATTAACAGCATGATTAATTGAACTATTAAACAATAATAGAATACCATTTATTTAAATACTTGAAAATGTAGAAAACATCCAAAAAATTATTTATTTCAGTTACAACACAGAATAGGAAGTGTACAGTGCTCACTTTAGTTATTTTTATTACAAATATTTGCACTGTAAAAACTAAATAGTATTTTTCAATTCACCTAATACAAGTACAGTAGTGCAATCTCTTTATCGTGAAAGTTGAACTTACAAATGTAGAATTATGTACCAAAAAACCTGCATTCAAAAATAAAAATGTAAAACTTTAAAGCCTACAAGGCCAATTAGTCCTACTGCTTGTTCAGCCAATCACGCAGACAAACAGGTTTAAGTTTGCAGAAGATAATGCTACCTGCTTCTTGTTTACGTCACCTGAAAGTGAACAGGTGTTCTCATAGCATTGTTGTAGCCAGAGTTCCAAGATATTTACATGCCAGATGCACTAAAGATTCATATATCCCTTGATGCTTCAACCACCATTCAAGAAGATGTGTCCATGCCGATGACAGATTCTGCATAATAATGATCCAAAGCAGTGCGGACCGACACATGTTCATTTTCATCATCTGAGTCAGATGCCACCAGGAGGAGGTTGGATTTTCTTTTTTGGTGGTTTGGGTTCTGTAGTTTCCACATCAGTGTTGCTCTTTTAAGACTTCTGAAAGCGTGCGCCGCACCTCGTCCCTCTCAGATTTGGAAGGTACTTCACATTGGTATCTTCTTTGCATTTTGTCAAATTTGCAGTGAAAGTGTTCTTAAAATTAACAGCATGTGGTGGATCATCATCTGAGACTGCTATAACATGAAATATATGGCAGAATCCAGGTAAAGCTGAGCAGGAGACATACCATTCTCCCCAAGGAGTTCAGTCACAAATTTAATTAATGCATTATTTTTTTTTTAAACGAGCATCTTCAGCATGGAAACACGTCCTCTGGAATGGTGGCCGAAGCATAGAAGGGACATACGAATGTTTAGCATATCTGGCATGTAAGTACCTTGCACCGCAAGCTACAAAAGTGCCATGCAAATGCCTGTTCCCACTTTCTGGTGACATTGTAAATTAAAGGAGGGCAGCAATATCTCCTGTAAATGTAAACAAACTTATTTCTCTTAGCAATTGGCTGAACAAGAAGTAGGCTCTGAAGTTTTACATTGTTTTGTTTTTGAGTACAGTTGTGTAACAAAAAAACTACATTTGTAAGTTGCACTTTCACAATAAAGAGATTGTATTTTTCAATTAACCTCATACAAGTACTGAAGTGCAATTTTGTTTATCAAAAATAATATAAGATGAGCACTGTACAATTTGTATTCTGTGTTGTAGTTGAAATGGATATATTTGAAAATGTAGAAAAACATCCAAAAATATTTAATAAATTTCAGTTGGTGTTTAGTTGTTTAACAGTGCAATTAATTGTGATTAATTTGTTAATCGCGATTGATAGCCCTAATGTAAACCTGTTCTTAGTTTTCAGATATTTACCTCTATTCATATTAAATACAGCAATTGCTACAATTTTGAAAAAAAAAGCAGTTTCTGCTATAAGATAACATACAAATTTGAATAATAATCGTAGGGACCAACCTTCAATCTTCATTTTAGACCACAAGACAAATGTCTTTTTTTCTACCTAAAACCTTATCTATGTAAAAATCTGCCCTAAAGTTTTAGTGACTAGTCCTTATTTCTCCTATCCATCCAGGATCCATGTCAGAGCTTCATGCCTCTATTTGCCTCATGAAATAAAGAGTTAGTGACATTTCAGTTGCACATATTCAAAGTTGCAAATAAAACATGCAACAATAAATTTAGCTGAAAGAGCACTGTGCACAACTAAAAATATCAGGCCAGACTTTCAAACAATCTGAACAGATACTGGTATATCATAATGGGATTTAAAAGAATTATACATTGAGAAATGCAAGTGCCTATGGTACTGGGCATTTATGTTAAAAAATACTCTACTTACTGAATGAAACATTACTATCCATAATCACCTCCATCCCCCTCAAACAAACAAACAAACAAACAAAAACTGCAAACCCATGCCCCACTACTATTTTTTTTTTATCTTCAAATAGCAACAATCACTATGTGCTGGTCTACACTGGGGAGGGGGGGCGGGGGGGGGGGGAATCGATCCAAGATACGCAACTTCAACTAAGTGAATAGCGTAGCTGAAGTTGAAGTATCTTGGATCGAATTACCTGGGGTCCAGACGGCTCGGGATCGACGGCCACAGCTCCCCCGTCGACTGCACTACCGCCACTTGCTCTGGTGGAGTTCCAGAGTCGACGGTGAGCGCTTTCGGGGATCGATATATCGCGTCTTAACGAGATGTGATATATCGATCCCGGATAAATTGATCCCGGATAAATCGATTGCTACCCGCCAATATGGCGGGTAGTGAAGACGTACCCTAAGTAGCAGCACATCTTTGGGATTAGATGATCAAGGCTCACCTTGCACATTATGTACAGCTAAGATCAGCAATGTTAACCAGCACCATTATTGGTTACTATTATTTTTTTATGGACATGGCAAGTATTTGGTATTGTGATCAATTTAAATATGAAATGTTGCATCTCATGAAGTCTCAAAATAGGATCAATAGTGCCATATATTCAAAATTATTGCTTTTGAACAAAATACAAGAAGCTGAAAGGAATTCATATTTATCTGGACTTAAAATATCCAACTTGTAATGAATTGTCTTTTGTTTCCTTAAAACATTTGCCTTGTGCACCATACAGTTCTGCTGAGCTATGTTCCTGTTCCCATGGATCCAATGTTGTTTAAAAACACTTCAGCTGGCTTACTGAGGTTCTTGTTTTGCAGGAATACATTTTTAAAAAGTCACCAACCTTCTTCCTTCCAAGTCTCCATGTTTGGATACATTACTTTCTACTTCACAGAGGTGTTACAACCAATACATTAGACTGAAGTACTTTAAGATCTACTGATGAAAACTGCTGGGTGGTAGTGGTAAAAAGCCTTGACTGCAGCACACATTCCCTATTTTAACAAATGCATCCTTTACAACTGCAGAGCAGACTTTCAGTGGTAACAATATTCAATTTAGTTAGCAGCACACCATCTAGAAGGTAGTCATGGTTGTGTACTGCTGCCCATCTGCCTTCTAACTGAGTGTCTTCCACATCTCAGAGTCCTTAGTGGACCTCAGAGAGTCTCTGGCTCTCCTTGGTGCAGGGTTATTTCACTTTCTCTTAATGCAACATTCTTCAGCTTCTAAAGAGCTTAAACATGAAACACAGTGATTGCCATTAAATTTTCCAACAGATACCATATACAGGTAAATCTAAGGTAGCACAGTATTTTATTCTAGATATAGGGAAAACAGGTAACTCAGGTACTCTAGTCAGCATTAAAAAGAACATTTTCCCATTGTTACCACACTGATAATGTGTGTGTTTTTTTCATTTAGTTCTAGGTTAAAGTATGCTGCTATTTGCCATGTATGCTCTAAAACTAGCCTACTTTTTGGTGAACAATAGAATGATTAAAACATTGATTTTACTTTCACGCTGCAGTTTGGTACTAGAAATTCCTCTCTTGGTCCTGTTCATGTTAATGAAAGTCCAAATTTCGTGTATGAACCCAGAAACTTGCTTTGTTCATGAGCCAGATGGCTTGGTATCACAGTGATACGGTCGAATCAGTTAATTTACTTAGTCACAGAAACAAAGGCTTAATTATGTGCTAGATTTGGAGAGTACGTTTAATTCAGCAGTTCAGTTACAGTTTAAAAAGTCATGATTCTTTTCCTCCTTTCTAAAGTAGTGAATGATTAAAGGGGCAGCATCCAACTTAAAAATCAGTGTCTGAAAAATGTTAAATTTAACAGTATCTTGCAGACTGCACCCCTACATAAGTAAGGCCTTAATCCTGCCACTTCTTGTGCTAAGGTGGACGGCTGTGCCCATACAGAACCCCACTGGGTGGGGTTTTTGCACTGCAACAAGGGAGGCAAAAACTTTTTTTTTTAAAACCGGGAAATGAGATTGCAAAACCACAACCAGAGGGTGGGGGTCTCAGGCGTAGATATTATACCCTAAAACTAGAGTTTTCAAAATGATTACGTTTCAAGGTGAGAGGCAGTTCTACCTTTCAATACTGTACTACATGCTAATGCTGTTAAACAAGGAATTTTCTGTTGCCTACTATCATCTGATATGAAGGATGAAACAAAGATTTCTGATTGGAATTAATGACAAGTAGTATTTGTTCTGCTTAGATGCACCTCACAGCATTTTCTTAATTGAGTGTAGGTTGAATCGGGGTGTGGGTACAACTATAAACTGCCCTGCCATCCCTTTTAATCAATGAGTTATTTCTGTACTCTGAAGATTGTGTTTCATGGTGGTTTTCCTTCTTGATACAAGACTTTAGCAAAGTCTATCTTTCTTGATGACTTTGAACATTTCCCTATGATTTTCTTTGCTCTTGTTCCCAGTATTGGCATGGTACCTGTGTTCGCAGGAACTGCACCTCCTCTGTTAGCATCTGCCTCTCTCTGAAGAGCTGATTCTGTTTGTTGAGTAACTCCACTAGCTGCTGGGCAGTGGTTTGGCAATGCTTGTCAAGCTGGTGTAACCTGGATAAAACAGATGATAGGATACAGCAGGGCTCTGGAATTTACCACAAGGGCTTTGATATGAACCCGCAAGAGTACAATTTGTATATGACAGAGCTCAGCTTGGTCATCATGCTGGAGTAAACTCTTCTGCAGAGGATATTTAATATAGTTCATCTCCATCCCTTAAAGAAGAGCATTTTAAAATGTTTTCACTTTTCAATTAAAAACAGAACCCACATTCTAGTATGTGTATTTCAGAATTGCATATATCACATTCCTCTCCTACAGGAAAAGGAGTCAACGGTATATTACACTTCCAGGGCTTCTGCCTTTGGAATGCAACAGAATCTGCATCGCTGCAAACTTCCTACATCCAAGTTGGAAGCTCACCAATTGTGAGATACCATATCCCACCCAACCATACTGCTTTTCACAACCTACACTGAGTCCCAATGCTCTTCACAGGAAGCAACATTGATTTAGCTTCTCCAAATAAGCCTGGTCTTAACTAAAGGCGGGGGGGGGAGAGGGGAAGAGATGTTTTGAAAGTGGTCAATGAACTTTGAATACAGTGACTGGGATTCCTAGGGGAAGGGTGTAAACAAGGAGTAAATGAGATGGTGAAGAAGACTGAAAACACAAAAGCTTGGCCTGTAATTAGGGTTGGAAGGATTAGATTTTTGTTGGTAAATGTTGATTTCAACACATACACACAAATGGAAGAAAAAAAAATTCAGTTGCCGATAACTGAAACTTAGAGATAGGCAATGCATGAAAAATGCTGCTTCAGAACTTGCCAAGCGTATCGATAATAGAAAAAACAAGAACCCAATTTACAGCAAAGGCCCCCACCAGGGTGGGTGCACCTGGTAAGCACAGCAGTAGACAGGCCTCAGGAACTTTTTTAGCTTCAATAACTCCTCTAGCTCTACACTGCCAGTCTGTCAGGCGGGATGCCTGTCAGGCGGGATGCCTGTCAGCGTCGTTTTCAGGGAAAAGTGAAAAAGGAAAAATCTGCCATTTCCTGCATTAAGGAAAGTAAAAAGCAAACAAGCTGGAAGTTGTATTTAAACAAATGCACGTCACTTGCTCAAGTTCATGGATACTTTCCTGGGATAGTGTTGGGTAAGTTTTATGAAGAATTATGAAAACCAAAAAGCCTCAATAAAATACTCTAAATGACAAAGCAGATGAATAGAAGGGGATTATTATTTGCATTGCATCAGCTCCCAAAGGTCCTAATCAGAAAGGGGGCATTCCTGTGCTAGGTGCTGTATTAGGAGAAGACAGTCACTGTACAAAATGGATATCAGGAGGGAACAAGTTGCACGCAGGGCCACTATAACAAAGGTAGTAGCATCTGCCTACCTAAGGTGTGATACCTATATGGCAGGTGGTATCTGAAAGCAGACACGATACAGCTCAACAATAAAGTCTTGAGTATAGCCAGAGCATATGCTATTGGAAGTGTTACATCTACATTTACCAGGCCAAAATAATGCATGAAGGGCTTTCATATTGAGGTTAGACACTCAGAACCTATGTTCATGAAACACACAACTACTGTAGTATTCTGCACAGGAATACTAGTGTCGCATACAAACAGCTCCTCAGATAATCTGAAGAGCTCATATCCATTACTGTACTAGTGCTTGCAGGTTGGGTGGGTGCTGTGTGTTTGTTTTTTGTTCGAAGGAAAACATAAATGGACTCCTCTGTCATATCTGTTTACATTTATACAGCTGGGTGCCATTAACAACTGAACCCTTCCTTGGGTAGCACTACAGTGAAATACTGTGGTATCTCAGATGCCGCTATAGTAACTGGGAGTAAATGCTTACCTTCCAACTGGGGCCATTGTAAGTACAGTGTCTATTAACACCCAATATAAGAATGGTCCTACTGAGTCAGACCAAAGGTCCATCTAGCCCAGTATCCTGTCTTCAGATAGTGGCCACTGCCAAGTGCCCCAGAGGGAATGAACAGAACAGGTAATCAAGTGGTGATACATCCCCTGTCGCTCATTCCCAGCTTCTGGCAAACAGAGGCTAGGGACACCATTCCTGCCCATCCTGGCTAAAAGCCATTGATGGACCTATCCTCCATGAATTTATCTAACTCTTTTTAAAACCCTGTTATAGTCTTGGCCTTCACAACATCCTCTGGCAAGGAGTTCCACAGGTTGACTGTGTGTTGTGTGAAGAAATACTACCTTCCTCCCTAAACAATCAGCACTTTTGACAAACCCTACAAAAACAACCCCTTATCAGAGTGCATAGAAAACACAATTTTGTAAGAAAACAGATCTACATGCCCAGCTTTTAAAAGGTTATTAGACATTTATTTTTTGAATAATGATATCTTGGCAGTTCCTTGATGATCAAATGAATTAGGGGGGAAATATTGATAGAGATGTTGCTGAGATGGGTCTGACCCAACACCCCAAAGCCAAGCACCCCATAACACTGGGGGAGCTTGGAACCAGATCGGAACAGGAGAGCTGACCCCCACCTTAGGATAAACTGAACCAAAACCCTAGAAACGATCACCACTGAATGTAGATGAAGTTTAGTGGCTTGCGCCATGGATCCAAACTTTGTGGCTTAGGTCTTTTAATTCCAAGTTCTTCACAGTAGGGTGATTGTTGCTAAGGGCCTGCATATTTATTGTGCTAGGCTTGCAATTAAGCCTAACTTTAAACATGATTTTAATGGGACTACTTACACACTTAAAGTTAGGCATGTGCTTAAGTATCTTGGTAAATCAGGGCTCACATGAATGAAAGGACAACATAACCTAGGCTGAACTCTGGCTACACCCCTAAACTACCTCTAATGACAAACACGAGATGGAATTGAAAGTTTCTATGCAGTAATTCTGTCATGTACTTTAATATCTCTCAACTAAGGTGTAAAATAAACCGACTGAACTTACATACATCAGCTCTGCATGTGGCCACCTTGCAATATATACGCTTTTAGGAACTGCCCTGTTCAATTTTGGCACTAGTAAATGCTTCCTCAGCCGAGACTGAAAAAACCACTTTCTTCATAATAAAAGTTGCACAAAACCAGGTTAAAAAGAATAAGACAGTGTGAGAGGACTATGCCAAAACCACATTTTCCAATCTGCTATGTGCCATAATATGACCCCCCCCCCCCCCCCCCCCACTACTGCAATATACTTCAATAGTGCTGCTGCACGGCCACATTTCAGACCACATGGTCCTCTTGGTGTGGACTATATTACCATGTATTTAGCAATGTCTTATTATCATGTTAGCCCATGTGCACATGGAGCTGATTTTACAAGCTGTATTACCACGTACTGGAGATCAGAAAGAAGCTGTAAGCGTAACCCAGCAAGCTGCAAACCCTGACAGCTGGTTTTAAGCTGCCAACTAAGTGAACAAAGAGACCATTTGATAGTATAGAAAGTGCTGCTAATTACAGTCTCACACCTTGTAGAACTTTAAGGCATAACACATTAACACACAAGTTCACTACTGTATAGATTTCTTTACTCTGGTTGTGTGATTTCAGGGACCTAGAAATTGTGTCCTTTTTGTGTAAACAGATGCAGTTACGCTTCCAGAAGCAATATATCACTTCCAGTGTAAGAGAGGAAGCAATGTCTACTGTGAAGCAGTGTAGTCATAGAGGATATGACACCAAACTGGGGAAAGTTGACAGCTGGGTTCTATTCCCTGCTCGGTCACTGGCTCACTATGTGACTCGAGGACAGTCACATAATCTCTCCCTGCCTTAGCACACCCAGCTATAAGGTAGGTATTATTTACTCCTTTTTACAAAGCACTTCGAACTCTTCATCCAGAGATTCCCTATCAGTGCTAGGGAGTTACTATTATAAATTACTTTCTTCACAGAGACACAGCAAAGGAAAACTTTAAAGAATCTCCTATTAGCTCTGTCCTATCCCTTTAGCGTCTTGAGGTCTAGAAACCTTTTTGACTCCAGGTTCCTAAACTCTAATAGTGCTAAGGGCCTGGTCCAACTCCTACCAACTTCAAGATAAATTAAAATAATAAATTGAACATGGACTGATTTATAAATATTCCATAAAGAGCACCACCTCTCCTTTGCCCTAGTGCCTTGACATGTTTTAAAAACATGGTCGCCAGGGGCAATCCTTTACTCAATAATTAACATCACCAGCTAAGCTCTACAACCCCCCTTCAGCATCCTCCCAGACCCTCACAGCAAAGCAATTGATATTTTCGCATTGATATTGCATATCACTATTTTGGATCAGCGGAAGCAAATTGCAATGATAGATGGCCCTAATACAGAATGCCCTGCCAGCTATCCCCTCTCTTTCATGAGTGGGCTCCAGCTCTGGCACCCTCACTGATCCCAATTCTGGCAGCTCGGCACAGGGAGAACAGTGATCTCCCAGAGAGATGGGTCCCAGGGCATGTGATGCTTTACAGATCAAAATCAATGTCTTACATTCTACCGGATCCTTGGCAGATAGCCCATGTGACCCTAAAGCCTTACTGGGTCAGGCCCCTATTGTCTGTCTACACAGGATGACATATCTTGCTTTAAGCATATGAAAGATAATTCAATTAGAGACAAACTATTGCAAGCGAAGAGAAACAAGTCTTTTGTTAAAGAAGTATTACTTACTTTGCAGTTCAGTTATGTAAACAAATTCTAACCATTCTAGCACTCCCCTACATTTAGACCATTTACAGCATAATCTGACAAAAGGAAATAGCTCCCATCTACAAATCATGCATTTAAAATTATTCTCCATCTGTTGCCTCATATTACAAAAATTCCCAATTTATACAGAGGGGTAAGGGAGCAAAAGATAGCAGTGTGGGACATAAGCACAGGTTGGCAACTGGTTACATAAAAAAGGAAACAAGACTTGGGGCATAAGGAACTGCAGCTTTAATTAGTTTGTTTCAAAGAGAAAACAAATTCTCATTCTAAACCTTAATAATCACCTGTTAGTGGTGCTATTCAGAATGTACGTGCAGCTTTATTTCAGAGTGGCCCAGTATGAGGTGCACTGTTTTTGAACCCTTAGAAATCCCAGTTAGTATGTTAAGTTCCTTGGGGCAGAGACCATGGGCCAGGTCTTACAAAAAAGTAGGAGATGAGGGTACTCAACACCTTGTAGGATCAAGTCCCACATCTTCATGTTCTGCACAACAAATTGCCTTAAATCTAAAATCAGGGTCCCTAAGGGTACACCTACACTGCAAAGGGGGGGGGGGAAGAGAGGGTGGTGATGGATGGCAGGAGAGAGATCACTTGATCATTACCTGTTAGGTTCACTCCCTCTGGGGCACCTGGCATTGACCACTGTTGGTAGGCAGGATACTGGGGGCTGGATGGACATTTGGTCTGACCCAATACGGCCATTCTTGTGTTCTTAGAGAACCTGGCAACAAGTCCGAGAGCCCGGGATTTACAGACCCGGGTTCATGCTAAAGTGCTAAAAATAGCAAAGATCTTCCCAGTCAGTCTGGAACTCGGCTCTGAAACCTGGCAAAGGGAGGTGGGTCTCAGATCCTGAGTGGAAATATCTACACTGCTATTTTTAGCGCTGTAGCATGAGCCCAAATCTCTCAACCTGGGCTCAGAGACTCACTGCTGGGTTGTTGGTTTTTTTGTTTGTTTTTGCAGTGCAGGTGTATCCTTAGTGAGTTCTCATTAAGTGGACAGACCTGCATGGAGATATGAAAAGGAAGTGACTGGATACAATACCTCCTAGCTCTCATAAATTACTTTGAGCAAGGACAATACCAAAGTAAAAAGAATCCCAGCTAATAGAGAATAATATTCAGGCCGTCAGGGAACTCAGTGTAGGTGGCACACTGGGTTTTGGGCAAGCCTTCTACACTGGGGTGAATCTCATCCAAAGAAAATAAAGTTTTCAGTGCACAAAATGATAGTAACACAACCAAAAGTTATGTTGACATTTTCTGTGTACCAGACAAAATGATATCTTCTCAGGAGCGAAGTATTTAGTATGTCTATTCTAATAGTGAGGCTTTAAACAAATATATTGACAGGTCTCTGCCCTGGGGAGTTTACAATCTAAATTATACTCAATAATCCCACGGGTGACTATGAACAAAGAGAAGAGGATGGTATGAAGCTTGTTAGTCCCTCTCCAGATGTTTACATTTATTTTCAATAAACGGATCTATTGGGGTTTGCAGACAGCATCCAGATTTAAGAGCAGGGTTGGGGATCTTAGACGTGAAGAAGCGACTTAAAATAAGTAAAAAAAGATTACTTATTTTAGTGCCATCAGGTTATGCATGCAAGACATTTCCACTCTTCACTGCATAGCTGAATTTGCTGAAGTAGTATGATTGAATTACAGCAACCTGCAGCAGCTAAATCACCAAATCCAATAACCATGCTGCATTTACTGGCACACATCTTAATTAGGTTTTAATACAAGTAATCTGATAACTACTCCTGGCCAGCCAGAGCAGGACTGTCAATGCTGAAAGCTGTGTTATTTAGCTGCTCTTCCTGTATACTGCAGCAGCCTCCCCGCTGACCCTTGTCAAAGAACCCCATCTGCTGGTTGCCACGGTAACTGAAGGCAACCAATTGAGCTGAACAGAGTGACTTGGAAATAAAGTCAACGGCCAAAGGAATTCAGCTAAAGAGTAATAAATCATTTAGTAAAAGGGAGTCTTCATAAATCTAGAAGTATTATGGTAACAACTGCATAACTGCAGGCTAGAGGAGCAGTGGTGGATGACAAGTTCAGATGCATACAGATCCATTTTTTTTCAGCATCAATAAGTTTTGTCATAAAAAAAGCCCAGAGCATGTTATTTGTTCAGAAAGCTACATTGAAAAGGGTTTTCTTTTTAGGCAGAAAGCAAAGCAGCAACCCACTTGTTTCTAGTGTCCCTTTGGTAACATTTAATTTATTTGTTTTTGTTTTTAAGTAGAGGCAATGGATTAGATGCTGCTTTCAGTTATAGTGGTGTAATTCATGAGTAACTCCATGGGAGCCCACAGTGTTAGTCCTGAATCACAAAGGTGCAAGAGAGTATAATATAACCCAATATCAAGACAATTTCACACTGATTTTGAAATCTACAAGCTATTTGTTAATCTCGCATATTTGTGAAAAAAACTATATAAATTTTAAAAAGCACATAGTGGTCTTAGAAGCAAGATGGCAAAAAAATCCAAA
The DNA here is from genome assembly GCF_011386835.1 of Chrysemys picta bellii. Lineage (NCBI taxonomy): Eukaryota > Metazoa > Chordata > Testudines > Emydidae > Chrysemys > Chrysemys picta. The sequence continues at coordinate 139,438,997 of NC_088793.1, read as the reverse complement.
AAGCACAAACCAAATACAAGTCAATTGTGAACTAAAAGAAAACAAAGCAGAACTATCCATCTGTAAGTTTCTGCCCTTTCCCAATACCATTTTTAGCGGCAACATTCAAAATTACTAGCTGATGGATAGATAGCAACAGTTGGTCTCAAAAGACAATGGTGTAAGCGCCAAAGCAGTTCAGTTACTATGTGTCATGCTGCAGCGTCATGAGTTGCTAAAAAGTCCAATTCTTGAGTAGCAGTCCTTGTCACAGATGGTGCAGGTGTACGGCACAGGGCCAGAAGAGGAGACTGGTGCAGCACTCGTGGTTCTTGAGGCCTGCTGCACTTTTCTCCGTTTGCACTCTCTGCTTTTCTCTCCCTCTCAACCAGCTTCCTTCAGACTCTTTGCCTCCCTGGTGCACCAGTCAGGGTAGCCTGTTGCTAGCTGCTTCTTCCCAGTTTGCAGTGTTGATATTGAAAGTTTTCAAATCCCTCCTGCAAACATCCTTGAACCTGAGCCCAGATTGGCCCTTTTTCGTGAGGTCCACAAAAGTTGTGTAGAGTTCATGATTCTGTTCTTGACTTTCCTCCTGTAGCTGACGCACAGCGAAGATCATGTCAATAGTCCCACGTCCCTTGCGGAAGCCACACTGTGATTCTGGCAGTAAGCCCTTCTCCAAGTGAGTGATCAATCAGTTCAACAGAACCCGTGTAAGAACTTTCCCCGCTGTAGAAAGCAGCGAGATTCCACGGTGATTGTCGCATACCTGGCGATTGCCCTTCCTCTTATAGAGGTGCAAGATGGACACATCTCTGTATTCTTGTGGAATGGTTCCCTGCTTCCAGAAGGACTGAAACAGCTCAGTGAGTTTCCGAAGCAGCACGGGTCCACCGACTTTGTACACCTCTGCTGGTATGGCATCTGACCCAGGGGCTTTGCCACTTGACAGCTGATTGATAACTTTCTTCACTTCGTCCTCTTCTGGTGAAGCATCCATGGAGTCATTGACTGTAATCTGGGGCATCTTGTCAATGGCCTCCTCATTGATGATTGAGGGGCGATTGAGAATTGCTTCAAAGTGTTCAGCCAATCTCTGGAGAATCTGCCAGTCGCCAGGGCCTGTGGAGGATCATGTCGAAATTTAAATTTGGCTGTCCAGACAGATTTATACGAATGGTACGTTAATTTCATCACGGTATGATGGCTCGTGTCCTGGATGACGGTGAAACATATGAGGCCTTCCCAGTCACCAACGGCGTCAAGCAAGGGTGTGTTTTAGCACCCACTTTGTTCAGCATGATATTCTCTGCCACTTTGACTGATGCCTTTCAACACTGCACTGAAGGAATAGGCCTGAAGTATAGAACTGATGGGAAACTATTCAATCTGAGGCGACTGCGTGCCATCACCAAGGTGAAGGAAACTGTACTTCGAGACTTTCTCTTTGCCGATGATTGTACTCTGAATGCTAGTACAGAGCCAGAAATGTAAGACGGTATGGACAAGTTTTCAACTGCATGCAACAACTTCAGTCTCACCATTAACATCAAGAAGACTGAGGTCATGCACCAGCCAGCTCCCCACGCTCCATACTCAGAACTGTCCATCACTGTAAATGGCCAGAGACTTCAGACAGTGGACCACTTCACGTACCTGGGCAGTACCCTTTCCCGAGCAGTGTCAATAGATGATGAAGTAAACTGCAGAATTGCTAAAGCCAGCTCTGCATTTGGCCGATTGCGCTCCAACGTTTGGGAACGTCAAGGGATCAGCCTACCAATGAAGCTGAAGGTCACCGAGCGGTGGTGCTTCCAATGCTGCTGTACGCCTGCGAGACGTGGACTGTCTATCGGAGTCATGCACGAAGGCTCAATCACTTCCACGTTTCCTGTCTGCGAAAGCTTCTAAAAATCAGATGGCAGGACAAAGGGCCCGATACGGATATCCTTACTAGAGCCAGTCTGCCGTCATTTCACACATTGCTGATGAGAGCCCAGACCAGGTGGGCCGGACATGTCGTGAGAATGTCAGACGAACGCATTCCTAAACAGCTCTTCTACGGAGAACTCACTCAGGGAAAGCGCTCCCATGGAGGACAAAAGAAGCGGTTCAAGGACACGCTGAAGACCTCTTTGAAGTCCTTTGAGATCAACACCGCCACCTGGGAAACCTTCGCACTGAACCGTCCAGCATGGCGCAGCCTCATTCACACAGGCAGTAATACCTCTGAGGCAAAGCGTATTGCTGAGGCTGAAAAAAAGCATGAGCTGCGCAAGTCCAGAGCTGCTCGTACATCATCGGCAGTGCCATTACATGTCTGCCCGACGTGTGACAGGACGTTCCACGCCAGAATCGGACTGATCAGTCATCTTCAGACGCACAGAGCCCGGTCATCGAAAGAATGAGTTGTTGAGGTCTTCATCGATAACGATGAACGAACATCAGATTGGCCCAGTGGCCTTAGAGAATCCACAAATTCTCCATACAGGAGGTCCTTTGGAATGCATCATCCATCCAGTGCAGGATGACAAAGTGAACAAAGATATCTGTGTTTGTTTGGCAATTTTACTTTCTTAAGTATTTCAGTATCAGGAATTTTGGTTTCTCACTTGGTATTTAAAATACAAACAAAGACAGTGGGTATTGAAAGTGTTTAGCCTTCTCGCACGCCTGCTGTAGGTGGTCCAGCTCTCACCATACAGCAGCATGCTCAGGATGCATATGTGGTAAACCCATATCTTGCTGTTCAATGTCAATTTCCTGTTATCTCACATACGCTTGGCCAGTTGACCAAATATGGTGGATGCCTTTCTGATGTGAGAATTAAGCTAGTAATCTATAGATAGTATCAAATATATTGGATAACCTAAATAGGAGAACTCATGCACAAACTTCTAGGGCAGTCAACACACCTTGTGCCATAATCATTGTCTTCTTTAGACTGATGGATAGTCCAAATTCATCACAAGCAAACACAAAGATATTGCTAAGTTTCCAGAGCTCCTCTTCACTATGAGCAAAGCGCACTGTGCCAACTGCAAAAAGTAGTTCTCTTATCAACATAGGTTTAACCTTGCTTTTTTCTCTTCAACATGCAATGTTGAAGAGTTTTCAATTTGATCTTGTATGGAGATTCAGATCCTCGGTGCTAGATGAGAAAGTATGACTAATTAGCAGAGAGAAAAATATACCAAACAGCATTAATGCCCAAATACATCCTTGTTTGATACCGCTGTAGATTTTCAAAGCTGTCAGACTGATCAACATCATATTGGACTGTAGTCTTCATGAAAGAATCGAATCAAACTAAGGAAGACTGGAGGGCAGCCAATTCTCTCTAGCAATCGAAAAGGGTCCTTTCTGCCAACCAGGTCAAAAGCCTTTGTAAGATCTATGAAGGTCAGAGAGATATTTTCCTTGTTCTAAACCATTTTCTTGAAGTAGTCTAAGTGTGAAAACCATATCAATAATTGATTATCATCATGGAAGCTGCACTGACTGGATATATGTGTTCAGCAAGAACTTGCAGTCTGTTGAGAATGACCGGTACAAATGCCTTGCCAGCAATACGAAGGATAGAGATTCCTATGTAGTTGTTACAAACACTCCAATCTCCTTTATTTTTATACAATGTTACACTGTTGGCATCCTTCATGTCTTTTGGTACTCTCTTTCCCTCCACCAAACAAACATTGTGCAAATATTGAAGTACAGCCAGTTCTCCTTGTTTCATACTTCAGCCAGAATTCCATCTTTTCCTGTGGCCTTTCCTGATGCCAGGCAGGTGGCTGCCTTTTCAAGTTCATGTATAGTTGGTTCTATATCAAGCATTGATTGTCTGGACCCTGGGGATTACATTTAATGCTGCTTCAGAAAAGGTGGTTTTATTTGAATAAAGTTTGTGATACTGTTCCACCCCGCACTGCATCTGTTTGATTCTGTCAATGATGATACCATTAAGAGATTTGAGTGGAGCAGTCTTCTTAGCTAAAGGACCTATTTTTTTTAATTACTTCATATGTACCTCTTACATCTTCATTCTCAAAGGATATTTGTATCTTCTAGCACAAACTAAGCCAATATGATTGAGCACATTGCCTTGCTGTTTGTTGAAATGTGCCCTTGGCTGCTCTGAGGTGAACATGAGTGTTGTTCCATGCTGCATCAGAATTCAGCGGAGGTACAATCAATGACAACTTCCCAGAGTGAATTGGAAACACCTTTCTTGGTCTTCTGTATTATTGATATTCAGGGGTATGAAACAGCTGTGTTTAGTATGATGGATATCTATAATGAAAGCCTTATTTTGCAGCACACAAGCACATGGTCTGTGTCATAGTCTGCATGTGAAAACTGAGTATGGAGAACATCCTGCAGGTGACCATTAAAATCCAGTTGGTGCCAGTGTCCAGATCTCGGGTGTCTCCACAAGACCCTTTGACCTTGGAAGTAGGTGATGGTAATGCACAGTCCTTGGTGGGTGCAGAGCTCCAATAATCTTTGCCCATTACCATTCATTTTTCTGATTCCATGGGACCAACACGATCTTGTGATTTGAGCCAGCTCAAGCACTGAAGTTTATCAATAGAGTCGCTCATGCCATGGTTGCTTACTGATGACACTATTCAGTTGCTGATAGAACAAGTCCTTCTTTTCAGAAATGGAGGAAAGTGTTGGGGCATATGTACTGATGAAGTTGGCAAAGCCACTTCTAGAAGATATTACTGATAAAATATGTTTTGATGTTGCAATGTGACATTTGACCTTGGATGGTAATAAGACTGCAAAACCCACCCTGTGTTCACCGTGATGGTGTTTGCTTTTTCCGTGCCCCCCCGCCAAAAAAGGTATAATGTTTCTTGTGTTGGGAACCTGTGTCAGCTAGTCTGGTTTCAGAGAGAGCATTCGTGTCAATGTCAAACTTCTCTAGCTCTCTATTGATTATGGCAGACTTTCTAGGATCACTGATGTCCTCTAGGTCATTTGACATACCACTGCATGTTGTCCTTACATTCCAACAAGTAAGTTTGAAGAGGGTTACTATTGTACCCAAACCTTTGGCAATGAAAATAAGGAGGCAGAACTTGCCTTATGACCAAAGTCCATCCCTCAGTGGTACTGACCGAAGCCAAGGACTTGGATCCAAGACAGCACAGCTGCAGGAGATACTGGAACACAAAGCTGAGTTACAGTACCAACCACCTAATATTTTCTCCACACCGGGTTTGGTTCAGGGTTTCATCCCCTAGCCTTTATTCAGCCAAGAGCTGGCTGCAAGGCAGCAGCAACAGATGGAGATTACTCTTTTACGGATATTGTTTTTCATTCCAGTGGGTGTCTGGCATGTCCCACATCACTCAGTGAGTAGTGGGGTTCCCAGCTTAGTTGCTGGGGACTCAACCTGCAGCAAGTTGTACTGGGTTACGTGATACCAGTAGCAGGCCTGATATTCCTGAACTGAAATTACCAGATACTCAAAATTGTTAGTGTGTAAGGTAGTTTAAATGGGTGTGCTTTAAACTAAAGGCACTCCATAAATAATTACATCCAAACAAAATACTTTAAAAGAATATCAAGTTTGCAGAGTCAGCACTCAAAATTTAGGAAATGCCAAAAATACGGTTACCTTTGCAACCTCTCGTAGTTATAGACCTTTCTCCTCCTCAGCTTCTGTCCTTATCCCCTTTTTCCCTCCCATCCACCATCCCCACTTGCCCCAGTCACACCGCAGCACATGTTCTCTTCCTCCTCAGTTCCTATCCACCACCGAGCTCCTGCCCCCCACCCCACTCTGCACCTTTATACCCTCTAGCTCCTTCCCCCTCTACTTCTAACCACATCCCTCACTAACACATCTGATCCCTCTCCTCTGTCTCAGTCTGTCCTCTGACTGCTCCCCCTTCCACTCTGCTTCTCCCCAGCTGCAACACCCCCTGCTCCCATTTCTCAACATTCTGCATTCCAATCAGGCTGTTTCTTCCTTGTCTTCCTAGGCACCAGCAGGGGGTCACTGACAGCATAAGAGAAATAGGCTTCCTATTCTCAGTTCCAGTGCTCAGCACCAGAGCAGCCTGGAATAGCAATCGCGGGGAAAGACCTACTCAGCCCCTGCAGCCTCAGTACAAATGGGAATCATTAGGGAATTTAGCTGCCAAATTCTAACAAGTCTCTAATAAACATGTGTGAATTACGTATTTTGAGAGGCTTATAAATTGGCCAAATTTGGGCACATTATAATGGGAATGACAAATGATAACACCATGACAACCTCCCCCGATACCATGATGACCCCCCTGCCAAATTTCAAGTCCCTGTTCCAAAGCATGGAGTGCTAGAGTTTCTCAACAGTTTTAAGGGGGAAAATTAACATAGGCAAAACAAAATATTTTCCTTAATCTCATTCATAGAAATGTTTCAGCTGACACTTTCCAAATTTTTTTTTGGAGAACCTGGCAAAATTCTGAACAATTGAAAAGAGGGTCTTATAATGGGGAGTATCAAGTCAACTTAACTATAGGCATTGCTATCTGCACCACCTATAAATAATAATATAACAATACTTAACACATATATAAGCACTTTATATTCTCATTGTGGTTTACAGCTTTAACTAAGTCATAAAACCCTCTGTAAGGTAGGTAAATAACAATGTATCATTGTAGAGATGGGAAAACTGAGGCACAGGGCAGTTATGGCCCAACATTAAGAATATCCTCAATTTTGGGGTGCCCAACTTGAGGCATCTAAATGTTGGAAAGGGTTGAGCACCCAATAACCCCAATTGAAGTTAGTGTTTAGCACCTCAGAGAAATCAGGCCCCAGGTGTCTCAAAGTCAGGCACCCAAAAATCAGACATTTTAAAAACAATTTGGCCTCAGAGACTTGCTTCAATGGGGTCCGAGATTTTACCCTTTATCTTTATGGAAAGAATGCCAAAATCTGAGAACTTGTCTACTAGGAACTCAGGTGAGATAACCAAGCTTCTTCCATGTAGGCCATCCAACAACCAATGGGATTTTGGTTACTACCATCCTGGCTAGATTGGAACTAGACACATCTCACTATTAATTCCTGTAGCTAGCCAGGCCCTATTTCATTTAATAATGTTGGAAATTTCCATTAGGTCACCTCCAAATCACTTTTAACAATGAGAAATTCAGCTCTCTTAACCCTTTCAAATGTTCGATTCTTCAGACACACACTACTCTTTTTTGTCCTCTCCAATACAATAACAGCCTTCTTGGGCCATGGTGACTATAACAGATGGGGTCTAATTAATGGCCAATTTAGAAACAGTAATTCATCTTTTGTTTTATATTTCATCCCGTTTCTCGATCTAGTAGCTTATTTTCCACTTCCACAGCTGGTCCTACAGGTTGAGCAAATAAGATTACTCCTGGGCAACCAGGGTCTGGATCCATTCCTCACGTCTAGAAGATGGGAAAGGTGACATTATCAGCCTCTAGTCTGGAAGCAAGGTGGGTTAGAAGTGGGCTGTAGTCCACGAAAGCTTATGCTCTAATAAATTTGTTAGTCTCTAAGGTGCCACAAGTACTCCTGTTCTTCTTTTTGTAGACATTATAGCCATTTTCAGCCCCCTTGGGCTTTGAGAGGAGTGAGGAGATTAAAAAAAGAAAAGAGAGCAGCCCATACAGAAGATGTGTGAAAGCTGCATGAACTTCACGTGTTTGTATAACTCTGCTGAGCAAGGAAAAGATGTGGTTCCCCTCTTTAAGGAGATTCAAAATAGGAAGTTATAGGTTGAGAATAATGGACTTTGGGCTGGCTTTACTCTGAAAAATAAAACATCTTGTTTGACTGTGTTCATCTCTCTCTGATTTTGGTATCTCACTGATACACGAGGGATTCCAGACGCTCATGATTTTTCAAAAAGAAAAATACAAATCCTGACGATATATCAATAGGAACATGCCCAGTTAAGGACAAAGAATAAATGATTTGCTTTATGTGAATAATCATCATTCATCAAGGTAGATATGCTGTTCTGCTGAAGCATTTTTTCTTCTACTAATGTTTCCCCTTTGAAGACATTGTTTCTGCTGTATATCTCAATTTCCCTCTTATATCTCCAATTCCCAGACATACTTGAACCTTTATAAAGTATCAGTTTGAGGCTGCACAGAACAACTATATGAATTCTATTCAGAGACAGAGATTTACTAATGCAATCTGCCCAATCTGAACTCTTCCCTTCAGAAACATTTGCCTTTAAAAAGAAACTCCCAGCATGAATCTCATACGAAGTGACATGTAGCAGACAGTGCATGTGGTGTTTGGGCATGCTGCACAGAATTAAAAGATAATTCTTTACTCTGTTTATTCAATGGCATGTGCATAATGTACATGTGGGCCCAAACTGACATCAGACATTTAAAGCAAAAAAGTTGATAAAAGCATCAACTTCTGTTACTTTTCTTTTTTGGTTGCTGTCTTAATTTAAAAAAAAATGCTAGTAGGAAAGATGGTGCAGTTTAGCTATAACTGCTTCAGTGATTTCTAACACTGACACTTAGAGAAACTTTGGGTTCAATCCTGAAGCCCTTACTCAGCCCAAACTCTTGTAAAAGGACTGTAGGCACTGGCAATATATACAATAGCCTCCATATCTCTACATCTTGTTCTGTATTTATAGCTATTCCTACTACATATGAGAAGTAAAACTTTGCAGATTCTTACTAATGACTGGGACACCCATTACAAATTACCATACTAAGGCCCCACCTTGCAAACACTCCTGCACATACGCTTACAACAAGGACTTCCAGGGGACTACTCACTTGGTACCGTGAGCAGGAGCAAGGACTTAAGCCCAGATATTTAGAAGTATTTAAGGATTGCTGTGCTCAGTGTTCTAATGCCTAACTGATTTAGGAGCCTAAATCTCATTTTCAGAAGTGGGCTAGGAACTTAGGAGTCTAAATCGCAGCAACAGTTGACAAAATTTAGACTCCTAAATCAGGGAGGTGTTAAATACCTCTAAAAATCTGGGCCTTAGCAAATAAAAACATAAAACATTTGAGTAGAAATAAGACTTTCAAAATATACCATAACATATTTACCCAGATACTATGAAATATCAAATCAAAACTAAACTATAACTGGCAATATAATTACAGAAGGTAACATCATTATTACATCACAACATTTTTATATTTGTTCACTTACTCCGTACAGGTCCAATCCTGCAAACCATTACACTCATGAATAGTCCTTGCTAATGTAAGTAGCCTCAGGGTATGTCTATACTGCAGCTGGGAGATCTGATTCCCTGCCCCAACACCCTAAAAATAGTGGTCTGGATGTTGTGAGGTTGGCAGTAGCGTGGGCTAGCCCTCAAGCTCAGACCTAGGGGGTCGGGTGGGCTTGGACTTGTGTGACTAGCCCAAGCTTCTGCCCATGCCACAACGTCCACGCTACTACTTTTAGCAAGTTAGCTTGAGCAGAGCTAGCACGAGTCAATTTATTTGGGCTGGAAATCACCTCCCAGTTGCAGTACAGACTCTCACTGACTTGGAATGGGACTACTCATGTGAGTAAAGATTTGGTAGATCAGGCCTAATTTGGTTGGCAATAGATATGATTTGATAATTACATAGTCCTTCTAAACAAACAAACAAAATAAATAAAACAAACAAAACAAACAAACCTTTTACTTAGAGCTCAGGTGGCAACATTGCATAGCCCATGCGTGAAAATGATTAACATCAAGGAAATAAGCAGTTAAACCATTCATTACGCCATATACACTCCACTCATCAGTTTAACTTCTCTACTCTGATTTAGAGCTGGGCGATTAATGGCTTTTCAGTTCCTTGGCAATTAAAATATATGGTTCAACTGAAAACTAAAAACTAGGGCTATCAAGCAATTAAAAAAATTAATCACAACTAATCGCACTGTTAAACAATAATAGAATACCATTTATTTAAATATTTTTGGAGGTTTCTACATTTTCAAATATATTGATTTCAATTACAACACAGAATACAAAGTGTACAGTGCTCACTTTATATTTATCTTTGATTACAAGTATTTGCACTGTAAAAAAAAAATAGTATTTTTTCAATTCACCTAATACAAATACTGTAGTGCAATCTCTATCATGAAAGTTGAACTTACAAATGTAGAATTATGTACCAAAAAACCTGCACTCAGAAACAAAACAATGTAAAATTTTAGACCCTGCAAGTCCACTCAGTCCTATTTCTTGTTCAGCCAATCGCTCAGACAAACAAGTTTGTTTACATTTGCAGGAGATAATGCTTCCTGCTTCTTGTTTACAATGTCACGTGACAGAGAACAGGTGTTCGCATGGCACTGTTGTAGCCAGCGTCGCAAGATACTTACGTGCCAGATTTGCTAAAGATTCATATGTCCCTTCATGCTTTAACCACTATTCCAGGGGACATGCGTCCATGCTGATGACGGGTTCTGCTTGATAACAATCCAAAGCAGAGTGGACCGACACATGTTCATCTTCATTTTTTGAGTCAGATGCCACTAGCAGAAGGTTGATTTTCTTTTTTGGTGGTTCGGATTCTGTAGTTTCTGCATTGGACTATTGCTCTTTTAAGACTTCTGGAAGCATGCTCCACACCTCGTGTCTCTCAGATTTCGGAAGGCACTTCAGATTCTTAAACCTTGGTTTGAATTCTGTAGCTACCTTTAGAAATCTCATATTGGTACCTTTGCATTTTGTCATATTTGCAGTGAAAGTGTTCTTAAAACGAACAACATGTGCTGGATCATCATCCAAGACTGCTATAACATGAAATATATATGGCAGAATGCAGGTAAAACAGAGCACGAGACATACAATTCTCCCTCAAGGAGTTCAGTCACAAATTTAATTAAGGCATTTATTTTTTTTTAAAACAAGCGTCATGAGCATGGAAGCATGTCCTCTGGAATGGTGGATGAAGCATAGAAGGGGAATATGAATGTTTAGCATATCTGGCACATAAGTACCTTGCAACACTGGCTACCAAAGTGCCATGCAAATGTCTGTTCTCACTTTCTGGGTGACGTAAATTAAAGGAGGGCAGCATTATCTTCTGTAAATGTAAACAAACTTGTTTGTCTTAGCGATTGGTTGAACAAGAAGTAGGACTGAGTGGACTTGTAGGATCTTAAGTTTTACATTGTTTTGTTTTTTAGTGCAGTTATATAACAAAAAAAAAATCTACATTTGTAAGTTGCATTTTCACGACAAAGAGATTGCACTACAGTAACTGTATGAGGTGAATTGAAAAATACTATTTCTTTTGTTTATCATTTTAACAGTGCAAATATCTGTAATAAAAATACACACTTTGATTTCAATTACAACATAGTATACAATATATATGAAAATTTAGAAAAACGTACAAAATATGTAATAAGTTTCAATTGGCATCCTATTGTTTAACAGTGCAATTAAAACTGTGATTAATTACGATTAATTTGTTTAATTTATTTGCGTGAGTTAACTGCGATTAATCGACAACCCTACTAAAATTCATTTTTTATTTGAAGTTTTTAGCAAATCAAGAAGAAAAATATTCATTTTGGATCAAACAAAATGTTTCATTTAGACAAAATTACTTTTAAGTGTTTTATTTAAAAAATAAAGGATACATTTAAACAGTTATTTCAAACAGAGAAAATTACTAATTTTGAAAATATAAAAACTAAACATTTCAAATGTTTCCATTTTATTTTACTTAAATAATTAGGCAGAATTGACACAACCACCTCCCAGCCCACCATCTACAGCCCACATGCACCCACAGCCTCATCTTGACCAAGCAGCTTATTCTGGAACTTGTGTGTTTTAATGATTAATACAGGGTTAATGTGGCTTTCACAAACTACAGTGTAGGCAGCACTGTACACGGTTTTATATTGGGGAGTGTAAGTAAATGAGACACTGTAGTGTCAGATTGCCTCCAAGAGATGATTACCTGTAAATCTTAGGAAAATGTATGTGAATGGATGACCTATGATGTTAGAGAGTGTTTAAAGATGGTATTTTTAGTGTCAAATCACAGAATTGAAATCTTCACGTATGTGCATTATATTTAAAGGTCAGAGTAGAATGGCTTAGCTGAGTATTGCCTTGCTTTCTACTGTTAGGAATGCTAGACTGCACAGCCCACCAACTTAAAGTCTTTGAATGGGAGTTAACCAGGTTTTTTATAAGCATGGTTGTATCATTACAGATATTTTTCCACACAGAGTTAAGTTTTGACATGCACTACCCTCATAACCACTCACAGAGACCTGACACTCACTTAACAACTCCCTTCCTTTCCCACTCAACCACCTTCCCCAACAGAGCTGCCCCTCATATCCCAACACAGATCTCTGTTCCCGTCCATGTCCAGCCCAGATTGCCTCCATGTTCCCCTCAAGTGGATTTTGCCCCCCCTCAGTACTCCAGTACGTTTCCATATCCCAAGCTCCCTTCCCTAGAAAGCAGAGATGGGGATGGATGTGAACATGTTGAGCAGGGCTGGGGAGGAGGGACTAAGGGTGAAGAGATTTTCTGGGGGTAAGGCAATGTGGGAAATCAGAGGGCAGGCCTGGTTGGTGAGCAAGGATGGGGGGCAAGGGAATCTGGGATGTGCAGGAAGGATATGAGGGAGAAGTGTGGACTGAATGGGGTGGAGGGAGAAAACTTGAGGAGAGAGGAGCTGTGCTCTGATGAACCCTTATTTCTTCAGTTCACCCACTGTAACTGAAAGGAGCCTTGTGGAGACCCCAGGAAAAATGACCATGAAAATGGAATGTTTGGGGATGTCAGGGACATAGGAGACTAGAGGTGTGTGGAGGGGACATGAGAATAAAGAAGGGTTTTCACTGGGGAGGGCCTGGAATGGAAGTAGTGGAAGGCAGAGAGAGAGAGGAGCTGCATGAACCACAGGTTAGCAAATGGAAGAATCTAATGGTATCTGTAGTCTACTCAGCTAACCTTTGTGTAGCTGAAACTGACTATTGTGGAAGGAGGGGATAATTCTCTGTTCAGTTCTAAGTGGTCTACATCTCAAATGTTATCAGAATGTGTGTGTGAAGCTTGTGGGGATGCTTAGCAGTGAAGGAAAACACAGCGAAATCTCACAGTGGAAGCGTTTCTAAAACGATTCTCTGCAAAAGTCAGTATATATAGATAGCTTAACTCAATTGTTCGCTGAATTTACTGTATCAAACAAACGCAGAATTAAATCATTAAAGTGTGAAACAGGAATTTTAGTCCTGCTTTAAGTGCAAATCTCAACACAACCTTAACTGATACTTTTGTAATAGGGAGAAATCCACTGCACCTGGTGGAATTTAGAGGTGAAATCTACCCACCCAAACCACAGCCAATGGGTGGGATCAGCTGTGAAGCCAACCTCTGCTCTTCCCCCTAGTGAGTATATACCTACCTATGGGCTAGGATAGCAGCTGTAGCTGCTCTGTGCTAGTAGCATGAGGTGTTAAAACATTGGACCTCTATAAAAGTGAGTCCTATGACTCCTTCCCTCGCTCACCCTTGATACGGCCTCACACATTAGGGGCTGGCACAGAGACCCTGCTTGTAGCATATAGAGTGTACAGGCATCCCTGCATGGCTGATTTGCCCACATTTCCCTCACATAGCCACTCCATGGGGCACATGAAGTGCTGAGAGCCTTGCACCACTAATACACACACCCCTCTCTCTTCTGCACTCGATCTTTGCTGAAAAGTTAGGCGAGACCATTGGGCTTTTATTTCTAAGAGCTATAGTAAAAGTTTTCACTAATCACATTGTTGATATAGATTCAAGCAAACTATAAAGAGAACAGTATATTTTATTTCTAAATTATAACAAAAGAGCTAATTTAGTTTTGTCAAAAAAATTCTCTTTTTATAATAACCTCTCCCACAAATTAACTTCATTATTTTATTTTTCTTAATAAAGCTGGAATCGCACTAAAGGGACAAGCATATAAGAAAATCACTGCAGTGGGTCACACAAGAACCCTGACGTTATTTAAGGGGCCAAATCTTGTTCCCCTCACCTACACAAGTAATCTCACTGACCTTAATATTAGCAATGGGAGAGTAAAGTTAGAAGGATTTGGCCTAATTGTTTAAAAAGGCAGCCAATGTCACTTGAGTTGATCTTTGTTGTTCTAAGAAAAGTTAAAAACCATATACATATGCAAAAAGATGGAGAAACAGGCAGAGACAGAAACAGGTCTGCCTGATGCTAATCATCAAAGACTTCCAGGTTCAGTTTCTTGTCACACTGTTGCATCATCATCATCAATGTACCTTTTTCATAATTCATTATTGGGAAGTCTGTGCAGATTCATACAATTTTCTTTTTACAGCACCAAAATTCATTGCCAAATGTGAGTTTTTCTGAACAGGCAGTTCTGAGTGGCTCATATGATTAATACTGGAGAACAAAAATGCTTTTAGAGGATTTGAAGGCTCAGGTAATTGGCACTGGGGTCAGAGTTCCTTTCACCTGAAGGTCACTAGTTTAATTCCAATCCCAGTCAGGAGTGACTGTAATGGCTGTGTGGTGTCCACATGAAATGTATTGATAGTCTTCATGGCACTATTGCTGGAAGTCTCAGTTAAGGCAAATACTGAATGAGCCTGGAAAATGAACTCAACTCTCACCCCTAAGGGTGGCTGCTGCAGCTCAGTGTTGAAGCACACAGGCAGTTTGCGGTGTATGTAGGGAAGCTAGGGGAGAAACATGCGCTGCTAGTCCCTACGCTGTAACTGTTTATCTTCAAACAGAGGGCTTCTGTTTCCTGAGCTCTCAAATCAGCAGCTTTTTTGAGCCCTACCTAACCTCCCCCCCCCTCCAAAAAACCAAAAACCCTCCACACCTTTCTAATTAATTTATAAAACACTAATTAACGTTTATTATTTAAATGATAATTTTTAGGATACATTTGACCAACAGTTTCTAAATCATGTGCCTCAACTTCAGATAATAAATTTGGATGAAACCTTCCCAGGAGGGAATCATAGACTACTGAGCAATCCATAGTTAACGTTGTTTCTAGTTTATAAAACAAGAATGCTATCTGCTCAATGAGGACTTTATTTACTGGTGGATATTTATGTGCTCATCATGTTCTATTCTTCTATAAGAAATTATGATGTGTGACCACAATATACGTAAGAGAATCTCTCCAAATGAAATAATCCTGATTGTTACTGTTTTAGGTGCATCTCTTCTCCTCCCAATTCAGATTTGTAGCTTTCTTTGAAAATAACAGCATTAGTGAGATACTAGAACTGTAAATGCAATTCTTAGAGACATGGTCTCTTCCATATATAGGAATATTTAGAAGTCCACAGAATATGATGCGATGAAAACTGTACGTGATATACGAGTTCTCTGTAGTTGTTTTAATCATTACTGCTCTACATACAACAGCTCTTTCAACCACACGGAACATGAGCTGGGATGTGCTCTACAGAAGACTCCTTTAAGGTGTGTGTAAGTGCAAATGTCACCATTAGCTTGATCCCACACACTTAAAGACAGCAGGAGTTCTGCCATTACCCTTAATGGAAGCAGGCCCCTTGACTGCAAAAAAAGCAACCTGTCAAACAGAACGTGAATTACAAGTTGGTATGTTACAGCCACAAATCACAATGTTAGCCCCTAAACTGGTTTTTAATAAAAGCAAACTTGGAGAAGGCATTTCCCCCCCAACATCTGGGGAACAGCCACAAAGACAATGGTTCAATTCTCAAAGCATTCAACAAGGATGCAGCAAATCTGCAGAAGGGCACAAACTCCTCATTTCAAGCAGAGGCGAGCTGTATGTTTTCATTATTAAAAATAAAATTCAAAACCCAGCAGCCCACTTATTAGTTAAAAAGTTCAAAGTCTCCAAGTTTCCAGTACATGAAAAGGAGAATACATAATGGGGGAAAAAAAAAAAAACCACACACCACAACAAGCAAGCAGTACCCGCCTGGGGGCCAATTGCCTCTCCAGCAGCGGTAAGGCTGTTACTAGGCTTGCAGTACCATTTGTTCCATTACACAATCTCCTGAAGCCTTTTACAGAGAGCTAAAACAACTGCCTGTACCAACACGACACATGGCTTTCCATCCCGACTCTTTGCTAATCCAGACGCTCCAACCATCTTTCTTTAAGATGCCATATGGTTGGCAGAAGCCTGTAGATCTAGCAGCACATCTGCTTGTACGCTACTTCTCTCCTCCAACTCCCCTCCTCCCCACATAAAAAAGAGAGAGCAATAATTATTTAACACTATACCCAGTTAAAGTGCATTTAAAGAGAAGAGGAATTATTTAGCCCTAGATACTTTAAAAAAAAAATAGTTGCAGTAATTCATTTGCCAATCAGTGATTTCAAATAGAGCAGAAAAACAAAAGGAATGAAAGGCACACTGACAAAAATGATTATTGCTTTTGAATTACTTAAATTATTGCCACTTCAGATACTAATTTCTAAGATTTGTTTCATGGGTTATTGATTCTCTGAAGAGGGGACAGAGTTTTCTATGACTGCCTTGGTCAGAGGTAAATCAGGCAAACATACTGGGAAGCTGGAATATCCCAAAGCATGCTTTGTTAGCAAGCACAGTGAGTCTGTATGCTAATGAATCTGCATGAGTACACTGACGCTCTGCTTTTTTGGTATGATGAACAAAGATTATTGACACTGCTGAAATCCTGGTTGCACTGGCATGTAGGCATCCAGGCTGCCTCTTTGGAATCCAGCCGCCAGTAAGACAGGCTGCAAAAATAAGTGCTGCTTATGCTGGGTTATAATTCTGACCATTTGTAACTTTTAGACAATTAACATAACAAAACCAGTTTAATCTGGAATTTTTAAAACTATAAATATATGCCTGTAGAGTGCACACAATGTACACCTAGTGATCAATAATGATGCTCAGCTGATAAAGGACAGGGAGAGAGGAAACATATAGCTACAAAAAGGGAGGACTGTGCCAGGAGAGTGTGAATGCTTAGATATCCATCGCTTTTATTCCACAATCACTATATATTTCCATATTCAACTTTTTATTCATCGGTAAAATAACATACAGAAATATAAGTGGTATGTACCACACAGAGATCTTCCCAAAATGCTATTCTCATGGATGGTTAATGTGTGTGTCTGTACAGAAAAAAGCAGAGAATAATAATGGGAAACACCAGGCACATTTTTTCTTTAAGAGTAACAGTACATTATCTGTAAAGAATTCCTTCTCTCCCACAGCCCCCAAAGAATTCACTGCTTTCATGAGTAGGGACAAATCCATTGTCTCAAATACCAAGCATTATATTCAATATAGTATAGAAGTATGTGTGTATGTACACTAACCATGTATTGTTTAAATATAATCAGACACAGATCATTGTGTTTGAACTTATTAAAAGGGAGGCTCCTCACAAACAACAGGGTAATGTTCCCCTCCTAAGGGAATAGTTCCGAGAAAGAGTTCCCCACAGTGCCTGCTGTAGTTTTCATTATAACTCACCCCTTTTGAAACACTCACTTTTAGGCATGATCTCTACATTATGGTGAATATTTTTCGTCTTAGGTTTAATCAAAATTTCTTTGCCTATTTTTGAGTTAAGAGGTTGAAGAAAATCCTCTCGAAACCCCACATTCCCTCTTTGAAATTTAAGCAATTTTTAAAAAAGAAGACAGAGCTACAGCAGAAGTTCAAAACCTAAATCTTGGTTTGTACAATGTACTGAGTGAGATGCAGCAACTTTGGGTTGAGTTTGATTTACCAACTGTGGTGATACAAAATTACCTGGAGAACAAGTGCAGTAGATAATTTTGTTGTCTACAGGTTTGTACTTAAAGGTATGTACATGTGTTCAGCTAGTTAGGTGCATCTCTCTCTAAACTTGCTAGTTTTTAATGTTCATAACTTAAAACTATTTCCCCTCAAATTTGGCTTGTCTCATGCATCTCATTGCCCCTTAATCAAGCTACATTTCAGCTGTTTTGCTGAAGAACACACCCAACTACTTAATTTTAAGTGGTAATTTCCCCATTTTTGTTTATATATGGTTGGTGGTGGAGGGAGCTTTTACCTTTCTTCTTCCCAATGGCACAACACACCCTGAATAGATTGCTTACAGTGGATGTTTACAGGCATTTTTTATACCTATTAAACAATATTTGTTCATTAGGTTATTTCAGAGAAATGGGTGATAATCAGGTGTTTGGTTATACTTAAAGAGGACTCTATCATACTTTACTCTCTTTAATAATTTTATATTCATATTTTAAGATGCCTCTTACAAAATGTAAGAAAACTGAAGTAGGTTGTGTAAGTCTTTAACGCCCACTGTGACTGTGGTTCCTATGGATGAAGAAGCTAAAGAGGGATTCCCTGATCCTTCCTATTGCTGCATAGTGTCCCTCAGTTCAAGCTCCATTTAATGCTCTAAGAACAGCTGAACAAGCATATTCCTGTCAGAGCCCATATAAACACCTTGTACAGTAACATCAGAAACTATTTTTTGGTCAATTGAAGTCTTCAAGTCTCAGTCTGGTTCTGTGGAATCTACATGAGATTTATTTCATTCAGAATTTAGGACTAAATTATATCCAGGGCTGCATAGCCCATGCAGGAACATAAGGCAGAGTAAGAACAGGCTACCAGGATCCTAAACTTTGGCATGCAGGAGTAAGTGGACTCTGTGTACCTACCATATTCCCTCATCCCGGAGAAGGTGGGCAGAGAGAAGAAGAGAGTGGGTGGAGTCTTGGCTCAGCCCACCAGTAGCCAGCCAGTGCATCTGAGATGGCATGGAAGGTATCGTTTGCAGCTGTTCATAGGCCAGCAACAAGTTATACTTCGTTCCCCTGCCTTGACACCATCCTTGCCAAACAAGGGAAAAGAGGGAAGGAATTGTGCTTTTAAGAGGTACAATTCCTTCCCAGTGTTCCCCCGGGGGCAGCACAAACAGAAGAGCTTTTCCTTAATGATTTGGGGCCAAGACTCCAGCTGACTTCAACAGGTTGCAGACTTGGCCCTTTAAGAATAGGGCTGGACAAACGTACTAGTAATCTGGAACATAAAATGTCTAAGGTATCAGTAAAGGACAAAAGTTTTGAACAGTGTGGTGGCAACATAAAAGCCAATGTGTCGTTCCATCAAATAATCAAGATTATGGAGAACAGTTTTAAGGTTGTAATATGTGTGTTCTAGGCTTATCCTGACAGTTCTGAAACTGATAAATGACCCCCTTTGTTTAAATTTATGCTACAGCATAAGTGAAACCCTCTTTTTCAGATCCCTAATTATTTTTATGATGCTACATAAAAACAACCTTATTTATGTGTATATATTTTATTATTGCTTTTCTGTCTGTATATGGACAAAGATATGCAAGCAATATGGAAGTGGAAAGTAGAACCATAGAATATCAGGGTTGGAAGGGACCTCAGGAGGTCATTTAGTCCAACCCCCTACTAAATCATCCCAGCCAGGGCTTTGTCAAGCCTGACCTTAAAAACCTCTAAGAAAGGAGATTCCACCACTTAAGTTCCTTGATCGGGGGGGAAGGGGAGAGGGGAAAAGAGCATGAATTTCTCCAACATCACTAAAGAAACAAAATCATGCTTTTAAATGTATATATATATATATATATACACACAGGTTATACACACACACACACACACACACACTCGTACGTACATACGTATATACACACGCACATAGGGTTTTCCCCTCTTGGAATTACAGTTTCGATATCATTTTGAGTTTCAGGCTATGATTGATAAGAACAAACATTTATTCAATATGACTGTCAAAACACAGGTTGTAGAACAATAAAGTCATAGAAAGGGGCATTTGACAGGTTATTTAAAGAACTATTCAATATTCTTCAGTTTCAGCGTCTCAATAATCTTTTAACTTTCAATTTTAATCTTTTCTGTGTTTGACTTCTCTTAATGTTAGACATATGACTTTTAAACTTTGAGCCGTTTGCTGAATTTCCTACCTGTTTAATAAATCTTTAATTAAATAATCTATAGCAGCTGAGCTTTTTCTGAAGATTTAGCCTAACAAGTTTGTTTCTTACTGCTTTTTGTATTCTCAAAAGCTCGTCATTTAATTAATACATGGTCTTTATTAATGAGGTCACAGAAAATATGAATAAAATGCTTTAAAAAAAAATCTATCTACATTTAAAGAAAATCAGTTTTGTGGTTTTAAAATTCTGAATTTTTAAAACTGCTGTGAACTATCTTTCATAAATATATATTAAATGCAAAAAACTAGATTAATACTATTTTAAGATTGAACAATTAAGCACCCATGCTGGGAAATGTGTGTTCAACCTCAATTTTCACAAGCTTTCCACTGCCCCTTTTCATATATGCATTAAGAAAACCCTTAAATAAACATGTGTGTTCGAGAACACCCTGTGATCTTACAATTAAATACTTAAATGGGCACAGTTAAGATTGTGCATTCAATTTAAAAGTCTGCATTTCCTGACTTTTGCGTGGTTAATTGTTCATCCTTAATACTGCATGTGGCAACTTTTTTGTATCTGCATAATTTCACCAGGACTAAGGTGCAGTCTGATCTATGCAAATATAAAACAATACTAGTCTTGGTTGAAAATCTATAACAAACATTTAAAGTTCTAAGAGCAAAAATAATATAGTACATAGATGTGTATTGGGTGTCAAATCCTTATTTTTATATACATTTCTGAGATGGCCAGAGGCACTCAGGCTTCAATTTTATGGTTAGAAATACACCCAAAACATGCATAACACATCAGAGCAGCATATTCCTTGCTGGATTACTGCTTACACAATAGTGATGTACACATTTATGTATGTTTGTAAAGTATAACTGTATGCTGCGCGCGCACACACTTTTTACATCTTTGTAAGTAGAATTTCATATGGTGAAATGCTGTTTTCGGACATCTCTTTCCAACAGAACATCATTGTAATCAAAATTAATTGGACAAAGTAGTTTTCCAAAATAAAACTCCGATCTGAAAGGGATGTTTGAACATTTGGAGATCTCTGTTTAGATGCTGACATGAATATATGTGACCGGATGCACTGAGAGTCTGGATTTATGGTTCACATATGTGCCTAACAAAAGCAATCTCTTCAATAAAAGCATTGTTTCTCATGCTAAGTCTACCTTAGTTTCTAATGTCATCTCAAAGGAATGTTAGAATCTGGGACAGTTTTCTACCCAGATTCTAGAGTCTGTTCTTTAACTCACTGATATCTGAATTATTGTCACCCCTTTTAAGGCCCTGTGACTCATTTTTGGGAAAAGAAAAAAAAAAGCTGCATATCTGATAGGAAAGTTTCCTGTTCATTCTGTTTAAAAGACCCTTACATTTTGTGGTACCTCATCAGGGAAGAGACTCTTTTCTCCCGCAACACACTATATTAAAACTCCAGGATCTCACTGTAGCATCACCAGTTCAACTACTGTAGTAAATTTGATTTCAGGCATCCTTGAGCATGATATTCCTTTATCTGAATTGTCTCTTATTTATCATACAGCTTGATATGAACATTTAGACCCCTGGTACAATTCTACAGGAGTCATTAAAGGCTTGATCCTGGATAGCACAGAATCTTGTTCATAAGCATAAGTTAAAAAGCAATGAGTAGGACAGGACTTGGAAGGGAATTCAACCTTGGTTGTTAAATTACCCCGCCACCTAGCATGATTAAGGCTCAAGAGGGAAGTGTGAATATGTACCATATTACCATGTTGAGGACTGGACCTGTGCACTCTGCATCCATGCTTTGCCTCCTTCTATTAAACTGCAGCTTTGTGAACAAAGGACTGAGCATGCTATATAGGCAGGAGACTCACTATCACTCTGCACAGGGGAATATGTCTAATGCTTTACACTGACTTACATCTGTGAGTAGCCATCCCTCCATTTGTACTAGAGCACAACAACCTTGGACAGTGTTTGCTGGATCAAAGGCTAGAGAGTCAACATGTAACCCAGATATCACACAACAATATTAAAGATACCACAGCTGTCTTGAGTAAGGAAATAGCAAAATGGGTCTCATACAATGGGATAGTCAGTGTGGGAAATTATTATTTTCTTTTTAAAACCAATAAAACTCCTAGATATAAAATCCTCCACTTAAAATCTACCTACAGGAATAATACTGCACTGAACTCTTTTCTTTCTGCACACAGGACTGCGAGCCCTGAACAGCACCGATTGCAGATCCCACCCCACAGAGCGTTGGGATCAGTTAAACACAACAACTGGAGAGAAGATGCCAAAGCTCCAGTGATCCTAATACATCAAAAGCCTGTAGGCTTCTGAAAATAGCCAGGTGTATACAGCATTCGCATGCCCACTCTCAGAGCGGCAAGACCCCAATGTTCTATGGGATTCAAACTGGTGAAGGGATCCAAATGTAGCAGGACCACTGAGCTGTGGAGCAATAAGCTTCAACAGCACCAAATGCGAGGACAAAATAGATGCTGCAACAGGGGACAATGACATGCTAACACTCAAGGTGCTGCCTAACCCCCATCTTGACTTTGCTGAAAGTGCCCAGTCACAGAAGCCACCAAAGGCAAAAACTTCCCCATCTCTGAGAGATGCAACTAAGGCATAAGGGCAGCGAAGGAGCTCCTAGGCTCTCAGCCCCCTGCTGAGCCATAGAGGATTAGGGGAAGGTCTCCACCCAGCACAAAGTTCCCCAATGCAAATTAAATGAAAATTCCTTTTTCATTCACAATTAAAATGATAAATGGGGGTAATTCCGTGAAATCACATTGAACAACAACCCATATGTTTAATCCCATGCTCTTTCACAGCATATGGTAGGAATCAGGACAAGTTTATTTCTGCAACTGAAAAAGACAAATATAAACTAGAAAAAGGCCTAAACTAACCAGAATTCTATAAAACTTGAGTGTATTTGGATCCAGGGCTTTTTTTATTCAGACCTGTCTCTTGTATAAACTATTAAATGTACAAGGAAGGGAACTTACACAACTCAGGGGAACGCCTCTTCAAAGGATGGGGACAAAATGTGTTTTTACAATACTTGAGCAGACTCAGAGCTTGGGCAGCAGGAGAGAGAATATATTACAAATGAGCAAAACAAAAGTTACAGTTTACAAGTGTATGCAGTGTTGTTGGAGTCATGTTGATCCCAGGATATTAGAGAGATAAGGTGGGAGAGGTAATATCTTTTATAGGACCAACTTCTTTTGGTGGAAGAGCTTGTCTCTCTCCTTCAGCTCCGTGTAAGCTCGAAAGCTTGTTTCCCTCACCAACAGAAGTTGGTCCAGTAAAAGATATTACCTCACCCACCTTGTCTCTCTAGTTTACAAAAGTAACATTTCACCCATGAAATGTCCTAGTGGGATGAATGTAATTCATACTTTGCAAAAGGCAGCTTTTGACATTTTTAAATAATTATACGAAAACAATGCAACACTGGGATATGCATGCATCCCACATACTCAGATACTAGCGATGACAGGCTACTGCCCTTAGATGAGTGGATATGTAACATACCCACTGTAATATTGAATGGAATTACCTGCACCAATGGAACTATCATCAACTAGTCAGATTCCAGCTTTCAAAAGGCTGATTTTTAGAAATAAATTAATTGTTCTCATCTTCCAAGCAACAATAGCAATGTTATTTTACATCTTACAACTTACCAAGCTAACACATACGTACCATTTATTCACTAAGTGTAAAATTCACCCTTGCACACGGGGCCAATACAATACCCATGCATTACTTTATCCCTCAAAGAGCACTTAAATGGGACATAAGTGGTGAACTGGGCTTGAGCAGGGCCTCCGCTTGGGAGTACAGCTTATGTTATATAGAGATGGAAAAATGTTGCTCTGCCTTACATAAAAACTTAGGAGTGGGCCCTCATGTACGTGGAGCAGGTTTTGATCCTTAGATTGTGAACTTCTTGGGACCAATATCCTATTACATGTCTATAAAGCATAATTGATATATTTAATATTAACCCACTGATTATGTAAACAACTGATTGCAACACTATCTGCCAGTCTGATATGAAAAATTGCTATAGTATTAAAAAAATTCTCCATGAAAGACCATAAAAGGAAAAAACACGGAAGTTACCATTTGAAAATGTGGAGACAAATGAATTTTGCCAAAACCCAGAACAATTTTTAGCAAGAGGGAAGAGTCTATATTTTAATAACTTTTTCATTAGGAATTTGACATCAGATGAGCAATATTTTCCACTTATAATGAGAGAGGACACATATGGCAGGTATACACTCTTCCTGATTTTTCTCTGTATTAGAGCCTTTTTAGAGCTAATTTCTGGAGCACAGTGTTCTAGGCACTCATCATGATCCCTAGGTATTTAACAGCCCATTAACTACTTATCTAAAAATGCTGTCATTTTGGTAAGAATATTGATCGATAAAATAGAATGAAATGTGACAAAAGTTGTAAAGTTTTTAAATGGCTCATTCGGGATCACCACACACCTCACAAGGGACTGAGTATCCAAATAAGTGACTTTAAGAACTTGGAACAGGCAAACATTTTGTTCATCACATAGTTTACAGAAATGCTTTTACAGTAAACTTTGAGAGAAAGCTTTAAAGCATTGTTATTGGTATAACTGTTCACAAAGTATCCCTTCACTTGTAAAGATGCATTGTCTAAATTACCCTGAGACATGGTCATTAGGAGAATCCAAGTTTAAAGAAGAAAAGAACAGAAAAAATTAGTACCATTAAAACTCAGTTTTTATTATCAGAGGGGTAGCCGAGTTAGTCTGAATCTGTAAAAAGCAACAGAGGGAGTTGCATCTGAAGAAGTGAGGTTCTTAACCACGAAAGCTTATGCTCCCAATACTTCTGTTAGTCTTAAAGGTGCCACAGGACCCTCTGTCAGTTTTTATTCTTTCACTTTATGTATTTATCTTTATAATATACCTCTCCTTGCCACTCTCTCTTTTCCTACTAGCTGTTCCTCTTTACTTTCTTCCTTTTGTCCCTCTGCTCACTTCTTCTGCACCCCACTTTTTCCTCTCTGGATAGAAAACATGCTCAGAGGTTTTTGTATGAACAATGGGCAAACCTCATTGTAAAAAGAATGGGGGGAAACCCTAAACAATAATATCTGCATGTGCCAAGTAAAAGCTGCCACCTGACAAAAATGAAGGAGTAGTTAGAATTGTTAGGATTTTTTTTTAATCTTTACAGCATAACATGAGAAAGTCTCTATGGACCATCATTGCACTGAGCCAAAAACTGGAAAATATATGAAACGATTTGTGACGGAATCTCCTAAAATCCATGTAAACATGTTCTATGATCAAACAGTATCTGCAGATATGCATACTCTTGCCCAGGCACTCTGAACTGCACAAATGAGGTGTGAAGGAATACCACAAAACATTAAGACTGACAATTTTCATAATGATGGTACTTGGGAAAATAACTTAGTTGCCCTAAAGGCATTTTGGCTCAACTGTTTGTAGTTTTGTTTCCTTCCAATTCTCACTTGTGTTTGAGACTTCAATATATCTAAACTCTATGAGTGTGTGAATTCAAGTTCCCTAGTGGGATTTTTTCAGATGGTTGCATTTTGCAACTAGGTTTTGAAACAGATCAATAGATCTATTTGTCTAGTTGTTCCTAAGGGTACCAGTCCTCCAGTAGGAACCAAGAGACACCAGTTGAATAATGCTAATGGAGTCTATTAGAATTTATACTAGAAAAGACAGCATAAATTGCTCCTTTTGGAGAGGAAAAAGTGTATACCGTCGGTACACGCAAACACTTTTCAGATGAAAGAACAGGAGGACTTGTGGCACCTTAGAGACTAACGCATTTATTTGAGCATAAGCTTTCGTGGGCTACAGCCCACTTCTTCGGATGCATAGAATGGAACATAGATTGAGGAGATATATATATACACATACAGAGAGCATGAAAAGGTGGGAGTTGTCTTACCAACTCTGAGAGGCCAATTAAGTAAGAGAAAAAACTTTTGAAGTGATAATCAAGATAGCCCAGTACAGACAGTTTGATAAGAATTGTGAGTACTTACATGGGGAGATAGATTCAAATGTTTGTAATGGCTCAGCCATTCCCAGTCTCTATTTAAGCCTAAATTGATTGTATCTAATTTGCATATCAATTCAAGCTCAGCAATTTCTCATTAGAGTCTGTTTTTGAAACTTTTTTGTTGCAAAATTGCCACCCGCAGGTCTGTCACTGAATGACCAGACAGGTTAAAAAAACTCCCTGACAAAGCACAGGAACAAATCTGTACAGACACATGCCTAGAACCCTGACCAGGGGTATTCTATTTGCTACCAAAGATCCATAAACCTGGAAATCCTGGACGCCCCATCATCTCAGGCATTGGCACCCTAACATCAGGATTGTCTAGCTATGTGGAATCTCTCCTCAGGCCCTATGCTACCAGCACTCCCAGCTATCTTCGAGATACCACTGACTTCCTGAGAAAACTACAATCCACCAGTGATCTTCCAGAAAACACCATCATGGCCACTATGTAGGTAGAAGCACTCTACACCAATATTCCACACGAAGATGGACTACAAGCTATCATGAATAGCATCCCCGATAATGTCACAGCTAACCTCGCGGCTGAACTTTGTGACTTTGTCCTCACCCACAACTATTTCACATTTGGGGACAATATATACCTTCAAGTCAGCGGCACTGCTATGGGTACCTGAATGGCCCCACAGTATGCCAACATTTTCATGGCTGACTTCGAACAACGCTTCCTTAGCTCTCGTCCCCTAATGCCCCTACTCTACTTACGCTACATTGATGACATCTTCATCATCTGGACCCATGGAAAAGAAGCCCTTAAGGAATCCCACCATCAACCTCAGCCTAGATCAATCCACACAAGCGGTCCATTTCCTTGACACTACTGTGCTAATAAATGATGGTCACATAAATACCACCCTGTACCGGAAACCTACTGACCGCTATACTTACCTACATGCCTCCAGCTTCCATCCAGGACACACCACACGATCCATTGTCTACAGCCAAGCTCTAAGATACAACCCCATTTGCTCCAATCCCTCAGACAGAGACAAGCACCTACAAGATCTCTATCAAGCATTCTTAAAACTACAATACCCACCTGCTGAAGTGAAAAAAACAGACTGACAGGGCCAGACGAGAACCCAGAAGTCACCTCCTACAAGACAGGCCCAACAAAGAAAATAACAGAACACCACTAGCTGTCACCTTCAGCCCCCAACTAAAACCTCTCCAGCGCATCATCAAAAATCTACAACCTATCCTGAAAGATGATCCCTCACTCTCACAGATCTTGGGAGACAGACCTGTCCTCGCTTACAGACAACCCGCCAACCTGAAGCAAATACTCACCTCAACCACACATCACTGAACAAAAACACTGACCCAGGAACCTATCCTTGGAACAAAGCCCGATGCCAACTCTGCCCACATATCTATTCAAATGATATCATCATAGGACCTAATCACATCAGCCAGGCCATCAGGGGCTCGTTCACCTGCACATCTACCAATATGATATATGCCATCATGTGCCAGCAATGCCCCTCTGCCATGTACATTGGCCAAACTGGACAGTCTCTACGCAAAAGAATTAATGGTCACAAATCTGACATCAGGAATCATAACGTTCAAAAACCAGTAGGAGAACACTTTAACCTGTCTGGTCATTCAATGACAGACCTGCGGGTGGCAATTTTGCAACAAAAAAGCTTGAAAAACAGACTACAGCGAGAAACTGCTGAGCTTGAATTGATATGCAAATTAGATACAATCAACTTAGGCTTGAATAGAGACTGGGAATGGCTGAGCCATTACAAACATTGAATCTATCTCCCCATGTAAGTATTCTCACACTTCTTATCAAACTGCCTGTACTGGACTATCTTGATTATCCCTTCAAAAGCTTTTTTTCCCTCTTACTTAATTGGCCTCTTAGAGTTGGTAAGACAACTCCCACCTTTTCATGCTCTCTGTATGTGTATATATATCTCCTCAATATATGTTCCATTCTATGCATCCGAAGAAGTGGGCAGTAGCTCACGAAAGCTTATGCTGAAATAAATTTGTTAGTCTCTAAGGTGCCACAAATACTCCTGTTCTTTTTGCGGATACAGACTAACATGGCTGCTACTCTGAAACTTTTCAGATGTTGAACATTCTTCTTTTAATGTAACTATTTTACATTGTTGTGTATATATATACATATATATATATAAAACCAGCTAATCAAGCCAATATAAAACTATTTTTAAAAGGCAAGTCCTGAATCTTGTAGGTCTTACAAGTATGATTTTTTTTTTAAATGCTTCATCAAGGTGCTTGCAACTGGCTTCTACGCTGCAGCATTTGGATGGCCTCATAGTTGTCCAGGTGAGTCTACATCACAAACGCCTGAGCTGAGGGTGATAAAAATATCAACTGAACTTGTGCATGTGGCTTTGAGCCCAGCTAGCATTCCACAACCTCTTCCCAGTTTCTTAACCTGCATCCACTTTCGACCTGCAGCATCCTTCTCCAATTGGCTGACTGAATAAAGAATAAACAACCCAAGTTGGATAAAAGCTCCCATTGTAGGCTTTCCAGTCAACACCTAGCAGGCCTTCAAAGCTGAGGTCTTCACAAGCTTTTGCAAGCTGAAATGTGCGATGTACTGGTTCTATGTGTTTGATATTGCTCACTAACAACTGGTCCTCAGAGAGGTAATGGAGCCTCCTGCTACTGCCAAGCTTACTCTGATAGCCTTTAACTTAAACCTTTCTTCAAGCTGAAGGATCATTGTTCTAGTCCTAGCTATGCAGGAATGTGTGAGAGAGTTCATTACTTGCAGGAAGACTAAATGCTAAAATTCTGGCTCCTGAAAACAAAATAATCCTTATATGTATCTATATTGTTAATCAAAATTATAATTATTATTTTACACGCATAGCTACTGCATAAATCTTATTCCAATTCTCATTAAATGAAAAAGATACTACAATACTCTACACTGGTGCAAAATATTACATTTTACAATAGTGATAATCCAGTATTTTGGGTAGTTGCTATAGAATACTGCTATATATATTTACAAGAGATCCCACTGCGTGTTTTTCATGTAAGGTCTTCACACAATGGTGCCTTTTCCAGTAATATTTCTAAGGACTTATGTTTCATTTAATACAGCTGGGAAAAATATACTTTCATATGTGGAGGCAGCTCATGACATTATCTTGTTTTTTCCCCTTCTGTGCCCTACTTTACTGATTAGTAACTTAATTCTATTAGTGGTCAGTCAGCCCCAGCGTCCTTACAAACAGCACTTTCTGTCACCCAGATTTTGCATTTAGATTAATTTCATGTCAGCACCATTTCATACTAATTCACTAAAGCTAAAAAGATTGATTTTGGTTTTATTTGCAAGGAAAGGATTTTCTGGGTTAAGTCAAATTTATTTTTGTCCATTTAATTTTTTTTAACATATTGTAGAGTTTGGAAGCATTACCTTTTTGTTTTAGAAGCAACACTCTGTTCAGAAAATATGAACTTGTCCTTATAACACATCAAGTTAATTTAAGGGTTATCTACACAAAAATTCTCCAGGTTTCCTTCAGCTTTCCTCATAAAAGCTCCAAAAATGCTTCACCAACTAGATACACACTATAGGTAGCATACTACACAACTGTGCAAGAAGGGGAAACTATATAGTCAGGACATGATGCTAAACCGCTACTCTTAAAAAAGTATCCTGGGATCTTTAATATCTATGTAGAATAGACAAGACATTGTTTTTAATGGTCGTGTCTGAAAGACTCCTACACGCTGCGAAGTGCATAGTACCTAATTTATCTAACTCAGAAGGATGAAGTGCTGAATAGACCCTGTTGGGATGTGAAGCTCTGGTAGGAAATATAGACAAACCCAACCCTTAGCTCACTAAACCATCCCCTTCCAGTTTAGGATAAACAACTGAGTGCAAAACGTTTCTTAATATATAATGTAAAGTATGAACTAATATTCTTGTGTGTCAACTAGTAAACTGCAAACATAAGAGGAATGGGTAGATGGAGATGGTTAACTTCATTGGCATCGGCAGTTATGGTGCCTCCTGTGACAAATGTGACAATATCCTGGAAAAACCTTGCTGAATTAGGTTTAAGTATTTTAGGAGTTAATTGTATTAAAAATGAAAATGTGTATGTACTATTACTCAAACTCAAAGACTTTCAGGTCAGAAGGGACCATTATGATCATCTAGTCTGACCTCCTGCACAACGTTGAGGGATTGTATGTAATTCCAAGGGGGAGGGGGACTACAGCTCTCCAGGAACTAAGACCACTGTGAGGTGATTAGGCAAATTCACTCAGGTAAAACACTCCAGAGAGCTACTACCATCTGGAGAGAATATTACATATACTGGTTCAAACTGGATTCTCAAGGGAGCAACAGAAAAAGAAAGGCTATTTGACCAAAAATCCTGAGTTAAAACTGATTCCGGGCCTTCTTTCTGATACAGCAAACAGACAGGACCTCTAGTGCAAAGGGGTCCCCATCCTTAGGGAAGGGTTGGAAGGCCTTTGGCCCACTCAGACCCCATAAGACTTGGGGGCTGGTTCTGAGCAGAAGCTGTGATGAACTTGTGATCACAGGAAAATACCTTGGTAGGGTCTGAAGGACTATTCACCAGCCAGAGCCCTTGTTAGAGTCAGGGGGTGATCTCTGGTAAACTCATTAGCATGAATTTAAGTTTTTATTGTTTTTAAATGTGTTTTCTCTGTAATGAATCTTTCTTTGACCTTAAAAATAAAAGTGCTTGCTCTGAAAGAACTGCATAGTAAGTTATAACTGTTGACAATTACATTCTCTATCTCTGGGAGAGAAGCGAAGCAGGCCTGCTTTGGCAGCCTGGCCTTTGGGGAATAATGATGTAAGCAGGAACTATTCAGCCTGAAAGTACCCTGGTCAGAAGGGAGAGAAACGTGTGTCTCTAGCCAAGAGAGATGATAGCTAAGGAGCTGGGAACCTAGAGTTGGTGCCCTTGCTAGACCATGGAGGGGGAATACAAGTGCAGCTGACCTGAACTGTGATACCTCCCATTTCCAGTGGCAATGAGACACATTCTGAAATTTTGATCTTAAGTACTGAGCTACAGTGAAGTTCATTAAGTCAACCCATTATACACGGCATATAGAGAAAAGCAAGTGAAGTCCTATAGCGAGCCAGATATCACATATGATGCCATCACACATGGTTACATGTTATTTGCTAACCTTTTGACACTGGGATTTTAACTTCCCTATTCTGTGCACTATTTCAGAGTTCTTCAGTGCTCACTGCCAGCAGCTCTGGACTCCTCAGTGTCAAGAGGTCAATGATTCAGCATATATCTAGAGAGTAATATTGACCCTAGGTATATTTTTATTTTTTCCCTTTGATCATCCTTACATTTGACTGTATTTCAGTAAATTATCCATGTAGTTTTTATTTTGACAGCTCTCTTTACAGCAGTAAAACAAAATGTGTGCATTGCAAATGGCAAAGATTCAAATTTCAGTTATGTTTATCCAAAATAGCACTGAACTGCTTCTGTACTTATGCTATACTGCCTACAGCCTTACGGAAGGGAAGACAGATGGGATGAATTTAGCAGGGAAACAGCTGTGGCTTGAAGAAGAGACAAGCAAAAGTTTTGCTATCAGGCTTCATTATGTATCAAGGTACCAGTAAAATGTGTATCCGTAAGGCAGCCAAAAAAGTGTTTTTCATTTGACTAGTGATAATTACCTTTTCTCAACAGCTGACAATGTTCTAAATAGCATTAAATAGGTATAATAATTAAGCAATAAGACAAGACAAGCAGTGCCTTGCTGGGGATTATTGCTCGCCTCGGGTGTGTTGTGAGGCATGGGGCTGAAGAGTGAGTGACTCCAGCCACTTGAGAAATGCAATAATCCCCCAGAAATGCACTGCCTGAAGTGTATTACTGCTATTACAAATGGAAATTTAAAGAGGGCAAAATTTAAAACACATTTTCTCTGGATTTTATTGACATAGGGATGACATTGAGAAAGCCAATGAGAAAATTCCATTTGTATCCAGCCTTTTAAAGCCATTTCCCAGTGATACATAGGCCTCATTTCAGCTCGCTTGTGCATTTTATTTATAGAACTCAGGTGTGATGCATATTTGAATGAATGGGTATTTGTGTAAATTGACTAATACATTTGCAACATGGTACAGCAAATAACAATAGCTCTCATGGCAGCAACAGTTAAGGTTACAAGACAATTTTAATTAGACTCCTCTTTTTGTTTTTTAGCTCATGTGTTTCCAAATATGTATCCGTGGAGCTGTCCATGCTTGGCATCAATCCATAGGTGAACTTTTTTATTTTTGAAAGTTGGAAAAAAATTGTTCAACCATTGAGTTATCCAACCAGAATAACCACATTTAGGAAAAAAAGAAGAAGAATTTTTGTATATGGATTACTTAAAAAGGCTGATATTTAAAGGCTAAATTCATGCTGGTATGGGTGAGTGCAGCATTGTTACGATCAACAGAGTTACACCAGCTTATATCAGCAGTGAAGTGACCATAAATCATCAAGAATTGGTACTCTCTGTGGATAAGTTGTGGCTGTTTGAAAAACAATCTTTAAAAATGACAATGCTATTAATTAAATGGCTACTATGCATGCACACTAAAATGTTGTACTAAGGTTTAGGCTACACAGTGGCTGTCACTATTTGTTGGAACTACGGGCCTGATCTTGGAGGTGGTCAGTATCCCTGACTTCCACTGAGTTCAGAGTACTAAACCCTGCTCAGGATCAGGACCTAGGCAACTATACACAGTAGCCTGGCTTTGAGTATATTTATAGTGGGGTAACAGAGATTAGAATCTGATTTGAGTTTAAAACTGACACATTTTTCAAATCTCAGTTCCTTCCCCAAACACATGCACTTATTTTGTTTTTCAACAACAAAAATTAAGTGAACAAATCTAGATTAATGCATTAACCTCTCCCATTGTTTCCACATTTCCCATCCCTGCCTTAATTTAAGACCAAATCATGCAAGGTAATGAGCATCTACAACGTTCCCTTAGATATACAGGAATTGCAGATCCTTAACATCTCTCATGATTTGGCCCTTAGCGCATACCTCCTGGAGTCTTTGCTTCAGGGTGACTTCTCCTATAAGGTCTGAAAGATCACACCCTTACACTATCATCTCCTTGGGTCAGGATATTGTCTTATCAGAGCAACATTAACTCTTATGCATTGTAGGTCTCTACTCTAATTAGTCTTTAAAATGTATATCGCTCTTTTTAGAGAACATTCAGAGGTAGTTGACAAAAATAATTAGAGCCATGGAAAGACTTTCATATGGAGAGAGATTGAACATAACAGGATGGTTTACTTTAGAAAAGAGATGAACAAGAGGGGGCGTGATAAAAGGTATAATATGAATGATACAGAGAAGACAGTCTGGGCACATCTGTTTGCCCAATCTCATAATACAAAAACAATGGGATGTTCAATTAAATGGAAAGGCCCCAAACCTAAAAAATTATAAAAAGATTCAAAAAACAAAATAAAAACACACTATTAGCTTGCCCGTGGAACTCACTGGCCCAAGATCCAGTTGAAGCCCACTGCACAGTAGAATTCAAAAAAGGGGACAGTTATATCATTAACAAGAACTGCTACCATCACATTCAATAGGAGCAGTATTGAGCCCAGCAGAATCAAACTATCATGATTATTAGAAGGAAAAAACCTCTTCCAAAGCCTTGCAAAATTCTACTCCTTTGTTGCTGGGAAAGTAAATCATCATTAGTTTCAGGTCCCTCCCCTCATGATGATCATTTTGGTAATGGGTAGATGCATAGATTTTGGGCTGATAAATTTTCACGACAGTTTGCAAGGCTGTTTTAGCGGTACTCGTCTATCCTCATTTTAAGTTCTCCATTATAGGAAAACTGCAAATTTAAACAGCCTAAGCCTAAAATCTCAAAGAGGTGTATAAAAACAGCAAAAGCAAATTTGCTACTGCTTAAAGAAGTTTGCCAAATGGATTGGTAGTTAGATTTTATTACTATTGTGAGTGCACGTAAGGCCAATCAAAGATCCCAATTATGGTTAAATACCCAAAGTAGATATTTGCTACTGAACTGCTGCATAGTATCAGCCTCTGGTTGGTATTTGTAAACATCTTATTTTATATCCTGAAATATCAAAGGAATACAACACAGAAAACTGAACTTTAAACACACAGATGCAATCACAATATGGAATGAAGAAAATTAGGTGACTATAATTAAGTCAAGGTCTTAAATGCTCAAATTTTTAGAAAGAACAGGAGTACTTGTGGCACCTTAGAGACTAACGCATTTATTTGAGCATAAGCTTTTGTGGGCTACAGCCCACTTCATCGGATGCATAGACTGGAACATATAGTAAAGAGATATATATACACATACAGAGAACTTGAAAAGGTGGGAGTAGCCCTACCAACTCTAAGAGACTAATTAATTAAGATGAGCAATTATCAACAGGAGTCTAAAGTATCAAGAAGGTGGGTTTTCCTTTTCTTAAATGTAGGGAAGAAAATATATACTCACCCCAACCTGCTCAAAATTGTTGAATGCTCTGCCTTTGAGGTGGGAGGGTTTGCCTTCCAGGGCAATCTATTTTGAAAAGACTGTGCCCCTGGATTGCTCTATTTTCTTTGTACATTTGAGATCTTTAGCAAGTGCCTGAAGTGAATGAGTTGTTTTTGTTATTGCTATTGCTATTACTTACACAATTTTATTTATATGGGCCTGCTAGGATATGGTTACTATGACATGTTGATCCAGACCATTCATTTCTTGGCTGAACATCTTGGGCATATGCTTCTCCCACACATATGACAAAATGGAGGTCCATGAATACCAATCTAACCATTTTCAGCTAAACACCCTGACAAGGCCGAGTGGTTCAGAGACAAGATCACAGTGGTTAAAGGATGTTGGTATGGCTGAGGCAGAAATTAGTAGGCATGCTTTCTTTCACATGGTGGTTCATAACTCTTATCCGTTTGATACCATGACAAGGGGCCCCATTCTCATCACTACAAACGGCTCATTACGATGGAACAGACCTCTGGGAGCTTTTCCTACTACAACTGAATAGGATTTAATTGCAGTGCTCCGAGTGCACCTCTAGTGATATCTGTCTACTCCAGCCCCTCTGGAGGAATCTGTTTCGGGACACACATTTCTAGGACTTGGCATGCCAAACAACAGACTCTTGTTTGGGCTGTCAAGAGCATCATCTTCCCTATTTCTGTAGTAAGAACAGTCTGGGGAAGGCCTTCATCAACGTTAGATTAATGTTTAGAACCCTATTAACCAACAATTGTGCTGGTTGCAGAAAGTGATAAGGACAGCCTGGGTGATGCACTACACTCTCTTAAATATAGCACTTATTTCAGGGCTTGCTATGTTTCTGGACAGTCAAAAACCTGGCTGACAATCTGTAAGTTAAAGACTTTTGCTGCCACAGTTAAAAGGTAAACATGAATATAAAGTATCCAGATATCTGTTTTTGGAGGGATTTGCTTGTGGAGTGCAAAGGCAGGCAGAGTACCTCAGTAGTATTGGGGTGGGGAACACTCGCAGGAGAGGCCAACTACTGTTTCCATAAAGGGTGTATTGGCTTCTGAGTGCTTGCAGCTGTTGAAGGGCAGAGGGGTCACACATTCTGACTGCATGGATATACATGTTTTTCCCATGTGTAAATTAACTGTAATGTCTTGTCATAAATCTGCCTTGCAATATTGTCATGGACATTTACCAGCCTTGTCACAAAAAAATACTTGTCCATGGCCTTTTACAGGGATGATAAAAAAATTAATATTTAAAAGAAATCACTCATTTTGGGTGACTGGGCAAGTAGAATTTTGCAAGGCTGTCAAATATTATTATTTGATGCTTTAAGTGTCTTACAGTCTATTAATAAATTAATCAGTACCATTAAGTGCACTAGATACCCTAATGAAAATTCAAACAGAAAAACCCACAATACGGAAATTGTATGCAATACTTTCCCTCCAACCATTTGCCATTACCATGTCAAGATTAGCAAGGACTGAGTTACACAGAATTGTAAAACATATTTTCCTCGATTACTCTGTCTTTTACTTACTGTAGATGCTTTCAGGTCTGTATCAGCTAAAATGATTTTTGTTTTATACATCTGCTGTTCATGTAGTTGAAGAATAAACTTTCTTTAGATAATATTTTGTGGGGAAAATTCAGTGTGTTATATTACACAAATGATAAATATTTAAAATGGAAGCCCTAATATAAATAAATAAATAAATAAATAGCTAGCAAATAGACAAATACTTAGCTAGAGAGTGAGAGGGAGGGAGAGATTTTAAACATCCAGTTTCTATTCCAGACCATGTGTACTGTGTGCAAACAGCCAAGTACATTAAACAGAAGCCAAATACATTTTCAGATTCTGACAGGATTTGTTTTCTATATAGAATCTCATCCTTTCATTATTTCCTAATATTACTTCTCTGTAGTGTTTTGTTTCCCAACCTACAATGAAAGTCTTTCTAATGGCAGTGTATAAGTGATAGAGATAACCCCAAATCCTGGACAGAGATGAGACTCATTTGGCTACACTGCAATGCAGGATGTAGTGACACAAAGCTTTTCAAAAAAGAGAATCTCCTTGAATGAAAGGCTACACGAACAACTTGATCTCCAATTGTTGTGGCAATTCAGCTTCCATGAAGCCCCCCCCCCCCCCCCCCCCATACAGATATCTGGGCATGAGTATGGATGCTTAGAGAAAAAAGACTTATATTTTTATATATTGAGACAGCTTTAGTACCAGATAAATTAGAGAGATGTATGTATTTGTCTTTGTTTGGTTTTGTTATAAACATGAACACATTTTAATTTAAAAACAAGAGTCACTTTTCTGGACATTTGACTCTACACTTACCTATTCCCCTACAGATTTCTAAAGATAGACATGTCTATTAAATACAAGGTCACATTAACATTTTCTCCTCACTTAAAAAAATAATATTAATCTATCTATAATAAGGATCAGGAGGAAAATATATTCAAAATATGAAGGACACTGGATTAAAAAGGGCTGTTTAATAACTTCACTTTTCCTATGTTCCCCCTCCCCCCCACATACAATTATTTGCGGTAGTATGTAAACCATACATAAAAATGTAGGCTTTTTAAATGTAAATTGATTGACTTGATTATCAGGAAAGGATTTTGATTTTTAATTGACCATATTACTAGAGGTTTGCCAAAGACATTCACAGAAATTCAAATCTCTCTGAGTAGGGAGGTAGTAGTCCTAGTAAATCAAATATTGTGACATAGGTCTTAAATTAACTTCTTCCCTTCTTGCCCCCTCCCCCCCCAAATGCAGACCATATCGCTTAAAAGCACAACACAACACATTTAAAAGGAAATATCTTAGGATTACTTTTTGGGGAGTGGGGGCAGAAAGAGAACTTGAAACATGATTTTATTGCAATTTGTTTTACTCTTTAAGTGACCCATTTAAAGGTCCATTTTAACTCTATTCTTGCAGATAAGGCTATCCATGAAAATCAGGCATTTCCTCATAGGAAGAATACACACATAATTCATCACATATTGTGCTATACAGACATCTCTAAACAGTTGTTGCGCGCTTCACTAGAATATCTGAAGGGAAGACCACCCCAGGTAGTTGGCTGCAGACACATCCTAGCAGCATGGCACATAGTTATGATTTGACACATATAATCTTTATAAATCCAATGTCTATGAAGTCAAACAAATCTCCTTCTTATTTATAGTAACAGGCAAGAGCAGATCTCTGCCGTCTTGTTACACAGATGGTTATAACATTTTTATAGTTAACTTACAACCACTGATGCCTGAGGAATAGACACACATCTGCCCCAAACTGCCAATCCCGTAGGCTCTTTCTTTTCAGCTACCAGAAACATAGTTGAAATAGGTGTAAAAAGCCCATCTATATAAATGCTCTACACAATTTGTGCATGTGTGTATACATGCTCACACATAATATATAAATTATTTAGATTATTTATATTACATATAAAAATAGACTACACAGATTGCACAACGTTGGAGTGTAAAATCCTGTTTGGCAGGTACAAATGTGAACAAACTACTATTTGCCTGGTACATTCCTCCTAGTAGAGGACATTTCAAGCAACCAGAAAATAATAAAAGATCACATACCAAAACATGCACGCCAAACCTCATCACAATAGACTAGCCTTTTATGAGATTCTAAACAACTGGAGGAAATTATAATAAAGTATTGACTATTTTGCCAGCAAAAATGCTCTCTCTCCATTTACAGTCATCTAAACATTCCTTGAAAAACAATATTTACAAGCCTTCAAATCAATAATTTATTGATAATATAAAATAACTTCAAGGATCCACATGCATTTTATAAACTATGGCCCATATATTCCATCTCACTGCCTAGTTCAGGAAAAAGAAGAACTATGGAGTAGGGCCTGGCAGGCTTATGCAAAGAAAGGAAGTGGTTAAGAGAGGCGCTCTCGGACTACATGTAGACATCTTTCCCCATTTGCTGTAACTCCACACTCCATCTAGGCTCTAAGAAGAAGGGTGCAGGCCAAGGTTTGGAAGAAGAGGTAACTACTAAGTAACATGCTTCCTTTTACGGCCAATGGCCATTCCAATGGAGAAAAGTCAGAGAGTTGATGCTGACTGAAGAGATGAACTATGCTCAAACCCTTACATTAACCAAAATCATTCTAATGGTTAGGAAGGGGAGTGTATTAGAAAAGTCAAGTGATAAGTAACAAGTGCTGAATACACCAGACTAGATCAAAATCAATTAAAGCTTAAGAGAGTTGACGAAATCCTTGCCTATGATAGTATGGTTGCAAATTAATTACAAATTAATAAGTTCAATCATTAATACACCTAAAGCAAGTCACCCTCAACTCCCCCTGCCACCAACTAGCACAGGTCCCATCATTGCAACAGGGAGAACTGTGTGCAGAGCACTTTAAAATTGGTACTGAAAGTGCAGACAATACACACCACGAGCCAACATTTCAGGTGAACCTAAAAATGGCAACCAGATTTAATATCCTGTAGAATTTTTTAATTTATTTATTTATTTATTTGGGAAAGGAAGGTGGTAGTGGTTTGTTTTAGGTTTTATTTTTGCTATATTTCAGAGTAGCAGCCGTGTTATTCTGTATCCGCAGAAAGAACAGGAGTACTTGTGGCACCTTAGAGACTAACAAATTTATTAGAGCATAAGCTTTCGTGGGCTACAGGCCACTTCTTCGGATTGGGAATGGCTGAGCCATTACAAACATTGAATCTATCTCCCCTTGTAAGTATTCTCACACTTCTTATCAAACTGTCTGTACTGGGCTATCTTGATTATCACTTCAAAAGTTTTTTTTCTCTTACTTAATTGGCCTCTCAGAGTTGGTAAGACAACTCCCACCTGCTCATGCTCTCTGTATGTGTGTATATATATCTCCTCAATATATGTTCCACTCTATATGCATCCGAAGAAGTGGGCTGTAGCCCACGAAAGCTTATGCTCTAATACATTTGTTAGTCTCTAAGGTGCCACAAGTACTCCTGTTATTTTTGCTATATTTGATCTTATATTCCTTTGCTGGTTGCCTCTATTTATAACTGGCCTTGTAATAATTTTTTCCTCTTAGCGAGAAAAAGAATACCATTAAGAGTCATTTTCTGCAGAATGGCAAAATGCAGACTTTAATGACAAAATTATATTTAAATATTGAAATGATACTAACACGTTCTTTGCAGCAGTGTTCAAAGTGACATTTTTCCAAGATTCAGAATTGTAAAGTTGACCCCACATCTCCAGTGACAGAGCAATGACAGTCATCTTGATCAAATGCCACAATTTAGACAATGCTTCTGAACTAATTTACTCACCCTCAAAAATCCATCTTAAAATTAAAAGCACGTGGGAGCAAGAAGATAATAAAGAACAAGCTGATGTAAAAAGAAGGCAGGTGAAAGAAAGAAGGGAGGACAAGCCATGGAGGGCATCATGGGCTGCTAGATAACAACAACAACGACGACAACTGTACAGCCCACTTAACATCTCTCCTTCACTCCCACAAATTTCTCAGCTCAATTCCATTTCAATAGCAGGTGTCAACCATCTATCATTCAGACGGACATCTACTTTCTTTTAATGACACATTTCACTGAGCAAACAAAACTGAAAGGGATGAATATTTACATTATATTCAAAGAAGTGACTCAAAAACAACTTTAATTATTGTAATTTAAATATAAAATAACCTTGTCCTTAAAAATACCTCATATAATCAGAACAGATGTTTATAAACAGCATATTTTTTTATAGAGAAAGATAGAAATAATAGGGAAAAGTGTTATCTTGTCTATTTTCATTGACACAAACATTTCCAAGCTGCTGCTTCAAAACAAGTTGACTGATCAATTAATAAGGTCTTACTCTAACAACTGTTTCATGGAACTCGGAAAGGACTATAAAATAGTTATTGCCCCTGTCTTTTGTATCCCATAGCAAAAAACAAAATGATGACAAACAAGAGTAACCTTTTTTCCTCACTATAAACACCATATTTCATTACAATATAAATGCAAAAGTGTATTTGTGGAACATCTCTCATCTGTGAGAACAAATTATTGATTCACTCAATGTTTGTGAAATATCATAGACATCTGGTGAAAGACCAGAGGAGCAAAGGAGAGAAAATGTGGTACTAATATCCGAAGAAGTAAAGGATGATGATCATTGCAGTTACCATCCAGCAGGTTTAACTATAATATAGAAGGAGAAGACGCTATAAACATCTAGAGGGCAACAGAATTATGAACAATACGTAGTGTTTATGAAGAACACTGACTTCTGATATTGACAGAATTACAAAATTAGTGTGTGAAGGGACTGAAACCAATAGGCTGTCTCAATTTTATAAAGCATTTGACTCATGGAAAGTTAAAATCAATCTGAATCAATTTTGAGAGTGATAAAAATATTGTCACAGACTGAAAACTGACTGAAGACTGAAAACTGGCTGAAGAACCAAACAAGAGGATCAATAAATGGAAAATAAACTGGACTATATTCAATAAAAGTGAGAAACCTGGAAAGCAGTAATGCCTAAAGAGACCTTGGAGTAACAGCATATAGCAAATTAGAAGCAAGCTTACTGTGTGATACAGCAGCAAAAAGTGTTAGCTGTGGTTGCATACAAAGAAGAAATGCATCACTGTGCAGAGGAGTAATTCTCTATACCACTTTCATGAGATCACTACAGTTTGAGAAAAAAGGCTGAATAATGCAGCAAACTCCATCACTGTTAAGTTAATAATAATATATGGAGATATCCTATCTCCTAGAACTGGAAGGGACCCTGAAATGTCATTGAGTCTAG
Source organism: Chrysemys picta bellii (assembly GCF_011386835.1). Lineage (NCBI taxonomy): Eukaryota > Metazoa > Chordata > Testudines > Emydidae > Chrysemys > Chrysemys picta. The sequence goes on along the minus strand of NC_088793.1, from coordinate 139,397,451 downwards.
CCCCCTGCCTTCACTAGCAGGACCAAGTACTGATTTTGCCCCAGATCCCTAAGTGGCCCCTGCAAGGATTGAACTCACAACCCTGGGCTTAGCAGGCCTATGCTCAAACCACTGAGCTATTGCCCCCCATGAAGAATAGCCTGGGTAAGGCAGCAGCAGGCTGCAGAGGTCTAGAATAGCAGACTAAAAACCCTCACTAAGATTTTTTGTTTTGGGAAAGCATCAAATGCATATGCTAGAAAACAGTGGCTTTTTATGACTTGACTATGAATTGTTCATGTACACTAAGCACAGAAGCAAGTTCATGACCTTTAGAAACAAACTTAAGACATTAGCTTAGCTGATATTGAAATCTACTACTGTTCTTCATTGTGGAAGTTGTTAAACAGCCTTACTGTGATTTTTAAGCTGTTTCTGATAACATTCCATTAACTACCTGGAGTTTAAATAAATACAGAATTAGATCAACTATAAAACCAAAGCATTCATCGCTTTCCCCTTTAATACACCGGTAAAATCTCTTGACTATGGCCCAGTTAGATGATAATCTATGCCATATTTATACATTATAAAATATTAAATTTAGGAAAACACAATTACTGCACTGGTTTTAGTGCTCTCCATCATTAAAAGCAATAGCAGACGGTAAGGCACTGCCTGCAGCATGACCACGTTCCTTTCAGACCAATTTTCTGTTCTGTATTAATGCTTTGATTCATTTCTAGTGCATAAAATTGCTGTGATTGTATAGAAAAGGATGAACAACTTCTTCATGATCTCGGTTTTATTCTAATGCGTATTAAATGTTGCCCTAACAGCTGAGAAAAGACAGATCTGAAATTCAAGCTAGTAGTAATAATGAAGTAGAGTGGCCTTGGTACTAAGCTAGAAAAAAAGAAAAAATACAGATGTTTTCGATGGGCTCCTCTTTATGCAAGGTGTCTGGAATCCTCTCACAACATACCAGTTTGTTATGGTGTTGAGACGGGGACTGATGAGGCTGGGACTTCCAGCCCAGGAATTTGGTTCCCACTCATTCAGGATTCAGACTACAACAGCAGCAGCACAGCTGGATATGGAGGCTAGGGTAATTCAGGCATTGGCATTCAGAAGCACACAGAATGTACATGAGACCCCAGGTAGGGAATTGTTTGTTGTTCGTTTTGCATTGTTGTCATTCCAGATGCAGGAAGACAGGCCACGCCGACAGTGTATGGATGGGCATCCAGGCTGTCTGAGTGTTCACAGCTGGGGCTTAGTGATGAAGCAGTCCTGAGCTACCACAGAAGGAGGGGCATATTATGGGACCAGCTGATGCCACTTCTATATACTGTGGGGGCTTATCAGTGGGCACCAGATATGATTGCGGTGCAACGTGGGGGAAATGATTTAGGAATGTGTAAAGGGGTAGCCTTAATGCTTAGAGTTAAGAGGGACTTGGGGCTGATCCAGGAACTTTTTCTACACGTAAAAATTTTATGGTAGGACATGCACATGCAGGGTGTGGCAGGGAACTGTGAAGCACTCCCCATGCCCCAGGGTCAACAAGGCTAGGAGGTATGTGAATTGGGAGATGGCCAAATTCATGGGGATCACTGGGGTGGGGGTGGGGGTAAGGTGTCAGTAATTTCGCATTGTGACATTACATACGGTTTAATTAATATCTCCTGTCCTTATTCCAGTATAAAGAGACAATACATACGTTTTCTAAAAGCAGAGGTGAGGCTGGAATTCCTATAGTAGCATGGATTACACTGTGAATGTATGCTCCACAAGCAGAGTATTTCAGGTGCTGTTATACTAGCAGCCAATTTATAACTCGAAAGGCCTTCACTTTTACTTATCCCACATCAGCTACCTAAACCAATATTTTATAGATGAAAATCCATTTTATCAATTAAAATTCAACATAACAGTTTTCAACTTCCAATAATTAAAAAGCCAGATTTTTTTCCCTTACTTATACATACTGTGGTAGTGCCCGAAGGCTCAACTGAGATTAGAGCTTCATTGTGCTAGGCGCTGTACAAATACATAGGCTGACATGCTCCCTGCTCCCCAAGGCTGGAATCTAATATAAAACAACTAATGCAAGGAACCAAGGCAGAGTCAGGGAGAGGGAGGATGAGGGTAACAATGAAATCATGTGGTTTCACAGATTAAGTGCACAATCTGAGATTTCAGAATTTCTTTTTTTCCCTTTGAAGTTTAACTATGGGGGCAGAAGTGAGATGGCAGGAGCAGGATGAGTTACTGGGATAAAGCAAGCAAAAAGGAAGAATGGAGGGAAGGGAGACAGAGACCGGCAGGAGAGGAACTCTGTTAGAGAGCGGTAGGAACGGGGTGGGGCAAAGAATCACCAGACAGAACACCCTGTGTAACACATAGGCCTTGATATGCTGGTCCATCCAAACTCTGTTGAAATGGAGTGGGGGGCTGTAGAGAGCTGGTTGCAGCTCGCTCCCTGATTCAGGGCTGTCCAGTTCCAGCATAATGTAGAGCTGCCTCCTGTGCAGCCCTAACTTACATTACTGGCTTGAAGTCCCTCCGGAGTGGAGGATTTGGTGTACCAGAGCTATACTCTGCTATGCCCCTTTCCTCATCGTCCTGCCCAAACTCCCTCCCAGCATCCCCTACTTTCTATTACACCGAGAACCCAGGGTGGAAGAAGCATGAGGAGGCTGGTGATGGAAGTTGCTAGGGAAGTCTCTGCTACTCTTGAGGGCTGGCTATTCCCCCAAAAGCTTCTGCCCTTCCTCATTCTCAGCCCAGATGACTAAGGGATGGAGCACTACTTGAGTGGGAAGATGCCTCCATAAGAGTAACTCAAATAATATCAAACAATTGGCATTTTCAAGCTATTGGTCAAAACTGAATAGCTTCTACTTTATTAATACTTATATTTTCAGTGACAGGTTTGTGTTTCTATTAAACACAAATAACTAGATGTGTTAAGAAAATAGTGCTGAAAAATATAGCATATTAAATATTAAATAAGGGCACAAAAGAAAGACATATTAGTCCTAAATGGTGCACAGGATCTGATGCAAGATGTGAATATAGCTGAACTGCTTTGTAATAGTGCCAGGGGATGTTATGAAGGCCAAAAGTATAATTGGTTCAAAAAAAGCATTAGATAAGGCCATGGAGAATAGGCTATTAGCCAAGATGGTCAGGGACGCAACCCCATGCTTTGGGTGTTCCTAAACCTCTGACAACTAAAAACTGGAACTGGACAACAGGAGATGGATCACTTGATAAACTGCCCTGTTCTTTTTGTTCCCTCTAAAGCGTCTGGCACTGGCCATCACTGAAATATGGGATACTGCACTAGATTGACCACTGGTGTGACCCAGTATGACTGTTCTTATGACAATTCATCTGAGAGAGCCCAAACAGCAGAAACAGCCTACAACACATATGCTAAATCAATTAGGTATAAATTCTTCAGAGAACTGTGGAAACTGAACATGCTTTCCTGCTATTTATCCAAAACAGCACAAGCAAAAGAACAAACAAAGGATGGTCTGTGAGGTTTTGGTCATTTTCATAAAATAAAGACTAAAACTTTTTTCTTGTTTATACAATACAACAGGTCCTGCATACATACCACATAGGGATGGATTAATAGAACTTCCTACCTCAGCTTCATTCTCTCATGCATTCTCCCATGCTGGATACACTGTTCTTCCAATTCATCATTTCTTTTCTGCATCTTCTCCAGTCTATCATGAACGTACTCATTTTCCTGACTAAGCTGGCTGACTTCAGACCTAAAGTAGTAAAAACACAGTGGTGATGGATGTTGTCAGATTTCATCCTATAGTGGGCCATCACTATGTAGTCTCAACCTTTATAAGACTTCTGTACATGTATGTGTAAATAGGCTCTTATTAGATCCTACAGAAACAAACATATGTTCATTTTTACTTAGCAAGCCACTTCCTACTGTCTGGAGACATGACACGGTGGTATTCCACTTTTTGGTAACCCAGTTACAATAAGAGCAGCCTCTCACTTATAGATATGCAAAAACCCACCTATGCAAGATCACAATTCCCCTTGCTTGGTGTGGACAACCAGACTAAGGACTGATTTTAAAGACAATTGGCCATTTTTGGTGTCAAATGAGGTCAATGGAGTTGTATCAGATTTACATGCACCCAATAGATCAGGACCTGAAAGCAAGATAGGTGATGGAATGCCTAGTTTGACAATCCTGACAGGGTTTAGGCAGGAGAGAGGTCTTTGAGCAGCTCGTTAGCTGTGTGGTCGAATGAGGACTTGGGTGGCTTTGTGCATGCCTACCAGCAGAAACTTGGATGTATTGGGGACTGTAGGTGCCTCTGGGGTTAAGTGGCAGCTAAGCAATTTTGTGAATGTCAGTGGTACATAAATATCGGACATAGGCACGTAAGTCCTTTTGTGAATCTAGTCCTCTGTGTCTATGTGCTAAATACAGTACAGAACTGGAAACCGGGCACTCTTCAGTTCTAATCCTGGTTCTGACACAGGACTCCTTCAGCAGCTTTGGACAAATCATTTATTTGAGTTTCTTAATATGTAAAAGGGAATAACAATGGTCAAGGAAGACTCCCCAACTGTGGGAGCACTAGGCCCAAGGTGGTGTCTCCCCTTCCCACCATCATGTGGGCTTGGGAGAAGACTGCAGAGAGGAGCCAGACAGAAACTCCAGCCCGTACGGACAGAAGAAGCCAAAGTGGGATCCTTTGATCATTCAGAGAACTTTCTACAGTTCTGATTGGACTTTCTCTGCTCTGTGCTGATTGGCTGCTCCAACCTTCTCCTTCCAGCTCCCCTTTCTTCAGTCTCTTCATCTTAGCATCACTCCTCTTCTCCCCTTCCCTGTCCCCCCCATTGCTTTTCCCTTTAACATCCCCACTCCCTTTCCTTTAGCTTATCACTCCTAACTAAACCCACCAAAAATAAAATAATTAAAATATAATGGAACTAATGTGATGTTTGTTGCCATCAACTGTTCACTCTGATTGTAGCCTCTAAGGGGCAGGGACTGTCTTTGTTCTGTGTTTGTGCAGCTCCTGGCACAATGGGTCCAGTGCATGACTAGAACTCTCATAGGTGCTACAGAAATACAAATAAATAATATCAGCAACCCACCTCACAGGGTTTTTCAGATTAATTACTGAATGGTTTATAAAGCACTTTAAGACCTTTGAGTAAAAAGGTACTGTTATAAGAGCAAAGTACTATTAATGTTATTAATAAGCTAAAACTGCTATGCTGAGTTTCAAAGCATATTTCTCAGAAGATGAATAGCAAGGATCACATTTTATTCACTCTACATAACAGAATAATTTCATCTTTCAACATCTCAGTTTGGGGGATAATACAACTTAGTACCTCACAAGGCACTGTAAGACTTAATAGATGAAGATATATTAAGTGTCTTGAGTCATTTAGGCAGAAAAGTTATTATGTAAGTGCAAATTATCATCACATATCCATAGCATATCATTACTATTGTAACTAGTGAAACTAAATATAAGAGTTATAGCCTATTGCAGTCATTCTGAATGAGGGGTATATGCATGCCCGTGGTCTTCCAGGGGATACATCAACTCATCCAGATATTTGCCTAGTTTTACAACAGGCTACCTAAAAAGCATTAGCAAAGTCAGTTCAAACTGAAATTTCACAGGCAATGACTTGTTTATAGTGCTCTATATACTATACACTGAAATGTAAGTACATCTCTACCCAGATATAATGCGACCCGATACAACAAGAATTCAGATATAATGCGGTAAAGCAGTGCTCCGGGGGGGGGCTGCCCGCTCTGGCGGATCAAAGCAAATTCGATATAACGTGGTAAGATTTTTTGGCTCCCGAGGACAGCATTATATTGGGGTAGAGGTGTGCAATATTTATATTCTAATTGATTTATTTTACAATTATATGGTAAAAATGAGAAAATAACCAATTTTTCAGTAATAGTGTGCTGTGACACGTTTGTATTTTTATGTCTGATTTTGTAAGCAAGTAGTTTTTAAGAGAGGTGAGACTTAGGGTACACAAGACAAATCAAACTCCTGAAAGGAGTACAGTTGTCTGGAAAAATTGAGAGACGCTGCCCTAGTGGAATGACTGAATTCTAGGGGAGAGATTCTCTTCCAATTGTGGTACCCATGTGCTGCTCTGGTGGCATATGAGACATAAAAACACTGCAGTAGAATGGGGGAGAAAGCAGCGTTGGGCCAGTGTAACTGGTTCTCCTGTAAAAGAACAGGAGTACTTGTGGCACCTTAGAGACTAACAAATTTATTTGAGCATAAGCTTTTGTGGGCTACAGCTGAATTCATCGGATGCATAGAATGGAACATATAGTAAGGAGATATATATAAACACATACAGAGAACATGAACATATATATCTCCTCACTATATGTTCCATCCTATGCATCCGATGAATTTGGCTGTAGCCCACGAAAGCTTACGCTCAAATAAATTTGTTAGTCTCTAAGGTGCCACAAGTACTCCTGTTCTTTTTGTGGATACAGACTAACACGGCTGCTACTCTGAAACCTGGTTCTCCTCTGCTCTCCTCATAAATCCTCATGTGCTGGGAATGGAAGGGAAGTGTGTTGGAAAGGTGAGGGGGCAACACTATAGCACATAGCACTGTGGGGATTCTGGGTTATGATACAGCCTTCAGGAGGCCGCTGTTAAGTCTGAGCAGCTCATAGCTACCCTAATTCATAGAATCATAGAATATCAGGGTTGGAAGGGACCTCAGGAGGTCATCTAGTCCAACCCCCTGCTCAAAGCAGGACCAATCCCCAGACAGATTTTTGCCCCAGATCCCTAAGTGGCCCCCTCAAGGATTGAACTCACAACCCTGGGTTTAGCAGTCCAATGCTCAAACCACTGAGCTATCCCTCCCCGCCAAAAGTGGGCTTGTCGGCGATATGAACCCGGGCCCTCTCGCACCCTAAGCAAGAATCATACCCCTAGACCAACAAGCCAATTTACATCACTGGCTGCACCAACCCCGGCAGAAGCCCAGAACTTGGACAGCAGAAAGATGGCTTATAATATACCACCTTGCAGTGCTGCCAACTCCCACAATTTTATCTCAAGTCTCTAGATATTTGGTATTTTTCCTAGAGCGCCAAGATTCATGTGATTATGTGAGAATCTCAGCCTTCACTTAAAACAAAGGCTAGTTTTTATCCCAAACTGCTGTGAAAGTTTTGAGAACATAACCTATGGGCACCCTAAAATTCAAAATCCAGGAGGCAAATAAATATTCAATTTTTTTTAAACATGATTTTTAAGTTACTCCATTTTTTGAGGTCTGATTCATGTTTTCTTTGTAAACACTTGGATTTGGGAAAATTTCTTTCCCCCCCTTCCTTCTACACTATCTTCTCTGCACTGTATTTCTTAGAGCCACAGCACAGAATAAGAGCTTAGCTGTTTTATGCAGCAGCGTCTTTTCTTGTTCCTCAGAAAACCAGTCAATTTTATAGTATTACATTGACAAGTGCTATAAAGTAACATTTTTATAGACATAATTGGGATTGGAATAATTCTTCTTTAAGTGGATAACATATCGTCTTAATGATTTGGTTTTGCAGACAGATTTCCCATCCTGGTACCACTAGCTTGGGCAAGCTACTCCTGGTGTTGAGTATAATGAGTGCAGTCTCTAAACAGAACGTCAACCAAACATGCAGAAAAATAGTTCAACCGGGTGTATGTTCTTTACTTCAATTAAACTCACACAGTTGGACACCTACTGTTGCCAAAACAGTAATATAATTTATACATTATAGTCCAAACAGTAAAACTACACTAAAAGTCATTTAACAATATTTATAACACCATAAAATACAGTGTTAAAATATATGAACTGCAATATGTACCAAAATTGTAAAATTTGTTTCTCATCATCAGTGATTAAAACCAGGATCATTGCTCTAGCTTCAATACTCACAACCCTGGTGACAGATTAGAATTCAAATCTTAATGATCAATTTACAATTAACAAGATAGAAGTGAAACAAATTAAACCAACCATTATATATAATGAGACCCAATGGACTCCCATTGTTCCCCTTAATTACAAAACGCAAATCACAAATACACAATGGGCAATGTTAAGCATCAATCCACAAATCTAGCAACTCAGACAGTAACAATCCGAGAAAAAATGAACCAAATAACACCAAAAACCCCCCAAAGGACCATATTTAGATTTTTTTTTTAAACACTTGCACGTGTATAGTGCCTTAACATATACTATTTATCTTCTATGCAACCTGAGGAGTATATAATCTTGTTCAGTATTCTGTCCTGAGATCTATCTAGCCCTAGGTAGGGGTTAGCTCACAATAAAAGGTTTCACCTAACAAAAAACATATTACAGATATCATACAGGAACCATGTATGAAGTGTAGCGAGGTAGCTACACAGCTGGAGGTAACATATTCCATGTACAAATGCATTTGTATAACAAACTTTGTCTGCTTCTTCTAAATGTGCACCAAATATCTTATATAAATCTATACTTCTATTGGATCTCTTATTGCAAAAGCTTAAGTGTTTTTACACACTTTAATTAATATAGTATCATAGGACTCCTGTTAAGTATTATCCACATTTTACCAATGGGGAAATTGAGTCACAGAGGTTCCCAAGTAGCACGGCAAACAACATATCTAGGAAGACAAATCATATGTTCTGGTCCCAGACCTCTGCTCTAATCACTAGACTAGACACACTAATGTGCTGTGCAGAATCCAGGATTTTGGCAGTAACTGAAGCCTATGGTTTGGCCACTTTGTCAGACAAATAGGGCACACCGAATAAACTATATGATCAGAATCTGTTTCGAATAATATATATAGGCAGCATATTATGAAATCTGTAAGAGAATTCTATGTTAAAAGAAAATGCCTTCTCCATTGACTCCTGGAATTGCAGCTGCACACACAGTGATCATGAGATAACAAAATTACTTCGAGTTGAGAGGATGTGAAAGCCAATGGCACACTGTGCGCTCTGACATTACTTCCTCTGGTCATTCAAATCACAGCTGCTAAGATCATCTTTCTGGTCTGCAATTCTAACCACGTCTCACCAAATCCCTCTACTAGCTTCCCATTTTCCACCATCTTTATTTCAATCTTCTTCTCCTTATCTTCAAGGCTCTTGACAATTCTGCCTTTCCCAACTTATCCATTCTTGTTTCTGGATTGAATCAAACCCCCATTCCCTCCTTTCCAATGTCGTCAGCCTCAACCCACCATATGTCCAGTTCTCACAACTATCTTCATGCTTTCATCCACACTGCTCCCTATGCACAAAATACCCTTCTTTAGGGATAGAAAAAGGTGCTACACAGTCCTCTTTCACATCCTGGACACTTCCAAGAAGTTAGTCAGCCAATATTGGCTAAAATGAGGGGACTAGGGAATTACTGAGAATTATTTACATAAAAAAGTATGTATTTTCATTCTTTGCACCCACCCTTCATATGTTACTTGACAAGGTTTGTGTGTGTGTGTTGGAAGCCCTTAGTATGTTATATGAACAGGTGGAATAAATCTTATTTCAGTTATTTTAAATTATTACTTTGCCTGCAGCCAATTATGGCTTCAAGCTTCACCAGCTCTCTGAATTTTTCCTATTTTGTGAGTCTTCTTATGTTACTCTTACAATGCTGGACAACCTGAAAGGCAGATTGACTGGCAAAAGTGCCGCTACTTTGCCTCCTGAGGAGCCAGCATGACATTTTCAACAGGGGAGTTTCTTTTTAAAATGACCCATTTTACATTCCCTCCATTTTTAATCCTTTCTCCAAATCCTTTGAATGAAATTCACCCCACATGGAGAGTATGCATAAAGTCTACGCTCCACTCAATACCCACTTTGTCCTGTAAGTAAGATTTAATGGTGGATAGGCTTGTGGAGGCTCTCTGCAAAGAGGTGAGTTTCACTCTTTTGGAATACAAAATCAAATGACTTATTTTATTAATATCACATATGAACACAGAATCTCAGTGCTAGAACCACAAAGTATCCCAATTCTTTGCAGGATAATCTTCTTCTAGCCTAAGAGCTAACTATGAACAGGATATAACACTAAACTGTATATGAATATAGTGCAACTCTAAACTCCTACTTTTACTCAACTACTTTGGAATCTAATTTTTTAGTTGTTCCACATGTAGAACTACCATTTACTTCAAGGGGAATGCCACACGAATGGAGGCTATAGAATCAGACATTTACTGAGCAACAATTTTCACAAGAGTTTGCTGAGAGGGAAGATGTGATGAAAATCCAGAACCACTAGCTAGTGTGTGCTACCGTAAACTAAAAGTCATTTAATCCCAGATATGCAACAGAATTCAGCTTCTTCGTGTGACATGAAGATATTTAACTGGATATTTATTATTTTTAGCATGATTTCAAACATTCGAATTATAGCAATTTGACAGTTAATTTACTACTTTTTATTTGAAGAATACTAATCCTAAAAAGAGTATAATATGTGATTTCTCAGATCTGAATAGTCCAAGTAATTTAAATGGAAACACTATTTGAAAAGTGTAAAATTAGAAATACCCTGGGCAAAATCCCATCTTGGTTTCTCAAGTTGCAGACGTCGTAACAGGTTTGGAATAGGTGCAGATGACAAGTTTTAGAAGAAGAGAATAATAAATATAAATAAAAATAATCAATACAGTAGCTCACTTCTAAGTAGCAAAATGACACCTACCTGTTTTTTTCTGTTACATGTTCCAGCTTCCTTGCCAACATACAACATTCCTCCTTCAATTTTGCTATGAATGTGTTCTGGGAGGTCAGCAAAGAATCCAGTTCATTCACTAGAAATTATATTTTTATATTTATAAAATTAAGACTTGATACAAAGATTTAAAATATTCTTATCCCCTCCCGTCCCCCCCCCCCCCACACACAAACTTTTTAAAAAAACTATGGTTTAAATTCCAGGCATTTGAACATGGGATAATGATCTAATCACTATTTACCAAAGAATGGCTAAACTTAAGAATTTCTGAATGGGAAAAATCTAAGCCACTTCTTCTCTCAGACACCCACAAACATGTATCTTAACCTTTCCTGCAATTCTTTCATTAGGGCATAATCTTTCAAGGTGCAGAGTGCCTTCTACTTCTCTTGAGATCATAAATGGAGTTGAGCATCACCTCACACTACCAGACCTTTGAACAGTTGTCCTTACTGCCTCTTTCTGGTAGGATGAGCAAGCAGTTTCATTCACAACGGACATGCAGGCAACTTAACAAAGAGGCTATCTGAGGTGATAATGGACCAAAGCCTTTTGTGACAAAATTACCATAAATGCCAAATTCACTCGTTTGTTTTTCTTAAACTTGAGAATTTTATGTTCATGAGGGGCATCAGATTGGCAAACACTGGGCTTTGAAGTCCTCCATATACCCAACAGGTACAGGATCAGGAGTGATAATGTCCTTACTGGGCCCACCAAGATATCTTATCCATCTTTGCAGAAATCAGCTCATTTAGTCCTTGGTCTTTCTATTGAGTCTGACAACCAGCAGTTGACAAATATGCGGTAGATACATAGACCTATGTCGAGTGGGAACTGCACTTAGACCACCATTTTATATTGATTTTTCTGTTACTATTGACCTAAACTGGGCTAAAACTTATTACCTAGAAATCAAATGTTTTCAATATTCAAAGCGAGAAGACCATGTATTCCCTAAATTTCTAGTCTTAAAATCATTCCTGAAACTGTAAATAATTTGTTTGTATTGTTACCAGATTCCTTCATATTTAAAAGATATATAATGAAATATATTTTATAAAATTATGACTAGAATATTGTAGTCCTTCATCTGTATCCAACTTACAGTAGTAGTATATAACATCCCCTATAATACATAGATGCATAATACCTGATATCTTTATGTACAAAATGACCATTTTTTCAACTCTACCCACTCTTACTAGAGATATGAAGTTGACACATCCAATCTTGTTTCAATACACTCAAATTAAACAATATCTTATGGACCAGGAAGGGCAAGTAAATTAGTTTTCCTTAATTTGTGTCAAATTACAGCTGCCCATATGCAGATGTGCTGGACAGAATGCGGAAAGAAGAGCGAGAGCTCCTTTCCCTTGACCACCTCTGTGTAGAAGGCAGTCATAATTCAGCGTTTGTACTCCCTTAACACAAAGCAAGGCCCATTAGTACAAGTGACAATGCTGCAGGAGGCGTGTCTGCATAGGATAGAGGGTGGATGTGGGCTCACCACCTCTTGTAATAGTTAGCACTGGCTGGGAAGGAATGCCAGCTACCTCTGTTCTAGAGGTGTTAAAGAGGTAGCAGGCGAAATGTGTTTTCCCCCAGAAAAATGGTAGGCATAATGTTCTGCGAAGTTATAGCACCCCCTTCCACCAACATGTAGATGTTACAGATTTCCCCCACCTAGCATTCCATAGGGTCTAAGAGCTACAATTTGAGCCTTTGTTAACAATGTAATTGGTTAAATATTAAATGTGGAGTTATCCTTATTTTGCCTAATGCCATTCATAAACACAAAGCATTACAATTGTAAAACGAACGGCAAAATGTTTTGACTGTGAACAAATGAAATTGCATTTTCTGAAAGTCCTTTTCAGATTAAAGGTAAAAAGTTATAGGTCAGCTAAGCCAGTGTGATGAAGGATGTCCGCTTCCAGCCAAGCTCCCAGCTATGGTCAATGCTTTGTATTAGTAAATTTAAACTGCAGTAGTGATAACTTGAAGAATGCAAAGGATTAAACATCCTTGTTCTAGACTAGGGGAAAAACATACTAATGCTAAAAATGTTTGAGGCTGCAAAGATTAAATAAAGGAACATATCAATTTGGAGCCAGTGAAATACATCCAGCTGCGACAGTGAATTAAGAACCGATTAATGGTTAAAGCTTTTCTCCAGTTTGGATGCTGAAGCAAACTCATTAAGCTTTTAGAGTAGCTATAATGTGTGTACTGTGGGAACTGTTCAATGCTATTCAGGAGACTTTAACTGTAAGCTCAGAGCATTTCCCGCAGAGCTTCTGATGCTATTTTCTTTATATAACATGTGTGCCTGAAAATCCAGCCAAAAACAAGCCCTTTGTTTTTCTACTTTGTTGTGGTCTCTCTCAGCTTTACGTTTCTTGAATACAGGTAAATAAACTCATAATCCAGATGGTGCAACAGATGTGAGAGCAGCACTCTGAAATCAACAGACAGTGGGCAATACTTTCCATTTTCTCTTTTAAACGCTAACTAATATGTAATTCGGAATCTCCGGTGTAGTTAGCATCTGCTCCCTTCGGCCAGCCAAAGGTTACAGGTGTTCCTGATGTCATTTCACAGTAAGGCATGGGCCTGGCTTGTGAGTAAGTGCCCAGGCTCTAATCTTTTTCTACCACCTACCAGTTTTATCATGCTGGGCCTCCATTTGCTGCATCTTCTGTGTCAGCTCCTGCTCTCTTTGCTCCGCCTGAAGGGCTCGGGTCTTTGCTTCATTGCTAAAACTGTGCTGAATACTTTCTTTCTTCAATCTATCAAAACAAACAGGAAACAGAAATACAAAATATATACTACTCTACAGATGAATCAAATGCCAAAATGGATAGTTCAACTGATAATTTAAAAAATTTGGTCTAGCTTTACACAACAAACATTTCCCCCACACGCACACTTGAAGTTGAACATGCCAACCTTTCTTTTACATGACAAACACACCTCAGTAGCTAGCAGAAAATGGATGAAAGCATGACCTATTTTCTGAGTGAAAAAGGATTCCTCTTCCAGAGAATAATCCATGTATTCTTGGATTATACTTTATAATATTAAATGAGTCCTCCAGTATGAGAAAGCCTCCCTTAAGATCCAATTTGCCTTGTGCAGTTTATCTGTTCTCTCTTGCAGCTGTTATATATTTCATCTAGTGATAAAGTTTAGGGGCCTGATCCTGAGATGAACTAAACTCCCAGTGAAATTAATGGGAGTTGAGTCAATGGCAACAGTTCCCACAGTGTTCACATTACAGCTATTCTACAAGCTTAATGAGTTTGCTTAAGCATCCAAACAGAAGAAAAGCTTCCACCATTAATTTAAGACAACAGAAAATGAAGGCAGAGCTCTCTGGGTTTTGTAAATGCAAAATACCATAACATGAAATAAAACAAAAAATAACCTGTAAAACAAAATAGAACAAAAACTTAACCTTGCAGCAGCCGCTCCTGTCCTTTGGGACTGGGCCTGGACCCTGCTCTGGGCCTTGTGACCTGGCGCACAGAGTCACAGTTCCACTCAGGTTTGCCTCATAACAGATGGGAGGGAGAAATTTGAAGTGAGACCTGGTGTCCAGAGCAGGGAGCTGGATCCAGCCCCCTGGCACAGGAGCTGCAGTTATGGGGTGAGTGCGGGACAGGCTTGTTCTGCAACCCCTCCCCCAGGGGTCATGACCCAGCCCTTCCCCCAGAAGACAGACACACACATGCGCACACACAGAGCCAGGGGGCCTGCACACGTACACGCACACCCCCTCCGGTCAGGACCCGACTACTCACTCCCAGGGTCAGGACCGTATTGCTCCCATCCATCCAGGCCTCCCACACACACTCCAGGAACAGGACCTGATCCCTGACCCCTCAGAGCTCCCCCCACACACATACCCCCAGGGCAGGACCCAACCTCCTCCCTCTGGAGACAGGACCTGACACCCCACACAGGCCTCCCACCTACACCCTCAAAGGCAGGACTCAACCCACCTGTCCCTGAGCAGCCCATCTCCCTAGGGGCAGGACTCAATCCCTCCCACAATACAACAAAATAAATGAAAAATTATAAAAACTACAAAATTTCACAGGGCTCTAGATAAGGGCATCCAGTACCTCACAGGAAACAGTTAACATGTCACAGGGGACTGATCCTGCGTGTGCATAACTTTAGGGCTTACACAATAAGGCTGTATTTAGGTGACTAATTGCCAGTCCCACTACTAAGGTCTGAAGACACCAGTTTGCTAGCAATTTACTTGACTGAATATACAAGATATGGCAATCACTACAGAGTCAAAATAAATGTCAAGTTATCACACACCACCCAAACTTTTTCTTTGACACACATGCCAAGCAAAGACATCATGGGTAACAAGAAAGGGAAAGATATGCATATATTAGATAATGGCCTGTGCTGCAAAGGGGCTGCTATGAACCACTGCAAAGATTGGATCTAGAGCAAACCTAACCCCAACATGTGAGTGTGCTCATGTATATGGGGGGTTGATCTTAGGTTTAATAAACAAAACAAAACAATAATTCTATAGTCCTGCTGTAACTACTTTAATTGGTTTAAGAATACCTTGAAAGTACAATTTAAGAAATCCTTTTATCCTCAGTGATATTACTAATTGCATCGGGCTATAAAATAAGAAGACAGTTCTGGGAATGGGTCACATAAGGATAGTGCCACACCTCATTTGGCTGCTGCACTTAACCTTTGGCTTTCTGCCTAATAATCCATCTGAGATATTACAATATCTCAGCATGACATACACAATGTTACATCTTCTTGCTTACATTTATGCCAAAGCAATATAAATGGTGGGTGGGTTACATTACACACTAATTCCTGGACCCGATGTTGCAATCTGACCTCAGACAAAACTCTCCTTGAAGGCAGTGGGAGCTTTGGCTGAGGTAGGACGGGGCCTGATGTGACAAAAAGAAGACATGTTGGCCGATGGGGGTGGGGGGAGAAAAGGAAAGTGAAGAAAAACATGTTTTGTCATGGAAACATTATAGAATAAGATGTGCCTAATCATATAATTCACAATCCTAGTTTTGAAAACAAACCTTTTTTAAAAAAAAATCACATTAAATTAGATTGTGCCTCACCCTGGGCACTCAAAGAGGGCCAACACAGACACAGTATCAGTTCTCATGTTTCTGACAAGGACCAAGGAAGGCCAACACTGACAGTAGCATGAAACTTGTGAAGAGGGTTCACATACCTCTCCTACATAATGGTGAGCAGAGGTGGGTAAGGACACTTACCCCTGGAAGGATGTGCCTCTCCTTCATGCACAATGGGTAAACTTTTCAAAAGTGCTTAGGTTACGTAGGGCAGGTCTACACTACAGCCGGGATCGACACTCTGAGATCGATCCACCGGTGGTCTATTTAGTGGGCCTAGTAAAGTCCCGCCAAATAGACTGCAGATCGCTCTTCAGTCGACCCATGTACTCTACCCGATGAGAAAAGTAAGGTAAGTTGATGTGAGATTTTCTCCCGTCGACACCCCGCGGTAACTCGACCTAAGGAGTTGCGTAGCATAGGTCGACTTACCACGGTAGTGTAGACATAGCCTCAGGCTCTTATGTCCCATTTCTAAAGTGATACAGGCACTTTGGAAACCTACTTCCCATTGACTTTCAATAACACTTACATTCCTAACTACCTAAGATACTTTTGAAAATTACACCAAATATCTCTATGAGCAACTGCCAGTACACAGACCCATTTTGTCCATTGTACTTTGCATCACTTTATTACAATCTTAGCAAGGACTTGAATTTAAAAGACGTTTCTGAACTGTCTTGTCATCAGTAACCAAAATAACATTAAGAGCAGTGAATCTAAGGAAAAAAACCTGAAAAATCAAAGAATATCCTTTGTCTTGCTCACACACAATAGGAAAAAAAATGAAAATCTTATTGCATTTATTTATTTTAATCTTGATGGACAAGCCTTAAAATAATCAAGAAACTCTACTACATTTATCAATTTCTGACACCGAAATCAGAGCTAAAGCCATTGAAATGTAATAAGGGATCAAAATTAGGAAGTCCTCTGAAGGGCAAAATAAAGATATATTTCAACGACAAAAAACAGCCTTTTTGTTCTTTAATAATACATCACCTAGCTCTTATATAATGCTTTTCATCTATAGATCCCAAGTCACTTTGCAAAGGAGACAAGAATCAGTATCTCCATTTTACAGATGGGGAAACTTAGGTATAGACACATGAAACACATCTTATCTAGTCTTTTCAAATCAGAAATATTTTCTATTTATGCATACAGCGTTTCCTGGGAATTGGACTGTTACCAGATGAGGGGAGAGATTTAAGGAACTTTAGTCAGATCATGTATGTGTTCTATGCTTTTACCACAATAAATACCAGGAACACTAGTTTTGTTTTTTTGATTTTTTTTAATTCAGATTTTGTTTTAAACAAAATATATATTTAAATTTGACTACTCATAGGAGTGAAGACTTGCACGATGAGCTTTTCAATTCTCAATCGCCAAAATGTGTACCAAATGGGGCATGAGGAGACAGAAAATCTTTTACAGGAGGGATTCTCAAATGTTTTCACAGTGTGGCTCACATTTTAATGCAGAGCGTCTCATGGACCTTTTATCTTCCCATTGAAAGTCCCATAGACCACTTTTCCTCCCATTCACAATAATATAGACAACTCCCTGGCAATTATTGCATTTGGTCACACAGAAGCAAATATATTCAGAAGGTATTTTAATGCATTTTAGCAGCTGGAAATAGGGAGGAAGAAAAGCATACAACCAGCTAGTTTTCTGTGAACCACCAGCATGTGCTCCACACACCACAGTTTGGGAATTTTTGTTCTAAAGCCAGATAATGGTATGAACATAGCCCAGCCATATGGGTAGCAAACAAATTGTGATTAGGAGATTGCAATCCATATTCATAATTTGAAAAAGTTTTTATTTGCTGGTCTAACTATATAATGTTCCTGCAGTCACTCTGTACATAGAATTTCCACTGTACTCAATGGGAATTCTGCATGAGACTAACAGCAGCATCAGATCATTTCAAAGTACTAAGAAATTAAATATTAAGAAACAATCCTGTACTGGATGGAGTCTATGAGCTAACAGGCCTTGTTTATCTCAAAACATGTATTATTCCACATACAGAATCATTAAATAAGGGATAAACCTAAGTACTTTTCGCTTCAAAGGCAAAGCACACTTCTTTGTGCACATAGCAGCATGTACATTAAAAAATAAAATAAAATAAAAATCCCTAAACAGAATCCTACAAAAACAATATCCTTGGCTACACACAATATTCTCTCCCCGGGGAGAAGATGAGAGAGATGTTAATCATATAACTTAATCCACTATCTGAAGGCAATCAACTACTATGATGATGAGGGCAGTAAAAAGACCTATATAAAAAAGTTTGACAGAATTTGCCACAAATTTCTCCCCTCCATCCTTCACTAATCCATTTTCAGATTACAGCTATGTTGCAAGTAGAAGGGCAAGCATGCAGCTTCTTCACAACTTATTCTGATATTAAAGCATTGGGAATTAGGGTTTCAAAAATTAAAAGTAAATTACCATGCACCAGGAAGGCATTCACCCAAGGCATGGACTTAATTTGTTCCCTCTGTTAATCTAAAAACCCTAAAATCACTTTCAAATCTGTCATCCCATTCCATTCTGCTTAATGCCGTTCAGTTATTTTTAATGAGGATCACATCTATCCACAGTTACCACACAGTGTTCGCTTAGATCCCTCAGTATTTCTCTGTTTAGACTAGAAAATACCTGTGGGAGCTTAGATACCACTGTGTTGTAACTAGGTAAAACTGAATTTCAGAGATGACCACTATACTTATACAAAGTAGGAAATGTTTAGCATAAAATACAAGAATTACATCTATTTTTCAAATTAACAGAATTCTAGAAGGGGAAAAAAGACCAATGCATGTGTATGTGTACTAGAACTGTATAAAATTACCAATTCATAAAAGCCATTATTACCAGGTCATTATTTCAAACCTCATCGGGTTTTGAAAGATTGCCCTTCATGGCAGTTACATCCTGGTTTGCTCTCTCTCTGTCAGTTGCTGGGAGCAAACTGGCCATGGACTCTCTACAGTTGGTTGCAAGGTGATCTCAGAGGGCACATGCTCCTGGAACTGACTCCAGCCAGCAGACTGTTTGATGAACTTCCAGACAGTTTAAGATTTACTTATCTGGTCAAATGTTTCACTGACCCACGGATTTATGGATTACATTTATTAGGTGCTTTTCAGCGATTCTGTCATTGATAGAGTGCAAACAGTTCTATTCCAGAGCATTTAAAATTAGAGATTATTTTATAAAATTATTATTTTTATTGATGTATAGCAAACAGGTGTTTTAGCAATGGGTACTGACATAGCTTTCTATAACAATAAATACCTGATTCTGATCTCATACCAATGAGAATCAGGAGTAATTCCAGCGAAGTCAATGAAGTTACACTAGGCTAAAACTGG
This sequence comes from Chrysemys picta bellii, assembly GCF_011386835.1. Lineage (NCBI taxonomy): Eukaryota > Metazoa > Chordata > Testudines > Emydidae > Chrysemys > Chrysemys picta. The sequence goes on along the minus strand of NC_088793.1, from coordinate 139,378,094 downwards.
TGTGGGATTACATTCAGGACCTAAATAAGGTATTCCAGCTGCTGCTATATTTTAAATGTGTTTCAGATTCATTTAAAATGCTCAAATACAGTGTAAAAAATGCCTTTAAAATGGTATAAAACAGAACAAAATCTCTTAACTACAAGCATTAAAGTGTCTCTCTCCCAAGATGACAGTACTTCTCAGAAACCTTACAAAGCCAAGAAAACTTTATTCAGAGCAAAAAGAAGAACAGGAGTACTTGTGGCACAAGTAGTCCTGTTCTTCTTTTTGCGGATACAGACTAACACGGCTGCTACTCTGAAACTTATTCAAAGCAATCAGAGTTAAAGTTTGACAAATTTCCAAATTTAGGCAACTGATTATCCTTAAGCAACCTGACAAATTATCCTAAAATCACTTTCTCACATTAAAGCAAACAGTACGACCATTATTAATAAAGGGTATGACAGTACTGTTTGCTTACTACATTAGAATTCAGCTAGTGTCAACATTTTTATAATAAAATCCTATATTTTGGGGGAGTCTCAACTTGGCTTTTACAATTCAGCCAAGGCTGAAAGTTCATACGTAATTTCACAGCTCACTGACAAACTTTATTTCACAGACTCTTATATTTATGCAATATAGCCAAAATTATTCTATCAAAATTAAAACTAAGCTTATGGCTTTAAAATGTTTTTTGTATTTGTCCAAATGTAAATCATTTAATGGGAAATTAGACAATCTGAAGTTTTGGTAAAATGGAACACAATCCTATAATGTCCAGGTCACTTTTTTAAATCCAGCCTGAGTCATTTGTGGAAAGAAGATATTACACTACAACAGCTGTGGTATTCAATGAGTTTGAGGTCTTACTACAATTCCTACTACAGTGGTTTTCAACTTGTGGTCCGCAGATCCCTGGGGGTCCACAGACTATGTGTAACAGGTTCAGCGAATGTTTGTTACCGCCACAGGCAGCAGTTTTCAACCTGTGGTCTGCGGACCACCGGGGATCTGCAGACTATGGCTAAGATTTCGAAAGGGGTCCACAACTCTATTTGAAAATTTTTAAGAGTCCACAAATGAAAAAAGGTTGAAAGTTGCTATCCTAGTAGATAGTTGTACACATTACAACAACTGAACAGTTATCATCAACTGGAAACCTTGGTCAGGGCCGGCTCCAGGCACCAGCTAAGGAAGCAGGTGCTTGGGGTGGCCAACGTTTGTTTGTTTTTTGCTTCGCCGCTTGGGGCGGCAAAAAAGCCGGGGGCGGCCCTGACCTTGGTAATGTTCTCAGAGAGTTGAAGTATTCTATGGACATAGAACCTGAATCACCCTTTCATCCATACAAGAGCTCCCTAAAGGTCAGGTTTTAGGCATATCAAATGGGCAATGCAAAGAAGCCTTAACATATGCAACTTGGGCAGTACCAGTTCTGTCTGTAGATTTCGGTCAATACAGTTTTTTGAAGCATTAGATTCACTTATAAAATAAAAATTGAAACAACCCCCCCCCCCATTCAATGTAAAAGCTTTTATCTGTAAACAATTAGTCCATAATATGATGTCTCTCTTTTGGCATTTCCTCCCCAAAATTTTAATATTGAAAATTGGCTACCATACACAGAACATTACTACTTTTTATTTGGATTTTTAACATATCAATGCACAATTATTTATTCAATTAATGTCTCTCTTTTTCAGTGGTTTATAATATTTTCAGATCAATAATCAGCATTTACAGTACATCAAATACATTTATAGCAGCGAAATTCTGGTAAAAAAGTGTAGTTGGTAGCATGCCTTGCAATACAATTTAATTTTAGATTGCATCTTTCATATAAATTTGCCAACATACAATAATGGACAACATTGTAAAATGGTGTAGGAAGAGGCCAGGAGAGCAGGTAGAACACAGCACTAGGAATGGTGTAAAGATTTGATAAACTTGCTGGTATGGGAACTAACCAACAGCATATTGGTTATAGACAGTGTGGAACAAGTGGGTTATATGAAGTATTAAAATATAGCCCCAAAATAAAAATAGCATGCCTTCCATTCTGAAGGGATTTTCCCCCATCCCACCACTTATCTTAATTTTTTAAATACACATATGCACAAAAACACATTCTATTGTAAAACAATTATGAGCAAGCCAAGGACTTTTACAAATGATTAAATGCTGAAGTGTGTGATTACTATAGAAGCCATTTACTGTATGTGTAAATAACAACAATCTCCATCTACAACATTAAAACAAGTTCTAGGAGGCTTTTTCTTGACATGTGATCGTTTGTGAGGTTGGTGCTGGTGCTTTCTCTGACTTCTCACTGATGTTACTTTGGGACAGACCTTAGGTGAATAACTTCTGGCTGGGGTTATTCAAAGGCCTGCAAGATGCCAATGGTCCTCAACTACCATTAAAGTCAACGGGAACTGAATGGGCTCAGCACCTTACAAGATCAAACCCATGAGCAGAAATGGAGTGGCGTGACAGGACAAAGTAATAAGGATAATGCTATCATTTGAGGGAGGAGAATATTTTATTCTTCTGGGCTGTGAAAAATCAAAATCCTTCTCTTGTCCTGAAATAAGTTAGCAAATATAGCAGCAAACTGGCATTAAAGATGTGACCAAAAACAACAGAAGTGGAGACATGCAAAGGCAAAACTTCCACAGTACTTGAGCATTACCATTGTGCTTAGGTATTGCAGAGGACTCCCAACAGTAGATGAATGACCTATTACATGTGGCAAGACTTAGGCATGCTGGCACCCCTGTGTGATGAGTTAAGACTGGAAATCTAGCCCCATAATTCTATATTTTCTTGCTCTGGTTAGTTTGTGGCACAACCTTAACATTATTCTGTAATCATAACTTTTGTGTGCATTAAATATTACAAATAATGGACAGGCAATATCTATGTCAAGCTTTTTTTTTTTTTTTAAATCAGATTTCAAATATCTATACCTTGGTCTTCACAGGATAAAGTATAATGTATTTCAATTGCAACTTTCAAACTAAACTCACAAATTAGTACCATTATGCTAAGTGCTAGATATCCCACTGTGCAGTTTTGCTTTGTGAATTTTTACCTTCTTCCATGCACACTTTTAGCCACTGATTGCACAGCCTTTCAGTGTTTTCTGCCTTTTCCTTTAAATAAACTGGCTCTGGCTCCTTCCATCTGGTTCCCCTTCCGTCAGCAACCCTGCACCTGTTCACACCTCCTCTCCTGTTGGATTCCACTGAACATTTCCTCCTCTGCCAGGGCTATTCTGGCACTCGCAACCTTTCTGTCATTCAATCCATCTGTCAGAAGTGAACTTTGTTTACTGCAAGCTTCTGCTTTCTTCTTCAAGAAGCAAAGCCCCTCAAGGTCATTGTCAAATGAACTGTCGGTATGGATTTAAATCTACTTCTGCTAACCAGCAGAATAAGAAGTTCTGTACAGTAATGTATTTGTGAAAATTACTTTTGGGTATAGGAAGACAATAATGTGGAGGAAAAATATAAGACTATTTTAACAACTAATACGTCTTTCTTCATATGTCTTTTTTTTTTAAGCATGCAAAAAATTGGTACAAATGCTTTAAATATTTTCTAGTTATAACAAAAGACAAAATAGTAAAGACTTTATAAATAGAAGATTTACAATTGAACAATAATACCAAATTCCACCTTAAAAGAAAATCTGTACTGTAGAGCAGAAAAATGTGAGGCAAAAGTATTTATTAAAACTGAGCTAGGGAGAAGAGAACAGCAGGATAAGAAAGTTCACAATCAAATTATTTTAAATATCCAAAAATGGCCCACATCAATTGTTATATTACTTTTAACAAGTAGTACCATTATTTCCTTGAAATAATTGTTCTTTTAAGCTCCGTTAGAGAGTTGTTAAAAATACATCACTTTTAAAAATAATTGTTTGTTAAACTGAAGCCTGAAAACATAATTTTTTCACTTTCTGTCCTTGTGCAAGATGAATATCCATCTCTCTACTACAATACTGTCTGTACATAAAATTAGAATAAATTGTAAAAAAAAAGTTTGGGGTCAGGATAGAGATAAACATCATACTGTCAACAGGATCCATTATGTGTAGCTATTAATGCACTCATCCCTCTTTTAATAAATAGATTCTGATAACCACATACTACTGAATTATTAAACTAGTCTCTTAGATAGTCTCATTCTTCTAGAATACGAAATATCCTTCACAACATGTAATTCAGGTGTCCTTTAAGAAACAGAAAATTCACTCAACAAAAGGAAAAACTGTGCCAAAAAAAGTTTTTAAAAGCATTTTATCACCTGTAATTATAATGAACCAAACATTTTATTCAGCTGTCTACAGAAAAAAACAAAACAAAACAAAACAGGTGTTAAACTTTCATGGACAAATTCAGGATCCATGTAAGCAAATACAACCTCATTGGCTGAAATGGAGTTACATCTGGTTACATTAGGTCTGAATTTGACTCAAAGTTTAAAAAATAAAGTCTTGTACAGTATTATGACAAATTAATACTAAACATAGTTAGCCAAATAGTATCAATTTAATATCAGATTCATCCTTTGTTGGGGGACTACTCTGCTCTCTGTGATCTAATGATTCTTTTTCCATCTTATTTCTGGGGGTCCTTATTTTCTCCTCTAGAGTGATACATGGAGGGGAACAAAAATGTTAGAAATTTGTAGAAAGGGACCTGAGGGGCAAGAGGAGCACAGAGCAACATCCCACCTAATTGCATAGCCACTTGTACTCCTCTCCGCCCCTACTTTGTGATTCAAGCTCTGCAGAACAATTGTCAAGGCCGGCCAGGGGAAGAAGTCAGAACTCCTCCTCCTAATTTCTGCAAAAATGCTCTTAGAATTTCAGAATGCCAGAAGCAGAGTGACAACCAATAGCAGCATGTTGGTTTAGTTCAGCAAGTTCACTCTTGCTCCTAGCCCACTCAGTCACACTGGCTTTAACTGACTGAGGTGAGGATGTGGTAAGACCAATGAGATAGCCAAAGCTATAGACATTTCCAGCTAATTTTTCCCCACTGTGGAAGCGTTTTACATAAGAGACAACATGTAGGATGATGTTCCTAAATGTCAAATTTTACAAAACTATGTGCCCAATCCTGCACCCATTCAAGTGAATTAGAATTTTATCACAGACTTCAGTGAGTGGCAAACCCTTTGAGGCCATGATGAAGCCCTTATTACATAATGACTTCAGGACTGGATCCTTACACAGGAGAGAAAAAGAAATATTGCTACTGCCCAGAAAGAAAATAACTGGTTGTATTTTAAAAAGAAGGGTGCAGCTTTCAAAATGGTTAAAATTAGCATTATAAAAATCAAACCCTTGTAGAGAAAACACATTTGCAACTTCCTTAACTTCCTTTCAGATGTACAAGAGAAAACAAGTGCTGAGTCTCTAACATAAATCAGAATCAGTTAATTTCAAAATTAGTATAAAATTTAGCAGGCGTGAATACATTCTTCTGAAATTTTTTTTAAATTAAAAAAAAAATCATATTATTCCATTCCCAATAGTTATACAAAAAATTGATTGAATTAGTTCAAAGTAAATATATATTGATATTAATCTATAAATTTCCTTAATAGATTAGTTCTCAATGATAAATATTTCTTTTTTAAAAGACACTTGAAAAAATACTTTTTTGAATTTTTTTCTAATCATTGGATAATCTCATCTGTCTTATTTCTGAATTACATTGCTTGCTCAGAACTGCTGCAAGTATTGTTACCTGCTACCACTGTAAATACATTCTATTTGCAGAAACAATTTAGTTACTTTAACAGCCTGATTCGTTGTATAAAAGATGAAATCATTACTAACATTCTCTTTTGACCAGTGATAGTTTAAACACTACAAAGTAAATGTTCAAAGTAATTAAAATGGGAATCCGAAAACATATCACTGCCTTTCTTTTAAGAAACGTGTATGGTAGAGCAACAAATCAAATTAAATAACAATCAGCAAGGTTTTTAAAAAAACATTTTTTTAAATGAAGAGAAAACGAAATTAGGTGATATTATAAAGCTTTTCTTTTCCCTAATTAACTGACATGATGGTGGATTCCTTGCTCACCCCATGTTTATTATTGACTTTATTTTTGTTTTCTCTTACTTTATTAATAACATTTCAATACTAACAACATATACCTTAAACAGTATTTGTACATGATTAAATGTAAGGGTATTTAAACAATCATGTATTATCTTGACTGCTTATTATTAAATAAACTGGTAATGAAATTTCTAAAAGGCACTGCCAGAAGAAGGCACAGCCGATTTATTTCAAATCATTCAATATCAGTCTTTATAAAGCAGCATATGGTCTTATGATGGCAGGTAAAATATTTTACCTTCTATAATAACTCAGAGCAGCTAATTTATCTACATACTGTATAATGAGATAAACAATTTCAGCTGCACTAGAAAAATCTGTAAGCAAGGGAGAGATCTAGCTTTTCCCCCCTCTGTTTTATTGATTTTTCTGCCTATACATTCATATAATTGCTAACAGAGGTTATTCATTCTTCCACCCCCTTCCACAATTACCTGAAAGCAAGACCTTCTTTTCAGTTGTAGAAATATTTCAGTTTCTACAGCTGCAGGACAAAGAACTGAGAAATTTTCATAGAGTTGCTCGGGGAAAGAAAAAAAAAAGGCTTTGCAAGATTCTGTTACAAGTAAGCAGAGTGAATGACAACTTTCAAATCTACCACAATCATTTACTAATGTGCTGCTATATCAAATAAGTCTAATTTTTTTTGACAGCACCAAATTAGATTTATTGCAGAAACTGCTGCATAAATAGCATATGGCTATGTTATACCACCTATTTCAAATCCCTGTAATGTTTCCTCCCCTCCCCACTCAAAATGAATAATTGAGCCAAGCTATAAACCTACTGTAAAAGAGAGATATACAAGTTCAAAAACAGATGTAGATTTCTTTGTTAAAAAATGAGCTCAGCATCCACAACCCAACTGTATATCTGATTTTTTTTTTTATTTTAGATCATGATCAACTAAACTAGTTAATAATACTATATAATAAGTCAGTCAGTTGTTTTTCATTATACTTGGGTTATTTTGTCTTCTGTGTTACAATTCTGTTTCCATTTCTCTTTCAAGCTGACAGGTACTATCTCAGGGCCTAATCTCGCAATGCTTATGCATAGGGATAACTCTTACTCCTGTGAGTAGTTCTACTGGTGCTAGTGGTACTACTTACTTGAGTAAAATTTACTCATGTGACCGAAGGTTACAGGACTGGGACCTCAATTCAGTTCCCATAGGGTATCACTTATGAGGAAGGAAATGGCTCCTCCTGAACAAAATCAAACACACGGTAAAATATCATAAAATATTTAATTCAACTGAAGAACCCAATACTGCAAGGTGTTGAATGCCAACAACTCATTAACATCAATGGAAGTAGGGGTCTGCCAGGAGAATCACTCTCTAGATTAATGTTTGGATATCTGTATATTTATCTCCAATTCTTTCATTGTGTATGTTAATAAAATATGGAACACAAAGTTACGATTGTGTGTGACATACCTGATAGTATATATTTATTTTTGCAAGGGTTATGCCACACAAAATTTCTTGGAAGCAAAGGTTCAAAATGCAATGTTGTCACAAAATTAGCTCAGCAATGAGTTGATACATTCCTTTTATTGTAGACTGATCAGATAAACTCTTTATTTAACGAAAGTTTGTGTACTTTCTGCAGTAAAAAGACATTGCAAGGTCTTATCTCAGACCAATGGGCACACCACTGTAAACATCATGGAGCTCTGTAGCTACCCTGCAGCTTCCCTCTCTGTGGTCAGTCTTCCCAGCTGCCCTATCTGTTACTGTCTGATTAGTTCTGCTAAGGAACCCCTCCCCTGCCAGCTTTCAGTGCCATCTGTTCTACACAAGATGGCTGCTGCCCAGCAACCTAACACTGCCCTCCTACCTGGCACCCAGCTACCATCCTTACCCCAAAGTGCTAACACAGGTTCTCACTGCTGGCAGAGTCAGGATTTCATTACTACTACTTTGACAAGTGCAGGGTTGTTTGTAATTTCTCTTTTATCCTGATTTTGATTGTACAACCACCTCCCACTGATTCAGTTTGCTTCAGTTTTGTTGCTCACAGATTTTACTCTCCACATTAATCTCCCTCTGGCATGTTACTGCATCTGTTCCCTTTTTTATTATTAATTTTCAAATTCCCACCATTTTTGACAAAAAGGAGGTAATCTACACTCTGCTTCTGCCCATTTCATTTTCTTTAATTTGGAAGATAAGTATGAAAGCATGCCAAAGAAGTTAATTCTCCGTTAACAGTTTATTTTCTGGCATCCCAATGCCTTTGTATATGAAAAACAGATAGAAATAAATGTTGACTGAATCACAACACCACAGTCACAACTATCCCTAAATGTAATGAAAATTAAATGTATAAAACAGAATTTTAAAAGTTTATTAGTTATAGGAGTTGTTTCATGTTATTACTCCTTCCTACACGATTTTTAATAGATAAAGCTGTTCATACAAAACAAACAGCATATAACATGTTTAAAATTAACCTTTTTGGGGCTATTTTTTCCATTTATTGGTGTTTTTGCTATATTCATTAGTCTAGAAAATAAGTATTTAGAAAAATGAGACACTGTCCACTGCTATTAACAGTGTCCATTAATACTAAAAATGAAATCTCATTAGAATTCCTCATCTATCATCAATAGGAGACTGCTTCTGATGTGCTAAAAAAATCACTGAATAAAAGGCAACACACTAAATAATTCTGCTGATAACTAACAGATATTACTTTGAAAACAACACAGTTGATACTAGGTTTTGTATAGCTTTAATAAAGGATAGTGAGTAGCAGCATGAGACGTCTCCTGTAAATAGAGAAGTCAGATTATATTTTATAATATAAATATAGATTAGAAACAGGCTGTAATTCTAGCAAGGAAGTCTGGTGACATCATAAGCCATGACAGCAAAGCTCTAGCAATTTAATAATGTCACAAGAACCCGGAGGTAGAATGGTAGGTTTAATTTATGTACCTTATTTATTATACATGGATTGCAGTTAATGCCAATGGAGCTGTTGAAAACTTGCTAGAGGCTACTAGAAGCATTGATGTACTGTAGCTATTTGAAGCCACAAAGGCCATAGCACTGCTGAAAACAACTGTATGCCCTAAAAGACATTTTCTTCAAATGTGTTACTTTCTGAAGATATTTTGTCATCAAATATTTTGGTGATATTTCAATCATATTATGTACATTTTTCCTCAGAAAAGTACAGAGAGACTGCAAACACCCATCATCACTGTGGTATAAACGTCTACAAATATGTGATCTTTAAAGAGCAACCCAGACATTCAAATTAGCCTGGGCGGTCACACATTATTGGACTTAAAAAGCATGGGTGACACTTGTATTATTCAAGTAACGTTTTCCTCATTTACAAAGTTGACATCCAACACTACAAAATTACTGCAAAAAAGTAGTAAATATGAGTCTCTGCTTTAATTCTCTCTCCCAGCAAAATTTGAGATGACAGGAGTCTGTTCTGATACTATCATAAGCATTTCTGATTGCCATGATTTGAGAGGAGAAACAATGAACCAACAAAGTGAATGAAATATCAGACTTAAAAACAAAAGAGAATTAAGCCCAATATTTTCTTCCCTTCCCTTCCTTGAATTTATGTAGCTTCTCTTGGATAGGAATATAGGAACCACTTCTTAAGAGACAGAACTGCAACTGAAGCACAAATATTAACTTTTAGTTGTTTTGTGTAATGATAGAGAGATTTCATACTCATCTTTCAGTTGCTCAAGAAGAGTGAAAGAATTATTTCAATAAATTAAATGACATTTTAAAATCAGATCATTCTGATTATCATATTGCGTCTCCTGTTTGATCCCCACCACTATAGTACCAATATGATTTTGGCAATAATTCTCTCACAGACTAACAGGCCTGAATGCTTCATGCCTCTTGAAAGCTGCAAATCAAGCATTCAGATGGCATGGTGCATGTAGCAGGGTCCAATCCTGGCTTAGTAAATAGATAATTAGTTAGAGTTTTGCCACTGATTTCAGTGAGGCAACATTAGGCCCATGTTTTCTTCCTATAGCAGTTCTGACATGAAAACTCAGATTGTAATTCAACAGGTGAGATATTGGATCTTAATTACTATTTCATAACCACATAGGGCTTGAAACAAATTTGTTAAAGTCACATTATGGTGAAGCTGAAAATGCAGGGAGGAGGGGGCCAATGTTGTATGCAAGATTACGATGGTTATTGTTCAAGGTCAGCAATAATGCCATATTTTTTCTGTCATTTCCAAATACAGAAGTTGGAATTATGAACTGGATTTCAAGGAACAAAAATATGTGCATTAACTAAACATCAAGGATTTCTAAGAAAGCTGTACTTCCAATGTAAGTAAACACACATTCCAGTGATCCAGAGGCAAAGGGAATATGCAAGAGACAAATAAATAGTCTAAGAATTACTATTTTAACAGGTATATTTCTTTAACTGATAGGCAGTTTAATTGGTCTGTATCAAACCAGTGTTTAGAAAGTGTATTTTGGGGGGCAGGAGGTGGTGGGTGAAGTTTCCCCCGCAAAACATAGAAACATAGCTTGGTGGATAATTCCCTTTTTCCCCCTTCAGGCCTGGATTGCATATTCTCATTTAATCCAATTGAAAGTATAATATTTACTTTCTAAATTTCTTATATTTAAATTAGACATTTTATATTGATTTTACTCTTCTTTACATTCAAAATACCTAGACTGATGTTCTTTAGTACACTTCATTAATCTTCTGTTTAGTAATGTGCTATTTTAGCAACAAAGTAGAAGATAGCAGAAGACTACTAGGCCTATTTAACGCTTTGGATTCCTCTAGCTTCTGCCAGAAGAAACTGGGCTATGGATGCATGGTAGCAGAAAGACTAGCCATAGTGGGAACAAGCCAGCCACACCTCTAGTTCTACTAGGAGGCATAGAGCTGGCTAGCTAGTTTAGTCCAGAAAGTAGGTGGAGACAGCTAGAAAAGGGCAAGGCCAGGACACCTAGGAGATGCACTAAATCCATGCATCTTCTCAACATCCTTCCAAAGACAGGACTCTAGAACTTAAAAGCTGTTCTCCTTGGCAGAACCCCCAGGGAAGGATAACAGCAATACTGCCAACTCCCCCTGGGATGAATGCCTCTGTTGGCACGGCTGCTCCTGCATATGAAGGGGAATGCAATTTACCCTTCCCCATGGCCTGAGATGAGCAAGAATCAAAAGTATTTAACTACAATATTGTGTGTACCACATTACTAAACCATTACTGGACTCAAAATGGGAACACCATAAGAGATTTAGTGCCTTCAATGAAAGATCTGAAAGCGGGACCTTCACAGCCATATCTGCTCCTTCACTTATTAAGAGACCTCTTCTGGCAGGATGTGATGCTACAGTGAGAGGGACAGGAGTAGCATGAAGAGCGGGTACAACTCAGAGGAAGAAAGAGTGGCTGCTTTTTCCTGCCCATACCTGACCAACATTAGTAACATCACTTAATACACTACTGGACGGCTATCAGATGCTACTGTGTCAATTTTGTATATTTAAAACCGGAATTCCTGCAGGAGTGCTGGAACTTTCCCTGACCCACCTCTCCCCACCGAGGCCCCGCCCCTGCCGTGCCTCTTCCCCCAAGGCCCCACCCCACCCCTTCCCTGAAGACCCCTCCCCCCCCCCATTCGCTCCTCTTCCTCCATCCTCTCATCATTCACTGGTTTTCCACTTCCTCCCTCTGCCCGCCCAGGTCGGGAGGGACTCATCTGCAGAGTCGGGGCTGGGAGCTGCAGCTGCCAGATGCAGGTAGAAGGCGGCCCCACCTGAGTAGGGCCTGGCACAGGTGATGACCTGGCACCTCCCTGCCTGCAGTAACTGGACTTTGAGTGTCTGGTTAGTAGATGTGACTGGATACTGTCAGGTCCCCTTTTCGACCCGACTTTCCGTTTGAAAACCAGACACCTGGCCACCCTATGAGGGTGGTAACAGAACAGATAATTATAGAATTTGGTGACTTTTAAGGGGAAGATTTGGCCCCATATCTCCCTTTTTATAATGAAGTTAGAACTATATACTAAATCAGCATGAGCATACTTTTTATTTTATAAACAAGAGGCCATATTGTATACACTAAGTCAGATAGTGAAATGTCTGTAATTAAACAGCTACCTGAATCGTTTTGCACCCATTATGCACCCAGATTTAAGTGTTAAACCATGTTAAATTTATAGTTATTAATCTGTATTATTAAGAGAGTTAAAGATTTTCTCAGAAAATATGTGTTATTAGGATTTTCTCAACGATATCACACAGCTTTATCATCCCTGATCAGTCTTTTGCTAAAACGTAGCTTGGTAAACCATTTGGTTAACTATCACAACAAATCATTATTAAGGAAGTTCTGCTAAATCCAAACTTTAGATATCTTAACAACTCACCCAAAACTTTTTTCAAGTTCATCAACCTCTAGCATATTTTTTTCTCTGAATACAGGCTGTTACTGTGGTGCTTTCTTCCATCTGTTAAACTACCGTGCTCTGAATAACACTGAAATTTAGCTGAATAAAAGATTGATTAAATCAATTTAGAAAGTTTATATTGGATCCAATTCTTCTGTCATTGAAATCAATGATAAAATTCTCACTAAATTCAGTGGGTGCTGGATTAGACTAGGAGTGTGAATACTCCACTGTCAATTAGGCTGTTATTCAGGTAAGTTTAGATTGACTCCAGTGAGAGTTTTTGTCTAATTTAGGACTGAGTAAGGGCCTCAAATCTGACCCTGGATTTTTACCAACAGATAAAAGTGATACAAAAGATTGAAAGAAGCAGCCGTGTGTTTAGCAAAAAGAGAAATTTTAACCGTTATTGAAACTCAAGGTGGAATTAATGATCAGCAAGTTGCCACTCTGGAATTTTCTCTACAGGTCTAATAGTAAGAATTAAGTATAGGTTGGTAGTTTATGTTCAATGATGGAATAAGCCTTTAAAGAGCCCAGATTGTGTGACACAAACATGTTTCTGTCAATCTTATTATTTGCATTGAGGCAAATGACAGAAATGCTATTCTCATGGATCTGTCCCGAATCTCTCCCTATATTCCTAGTGTGTTAAATGATGTACACTGTTTAATCTCAGATGAAGTATAGCTTCATAATTGACATCAGTAAGTATTTACATTGTTATGTCACAATACCCTAAATTCACAAATTTGAAGCAGCAGAGTTTCTAAACCAATAAATGCTGTACAGTTTGGTGCTTACAGACTTTTTATTTAATAAATGTATTTTGGCTTTTTGAAAGATCATCATTTAGGTAAATGGATGCTTTATTTACCACATCTTCACTTCTCCTAAAACGCCCGAAAGCAATGCATGCAGTGAATGATTATGAGTATCTGCAACAACTGTGGGGAAGCCTGTGGCAAAAATCAGCAGAATGAAATTGGTGCTGTGGCATGTAATAAGATAAGGAGTACCTGGTGAGGTGCAGTTGGTGCTCAGATTTACCCAGCAGTTCTGTCAGTTTTAGGCACTCGTCTTTGGCTCTTGCTGCATCCTGCTGTGCTTGTTCCAAACGCAGTTTGTTTTCATTCAGCTCTAATCCCAATTTCTCTATTTCCTTTAAAAATATTTAAGAAAATACATTTTAAAAATATATGTAGGTAAATTTTAAGACAATCTACCTTATGTGATCAAAAATTATTAGAAAAATAAAGCATGATTTCATTTAATGAAAAAAGGAACGGAGTTCTTTGGTGTGTAAAAATAAAGTTTAATAAAGAAACAAGGAAATGAAAGGAAGTAATCTGAAGTATCAAAGCTCATTTATTTTATTAATATCTTATTTCACCATTTTTTTCTTATTAAAATATTAAGCCTATGAAAACAGATACGTCAACATGAACATTGATAATATTCTTGTACAAAAATGTTCCCCATGAATATTATTGTACAAGAATGCCCCCCATAAAATTTTAGTTCCAATGTGTTCTCTGTTCAATCAGCTCATTAAAAAAAAAAAACAACAACGACATTTGATTTGTATTCACTTTATATTGCACTTCAAAAGGCATTAAGGTGTTTCTTGCCATTTGTATTCATTTAAAAGAGCTCTTATTTGTGGGTCCTGATCATATAAGATGCTGACCACTATCAAATCTTGTTGCCTTCTTCACATAAGTAGGCCATACACACCTACTTAATGTTAAGTACTTGAACAGTCCAGTTAAAGTTAGCTAGACTACTGATGTGCTAAATTTAAGCATGTGCATGTTTTGCAGGATTGGGGTCTTTGTTTCTAGCGTATATATTGTAAGCCTTTCTCATGTCTCTAAGCACATACAATTTTCCAAGAGAAATAGAAGTCCTACATTAACTACCTCAAAAATACTAAAAGAACTATCCCATCTTCCAAAACAGAAAATACCTTTCGTAGCAAAACTTTGTTCAGTATTTAAACACTTATACAGGTACCTTTATGCCACACCATCGCACTTTCCACTAACATTCTTCTCCAGTTTACTTAAATATTCAAATACTTTAAATAAAAAGGAACGTATTCCAGTGTCAATATGAATTCCTGAAACACCTTCATAGTTATGTTGTCTCTGTTTCTTCATGAAAATATTAGCCCAAAACATTTATAGTAAGTCATGATGTCTCAAACAATTCATTATCCACAGCCAACAAAAGGTATCCGTGTGTAAAGCATTTTTTCCTAATACAGTCCTTTTGCATTTCTAATAAAACATTACTTTCTTGTTAGGAGTTATATTCTAGTTTGTTGAAATTACATTTTTTAAGAGTTCCAATGATGTTTCATGAATGAAAATCAGATTAAAATCTGTCTAAATGTTTCCATACAATATTTTTCATTTCCTGAAAGTATACAAAATAAACAAACTAGCGGCAAGTTTTACTGTTTAACACAAAGATGTAGAAACTGGGAAATCATAATAAATTAATTCAGTGTATTGTATGTATTCAATATAAGTAATGTATTGGACCAGTAACATTTTTTAGATGGTAAGTATGCGTTTTAAAAAAATCTTAATTTTGCTCATTTCCAAAGGGTATCACATTTAAGTTCGATAGAATGAAAGTCTGAACAGATTCACTATGTTCTAGTCTAGTTAGCAGCAGCAGTTCATTAATGTTCGTTTTCCCTAATCCTATTTTTTTTTGCCTGAGTTCTTTCCCATCTTCAGAGGTAAGCAACACTCCTGCAACATACCTTTTATTAAAAAAAAAAAAAAATGTATTCATGAATGGCCACATTTAAAAAACAACAACAACAACAACAAAAAGTAGTTGACAAATGTCAACTAAATATTTTAAAACCTCTATTTTGCAACTATAAACATAAACACACCCTATCATCACCCTCTCAGGGAAAAGCCTAAGTGAACAGATGGGCTTTAAACTGTCTCCTGAAGGTAAATAGGCTCAGGTTCTGTCGGACCGAAGTGGGAAACAAATTCCAAAGTAAAGAGACCTCTGTTGAAAATGCCCTGCCTCCATCTGCCAGATGTTCAAATCAAAGAATTGAAGGTAAGAACGCATCAGCTGATCTCAAGTGTCATGAGGATGCAGAAAGAGAAAAGCAGGTTGTCAAAGTAGCTGGGACCCAAACAATGTACCTCTGGTGGGGCTTTAAAGATCAATATATGCCCACGACTTCCAACCAGAATCAGTCAGGGAGCCATTATAGTCTGAAGTACTGGCATAATATTCTCCCCAAAATATTCGGCATTAAGCAGGCATACTACAGCATTCCGTGTCACCTGTAGTTTCCAAGTGGGTTTCCAAGAGCCCATGTAGATAGCATTGTAGTAACCCACAAAGGAGTGGACAAGGCTGGAAAAGTTCACATCAGAAACAATTACAATCAATCATCACAGCAAAAAGAAATAATAAAAAGGCACCCCGAACACCAAAAGCACCCGTGCAATTAGAGATCCTAAAGTATCCCCAAATGTATTTGGATTAAGTCTCAATGAGCTTGTTCTCACCCAAGCACAATGAAGTCTTGATTAACAAAAAATAAACCCTCATTTATTGCTGTGTATCAACAACACCTTAAAAGGAGTACCATCCAAACCACAAATACCATTAAGTAGTTTGGTCTGATAATTCAGCCAGTAGTTTCTGATACTATTCCTGAAACATAGCATATTACATATCTTGAGGCCACTTTACACAATAGTGAAAGATATGACTGTTTCAGACAGCCTTATAAATTGGCTGTGCATCAGTCCAATCAATCCTGAGGACACTTGGTCCAATGTATAAGGGTGATCTGAAGGGTATCTTTATCTATGGTTGTGATGTGTTTGCATCCTGGGAAACTCCTGTAAATGGTCTCCCCTCCTCCCTCCAAGTTACAAACCCAGTCCACATGTTGTGTTTGTGTACACAAGCTGGGGCGTAAATTCTAGTGCATGCCAGTGTGTCATGCACAAAGTGTCCATACAGACCCTGCTGATGCACATTCCTAGCGCAATGTTGTAGTCTGGTTTCAAACAGCAGTATGTCAAAGCACATTATGGAACTTTTAGTGCACAGTAGTTGGGTCCATATGGTGAGTTAATATGTGGCAAACTACTGCATTGTTGAGTCAGACCCTGACTTGTCATATAGTCAAGCTCTGGGATAAGGAAAACATGAGGAGAAAGGTATGGGAAGAGAGTAAGGGAGAACTGAAAGCAGATGTAGGTGGTGACAACATTTTGTAAAAAACTTTGAAGGTCAAGGAACTTAAATCTGATGTGCTTAAAAGGGACATTAAACTAAAGAAGGAGGCAAGGTGTGAAGTAATGCGGTCAGAGCATGGGGAAGTGATGATAATAGCATTTTAGTAGACGTCAAAGTGTATTAGTGTAGTACAAAAAATAATACATCCCTTTACAAAATTAAAACTTACATTTGATCATCAGGAAGTGCAGTTATAAATCATAAATGTGGCTGTAAAGAGAGAGACATTATGAGACAGTGTGTTTATTCTTTTAGTGTTAAATCCTGGTTCCCAAGCGTTTTATGAGTAACTTAAGCACAAGAGAATTCTATGGAAGTGGGGGAGGAAGTTTTGCCCCCTCCAATCCATGGAACTGCATGCAGTGGTTGCTATTTGAGCTCACTCACATAGTAGTGCAGAATCAAAAGCAGGCCATTAATCTTTCACATCTGGAATTTTTTGATGATAATCATGTCTATGAAACCTTAAATTTGACCTGATTGTATATTTATATCATGGTACCATTTTTAATTACATGCTCATGTATTATTTCTTCAGGATATTTGCTTCTTTCAGTCCACAGGATAGACAGAAAAAAAGGCAGTGAGTTGCAAGAACACAAAAGGACATTCTCATGTTTTGTGGCTCTATCACAGACTTCCTATGCATATTCACCTCATTAACATTGCACAGGCAACTTCTGAGTGTTTGATTTTATACCTTTAGCATTCTTTAAATATTTTTGTATGTAACTTAAAAATATATATATTATGTAATCTTGTCTTCCATCTCAATTGTTAAAACTCCCTTTGACATAAACAGAAACTTTGTCTGTAAAAAGACGACAGAATAAAACCCAATAAAAGAACTGCCATTTCAGTACACCACAAATAAATGAAAACAAAAAATAATATATTATTCAAAAACAGAAGGATCAAGTTTTACTAGATAAAATCAACTTTTTAGGAAAAATATAAGAAACTACAATACATTGTTTGTCTCTGTAAATTACTAATTTCGGACATCCTAATCAACAAGTACTTACGTTTTAAACCTCCCTTTTTGTAGGAAACAAGTACCTTTTGCAGTCTTTTTCTTATAATACTAAAAAGCAAACAAGCATTTTACTTCTCACTCATTAGATTGTAGGGGAAGAACCCTTATACAATCTTACAGGTATTTTCACATTAACACACTGTAGATGGGCTCAAAGTAAACTAATGCAACTTCATACAAAAATGTAAAGAATGATTTCTCATAAAATTTTTTTTTTTTAAACAGCCTCTTCTCAAATTAAATCCAACCGACTATCTTCATTTAACCATGCTAAAGTGTTTTGTGAAAATTCTCCATTTAACTAACTAGACATCTCTTTACTTCTAAACACTTTGATAATTTTGTTCAAAACAGGTCAAATTACAAAATTAAAATAATTCTTTAATTCTTGTCCATATTAATGCAGACTGTATTCTCTGCAGAAAACTGCAACTGTAAATTACTAAGCTAGCAGATGTTTTTCATAGAACTCAGAATAACTGCAGAGCTGACAGAAAAGGCAAAGAAATCTTTCACAAATGAAAATGATTAACCACTGATAAAAGATAAAATCCTACATTGAACTGAATTCAGAAAAATACTTCGGAAGCCTTATAACAAATCAAGAATAGGCTAGAAGCCAAATTTATTTTAAAAAGCCAAGAACATTAATTCTTAAACCAATCTCCTTTGATCTGAGGTGCAATGATGAACAAAATTAACTGAAAAACAGTTCTGTACATACTAAATACTGCTACATGTGTTCAGCAAAAGTGTGTGTGTGTATGGATATATAGGTATCATGAAGCTATAGTATTTTTTCATTTGATATTTCAGTCTTGTGGTCTCTTTAATAATTATGAAAATAGAGGAACAAAGTAAGAAGTGAAGATCCTTTTTTAAAAAATCTATCTTAGTGATGATTGCCCTTCTGCGGAGAATATGTTATTATTGGAGGCAGTACACTACTTAAATATCACGACCAACTCAACATTAGTGGCGTATTTACCATGAAACAAACCGTGCAGTGGCACGGGGACCCCAACAACAGGGGACCCCAAAATGCAGGACAAATCTGAAAAATGACTGAATTTCATAAGTGTTGCAAGTCACGAAGCAGTCCAGGCTTTCTGCATTCTGCGAACTTAGCTCTAAACATTTTTTTTTTTTTTTTAAGTAGTCTAGCAAAGAATTTTGCTTTGCCAGTTTTTCGCTGTCTTGGCGATAGCATAACAGCAACTAAGGGAAATCGTCATTTGCCAATCAAAGTCTGTCTGCTTGACCAATTATCCAAATGAACAAAAGCACCCTCCCCTGCTCTTTGCAACAATGCCTGTGATTTGTCACTAGTATGTAATGGTTAAAAATCCCGTTTTTACAGAGCTAGATAAAAACGTGGGATTAACTGCGATAAACCTAATTGGGTGTTCATGGCCCACCCAGGCCCAACGGTGGCTAGGCCCCTGTTCTTTCAGAAATTTTTAATCTGCCTAAAATCAAGGTCAGTTTTTTAGCAATGAAGCAACACTGAGTCTGGCAGTCAAAAACGCAAAAAGATGAAGGCGAGGCAAGAAGACGAAGCTAAGCAAAAAGACAGTTTGTCATCTTATTTTTAAAAGCTTGAAGTATTGAATAATGGACATTGATCAGAAAGTATGAGCAAGGAAACATCGGAATTATCTGATCACTTGCTGAGTTGTGGGGAAACCACAACGACTGCAAAAGTTGAACAAGTGGACTCTGAATTGACAATGGAACTACAAAATATTGGTAATTTTGTCGAATTAAAGGAAGAAACCTATCCTGAAGATATTGCATTATGGCCAAAATCTATTTAATTAGATATGATAGAATAATTCTTAGTAAATAAACCAAAAAACGTAGGTAATATGGAAAATTTGAGAAAAGAGTATGAGGTTGCAGGACAAAAGCAATTTAGAGGTCTTCATTGAGTCCCATTTTCTGAGGATGAAGAAAAATGGGATGACAGAAATGAGAATTTGGTTGATTTTTTCAGACACCACTAAGGCGGTCTACTGATAGGTTTTCAAATTATTCCCTGACCAGAGTAAAGGAAAATCAAACATTTGTTGATGGGTACTTTAAATTGGAGAAATGTTGCAAGACATATTGCTGATCATGAGACTTCCAAAGCTCATATTCATGCAATGTGTAAGCTCGTTCAAAAGGTGTAAATTATCTGGAAGAATTGATTCTGTGTTATCGGCTCAGTTTGAAAAGGAGTATTCTTATTGGAGGAAAGTGCTGAGACATGTTGCCATGGTCAAACTGCTGTCTTCTTTGGGACTACCTCTAAGAGGACATGATGAGTCACCATTGTCAAATCAAAAAAAGTAATTTTTTTAACCTGACTTGAATGTCTTAGTGAATTTGACAATTTTCCTCAAAAAACATTTGAAAAATTATCAGTATTGTGGCTCAGGGAAGACCAACTTTTTAACACACCAAACCTATGATGAATTCATCAATATAATGGCAGAGCGGCTTAGAAACCAATTCACTGATGAAGTAAAGGATGCCAAGTACTATTCCATAATAGTCAATTCAACACCAGATGTGAATCATGTAGACCAATTAACATTAATTTTAAGATATGTGACTGGCAATGGTCAAGTTGGGGAGCGATTTGTTTTGTCCCACTAAAATCCCACACTTCTGAATGTCTAGAGACAACTGTTTTGGAATTCATTGCAAATACAGGTTTGGACATCAAAAATTATCAAAAGCTCTGCCCATGACAACGCCACAAATATGGAAGGAAAATATTCAGGTCTACAGGCAAGCCCCTCTGCTTTATTCATACCACATTCCAGCCATTCCTTACATTTAATTTCCAACAGTGCAGCCGAATCTTGTAAGGGAGCTCCACATTTTTTTGACTTTTTTCAAAACGTGTATGCTTTTTTTCCCGTTTCCACGCATTGGTGGAGTATGTTACAATCACACTTGGAGCAGGCAAATGAAAAACATTTGACAGTTAAAGAATTTGTGACACCGGGTGGTCTGCTCGTGCGGATGCTGATTTGGCTTTGAAAATGAGCTATGATGATATAAAGAAAACCTTATTAGACATATCCACATCAATTTCTGAAAAAAACGTGCGTGAAAACTGAAGCAAAATCCTTAGCAGAAGTTTGAAAAGTACAATATTGCTGTTTTTACTCTTTTGTGGAACCCTTTACTTTAAAGAATTAATGCCATCAGCATTAAAGGTTGCACCGTCGCTGCAAAAGGTTGATACAAATTTACTGAATGCTGCACAATTGTTAGCCTCAGTTAAAATTTTTGTCATGGAAGTTGCAAAAGATTATAGCTCGGTGGAAGCAGAGGCACAAATATGAACAGAAAATATAGGTTCCTTTGATATATCTGATGAGAAGCGTAAAAAAAAAGTAGGAAGTTATTTTTCAATGAAACTAGAGACAATGAAATCAATTTAAAAGGGAAAGAGAAGATTATCGTTGAGACCGTCAATGTTACTTGTGACACAATAATAGTGCAATTGCAGAGGAGAGGTGAATCTCTAAAGAAAAGTGTGGATTTATTTTGCGTGTTTTTTGACAGAAGTATGGACGAAAATGCTAAAAGCCTCTACAGTAAGAAATTAAGTGAATTCTACCGAGAGAACATAGACAAATCTTTTTCAAGATGAAGTGAAACATTTCATTCATTTTAATCGAAAATGATGAGGTCTGTGCTGCGAGATAATCAGTTGATTTGTACAGACTTGTATGTGACGGTTTGCAGGCAACCTTTCCAAATGTAGAAACTACTCTGAAAATATTTTTAACAATACCTGTCACAAATGCTTCTGGTGAATGTTTTTCTGTATTGAAACAAGTTAAAATTATTTGCAAAATATGATGAGTCAGGATCATTTGACAAATTAGGCAATACTGGCAATTGAAAGTGCCTCTTTACAAAATATTACTTACAATGACCCCCGAAAACGAAGGTGCGAACAGGGCTCCACTAACTCTAAATCTGCCACTGTTCAACATGGCATTTCCCACATATGCAGGCCCAGATGCTCACATGTTCAACTTTCCTCAATGCAAATAGCCACATTTACATTAACAGAAACACTCATTGTGCATAAAGTTAAGTATATGTGTAAATCTTTGCTGGATTGTGGCTATACTTCATCACTGCAGTTGCCTTCAGTATGAGGTACCACTAGTGTGAATATTCAAGCATACTTGGATACACTATTTAAAAGCAATTATATATGTGACATTTGTAACATAATTTTGATCCCAGACAGAGTAATTTTTATTGCGGTCTTATATTACATAATTTTTCAGATAATAAATCATTCATACCGTGCTATATATTCAAGCTAATGAAAAGATATTTTTGCATGTATGTAGTAAAAATTCAAAATATTTTATTCTGGACATGACATAAAAAAAAAAATCCATCACTGCACATGCAGATATTCCCTGCAGTAGGGGTCAACTGTAGCCATTTCTTCCAACTATGAGCAACTCCCTATATTAATTCTGATATCAGTCAGGCAGCCCTATGTTCTGAGCAGTCTCTAAACCTCCGGCCTCCCAGACAGGGCCATCTGACACAGCAGATTGCATCAGAAAAACTATCCACCTTTGTAAAGAGAGCTAGAGTCATCACCAGGGTAATCCTGAACAAACAGTGCACGTGGTTTGTTTGTTTTTAAAATTGCTATGTAAATTTACCCTGCCTCCTATTCAAAACAGGATAGGAATCAAGAACATCCAAAGCCTACACTTGGCTTCAAAATTTAAACCTTCTATAAATGCTATGAAAATGTGATAAATTGTGAGGTTGTACAAACAAGTAGTAAAAATTTGGTTAAAAATGTATATGTCTCATAAGATCCGCTAAAATGTACGTATTACAAAAAAGGGAAAAAAATGTTTCATGTGACTAGGTAATTAAAACAAGAGCAGATAGGTACACAATGTTGCTAGACCAAAACACAAAACCAAACGTTGGGGTGGAACTCAACGCCAGTTCAGGAGTGGATGGAAAAGGCAGTTAAGGAAGGGGAAGCATAGTAGCAAAATAGGCCCCTGCTTTGTATTCAGCCCCATTTAAGGATTTAAGTCTTCTGACCAGCACACAAATCAATAGGCCATCTGAAGATCCCAAGAGACAAATGATGCAACCCACTGAAACAGTGCAGGCTGTAATCCTGTGTTGTCAACGCTCATATCATTGTGACTGTTGCCGTTTTGGAGGCTCTTTCAACTGTGTGATAAAACACATGCAGCTCAGAGGCCACTGAGCTATTTGTGCTGCAGGCAATCTTAGCAATGGCTTCTTGTGTGCTCACAAGGCCAAAGCATTGAAACAGGTGCGGCACAGCAGAGATGCCCCGTTCCCAAAATCAGTAACCGTGACCTCACCATCCCCTCTTCCACTACCACAGCACAGTGAAAGAGCGTGAATGGAGATAGGAGCTCAGGTGATGCTCCTTCGCCTGCAGGCTGCTGCGGAGAGAAGTGCAGTGGAGCATCACAAGAGCCTGCTGGAGAGAATGCTGGTGCTGTAGGGGACCTACTTGGGGTAGGGAGGAGGGGGAGAGAAGAGAAAACTTTTCAATGAAGAGCGAGGAATGGGGGGTGTCAGGGAGCAGGGTCCTGTTTGTGTGGGGCACATTTCCGATGCAGTTAAGGTAGAATTTTCAACTTGTAATTGTGTCTCTCTCTCTCTCTCTCTCTCTCTCTCACACACATACACACACACACACACAAAAGTGGGAGTTCAAAAACCAAAAGAAAGACTTTTGACAAGATTTTAGTGTGTGCGTGTGTATATAAATAAGGCAAATAAATAAATAAATAAAGATCTACATGTTTTTGATTCATGATTTTCAAACTGTTGGGGTTGATAATACTGGTCAACGGACAACTAGCAAGGGCCCTTGTGGCCTCTCTCTGGGCAACCCCAAGACCGATCTGGTATTCCGATACTACAGAGATGACTGTAGGATGAATACCTAGACAGCTGAACAAGGGGGAATGCCCAGAACATGTAACATTGTTGGGATTTTGACTATATTACTTTTCTGAAAATACTGTTATTTGGTTTGCCAAAGTGTCTGAACTGCAATAACTTCTTTTGGAGCAGCACTTTCAGCCCCAGTATGTAGGTAAATTCCTATGGAGACATTTTTAATAGCAAGCACGGGGGCACCAGAGATTAGCTCAGCAACCACCAGTAAAGGTGAGCAAAAAATGGGTTTAATAAAACTCACTCTGGAGCAAGATATTTTAAGGCTGTGGGGGTTATGGCTGCATTTTGTTTGTTTTTTGTTTTGAAGGAGGAGGAAAGTTACTCTCCTCTCATTATGAAAAAATATGAGAGGAGGCTAAGCAGTACTTCTCTTATCCCCAAGAACAAGCAGTTGAGAGGAGTGAAGTGGGATTACCTCTCTCCACAGCCTGCACCAGTATAGAGCTGGATGGAAATGGAGGTCCGTCCTCCCTCCCGCACAGCAACAGCAGAAGTTACAGGCAAGCGGTGAGGGCGGCTATGACAGACACAGCAGCCCAGAGCTGATCCCACAATATTAATGGGAAGACTGACGCAACCATCATTTTTTCTGGTCTGTTTAACCATTTTTATTTTACCCCATATTCCTGTCAGATAAAAACACAAACTATGGGCACTTTCATAGCAAAAGCCATTTCATACTATTTCTAATGCTCATGAACTCTAATTAATTTTTCACATGTGATATTATAAGAGTGGAAGAGACAACAACACTATGATTAAAGGTTATGTTCATATTTAATTGCAGGGTCTCAGCCTGGAAGTGGTATTTTTCCCACCAGTTCTGAAAGAATCATCATATCAGGAGCAAACTTTACCAGGTCAGTTAGTTACAGGCCTCAAAGCAGGATCCAACTCGACAACATAGTAGAGGATCCAGACAGCTGTAAGGTCTAGCTTGGCTCTCACAGGACCCAGCAACAGCAGGCCGAGTTGTGCTAGCACATTACAATTGTGCAGGCCCATGAAGATGGAATGCATCTGGCCAGGTAGATGGTGGTAGGCGGTTGCACCATCTATAGATAATAAAGCCAATCCATTACAACCAAATAAGCCAAAAGTCAGTTTGTGATGAAGGTGTAAAGAATTGGCCCAGCACAGAACCTTTCTACCTCAGCATAGTAGGTCAGTGCCCCCACCTGGTTTTGCCACTGCCGGTTCCCCTCTTGGCTCCATTCAGGTAAGTCCGCCCCGTTTCCCCTCCCTCATGACCCAAATGCAGTCGGAGTCCTTAAAGGAGCCCTGTCCTCTTTTTCCTGCTGCCTGGACAAAGACCCACCGCATTAATTTGTGGTGAGCACATTCTATCTTTGTTGGACAATTTTAAGCAAATCATCTAAGAAGAGGTGTGAGGACATTTTTGCCAGACTATTTAAGCAAGCAGCTTTTCTATCTATATGGTCACATTGGGATATGCAATTTAAAGTTTTGTTTTAATGATAATGAGGTTCCAGGTATTACTCTTGTGTCTGTGTAAGTTTTCTTGCATAAAAACACCCACATGATTTCACTCACTTGTGGTATATTTGTCTTGCATATTAGAACAGATTTATTAACTGTAACAGATTCTGCAAGTAGTCCTTGAAAATTCAGTAGGTTAAATAATATTTGCGGTGGAATCCACTACCAAAACTACACTAGCTTTGGAAAGGCTGCAGAAAGAGCAAAAGCCACAGGTCATTAGGGTAAAAACCATGATCCTCTAAACAGCAAAATTACATTTGTGTACTGTAGGGGGCTTAATGTATAATGGTACTGGACTGCAGTAGTCAAAGCCATATGCTTGGGACTTCCTGTGAGTAGACAGAGGACTGTTGAATACATTCAGGAAAGACTTGGTGCGGGCTTACTATTTGTGCCAAGTCTGATTTTAGTGATTGGTGTTAAATAGAGTTGTGGCCTTTGTTCACCAGTCAAGCATTTCCCTTCTTTGGTTGGTGATGTGAACACAAAGACTTTACTATAATCCTCAAAGGTAGTTCACCTTAGGTTTTGTTCAACCCTAACTTTCACATTTCCTATCTTGACTATTTTACTATGCAATTTTACATGATAAATTAACATAACTTTTGTCATGGATTTGTTTTTTCCAGAGGAGATGGGGGGGAGATCACTAATGATTCTTATAAATTTCTTGATCAAGAGCTACTGGGCTTCATAATTCCTGAGCCCAAGCCATATTTGAAAACTGGGCCCTGTAAATTTAAAACCATTCCTCAAGGAGTGTGGGGTGGAGGGTGTCATCTAGCAGATTCTTGTTAAAGTAAACACGCAGGGGGATTTTTGTATATAATAATATATTGTTTTAAAAATATTGTGGGAGCCTTGAACTATATAAAGTAACACAGGAAATCAGAAAATAGTTATACAAATTATCACATCCTGGTCTCCTAGATGCCTCAATACTTTGGCCATTCAGGACAAAGTAAGACAATCAAAACTGCACATTTTGTACAATTGTAATTGTACATTTCCCTTAGCTTTTTTTGGAGCAAAAAGACTTCCCTATGCTCTCTTTTCTGTGGCTAAAGCACACTCTTGTCTGCCCAGCTAATGGAATCATTACATCTCTGACTAAAATCACAAGAGCTATACTGGTTTTAAATACATACATACACAATATATAGTACTAGCCTAACTTCATCAAGGTTGTCAACTCTTCCCATTTTATTGAGGTTCTCATCCCATCTGGTGATTTTTGTAAAGCCCCATCTTGTGAAGTCTAGTGATTACATGAAAATCTCAGCTTTTATTTGGGGGAAAAGAAGTTGCTAGCCCTCAGGGATGCAGAGAAAAGCTTGAGAACATGACTCCTACAGGCTCAAAAACCAGAAGGTAAATAAAAAACACAAAATATATTATTTTAAAATCTAGTAATTTTTAGGCTCATGATTTTTTTGATCACTTGAAGTTGGTAATACTGCTTCAAAAAAAGGAATTTAAATTAATCAGTCCTTGATCTTGGTCTGTTATTGGAAAGTTATATTAGCCCTTATATCAGATCCTCCTTTTAACATTTCATGAACACGTCTAAACATTGGCCTATGCAGAGTTAGTAAACCTTGCATCCGTACTTTCTAAACTAGATTACATTAAGTGATTGTTTTACGGCCTACCAGGTAAAACATTCTATAAATATCTTTTCAAAACGCTTTCTCATACACAATTCCATTCCCCATCCTAGATTCTTGTTGAATAATCACTATACAACACAGGTGCCTTTTATTATTTACAAAAATGCTGAAACATGTACATCTTTCAACTGGGTCTAGCCCAGGGGCGAGCAAAATTTTTGGCCTGAGGGCCGCATTGGATTTCAGAAATTGTATGGAGGGTCCAGTTAGGAGAGGCTGTACCTCTCCAAACAGGCAGGCGTGGCACGGCCCCCACCCCCGATCCGACACCCCCCCCCTGCTTCTCACCCCTGACAGCCCCCCGTACCTCTGCCCCCGGTCCCTGACCGCCCCCAAGACCCCCCTGCCCATAACTGCCCCCTACCGCCCCATCCAACCCCCCCCCTTCCCTGACTGCCCCCCCCATAACCTATGCCTCATCCAACCTCCCCTTTTCCCTGTCCCCTGACCGCCCCTGGAACCCCGACCCCTGAATGCCCCAAGCTGCCCCATCCAACCCCTCTTCTCATTCCTGAGTGCCCCCACAGAACCTCTGCCCCATTCACCCCCGCCCCCCCCCCCGGAACTCCTGCCCCCATTCAACCCCCATGTTCCCTGCCCTCTGACCGCCCCAACCCCTATCCAACCCCCTTCCCCTGCTCCCTTACCATGCTGCCTGGAGTAACTGGCAGGGTGGCTGCACCATGACAGGCAGCCACGCCACCCGGCTAGAGCCAGCCACACACTGTGCAGCACAGAGCACCAGGTCAGGCTGGGCTCTGCAGCTGCGCTGCCCCAGGAGCTCACCACCCCACCGCCCAGAGCATTGCGCTGGTGGCGCACTGAGCTGAGGCTGCGGGGGAGGCGGAACAGCAGGGGAAGGGCCAGGGGCTAGCCTCCTGGGCCAGGAGCTCAGGGGCCGGGGAGAACGGTCCTGTGGGCCGGATGTGGCCCGCGGGCCTTAGTTTGCCCACCTCTGATCTAGCCCATGCAGGTCAATGCCCTCCCAATTCCTTTATATACAGTTTTGGGATCTGAAGCCTAGATCCACGAGCCTCCTATTCCTTCGTTTAAGTCCTCTGGGTTTTGAACCTTTCATTCTGCCGCAGATCTGGAACTCAGTTCTTCATTTTCTCTCTCAGGACAATGCTAGGTCTAATTTTAAAGCCAATCCTAAAAGATTGCTTTCCTATAGTTTATCAGTCTCACTAAGGATTTGGCTTTGTTTTTAACTTTTTATTTATTGGGAAAAAATCAAATAAACAATAAGTAAAAATGAAAAACACTTTGCACAGATTTCTCAAATAGATTTAAAGTGTTCGCCTACTGGTTTTTGAATGTTATGATTCCAGATGTCAGATGTGTGTCCATTTATTCTTTTGCATAGAGATTGTCCGGTTTGATCAATGTACATGGCAGAGGGGCATTGTTGGCACATGATGGCATATATCACATTGGTAGATGTGCAGGTGAACTTTAACCTGTCTGGTCACTCAGTAACAGACGTGAGGGTGGCAATTTTGCAACAGAAAAGCTTCAAAAACAGACTCCAATGAGAAACTGCTGAACTTGAATTGATATGCAAACTAGATACAATCAACTCAGGCTTGAATAGAGACCGGGAACGTCTGAGCCATTACAAACATTGAATCTATGTAAGTATTCTCACACTTCTTATCAAACTGCCTGTACTGAGCTATCTTGATTATCACTTCAAAAGTTTTTTCTCTTACTTAATTGGCCTCTCAGAGTTGGTAAGACACCTCTCACCTTTTCATCTGTATATATATATATATATATATATATATATATATATCCTCAATATATGTTCCATTTTATGCATCCGAACAAGTGGGCTGTAGCCCACGAAAGCTTATGCTCAAATAAATGTGTTAGTCTCTAAGGTGCCACAAGTACTCCTGTTCTTTTTGCGGGTACAGACTAACACGGCTGCTACTCTGAAACCTGAACTCACTGTGTGTCTAAAGTACTTTTCCCATTATACTGCATTAGCTGTGTTCAAATTATTTTATTATTAAATGTATTGTATAATACCTCAAATTCCATGGAAGGTACTAAAAAGTGAAGTCTATATTGCATTAAATATGCAAAAATCTTCTGCCATACATTAAAGCCTGGTCTACATATGCTCTTCATACCAGTATAATGTTGCATTTCAGTTTAGGGAGGGGGTGTCATATTTTTTAAACTAATAGAGTTATACTGGTACACCCCCCAGTGTGGACCCAGTTATATTGGTATAAAGGTCCCTTAAAAGGAATAAGCTATATGGTAGAAAGCACCATCATACCAGTATAAATACAAATTAGGCGGGGGGTTGGATTTTAACAATAGTGGTAAAATTAAAATAGTACAATTTTTGTGTGTACATGCCCTCAGGTATACTTGCCATAAAATTCTGTTTTTTCAGAACCCTAAAATACCATAGGATCATAATGTTCATACTACGGATTTTCAGATAAGGTGGTGCAGCAGGTTAGTATACAAAACAAAATGTGTCTTGGTTGTATATTTTACAATGTTAACACTTCACATGAATGTAATATGTACAAAGTACACCTAGAACAGGACCTAAATCCCAGTAGAGGGTGGAAGAGAGGGGAAAAGAAAGAAAACGCAAACTCAATCATGTTTTCTTTTCCTAAATTCATTTTAATTTCTCTTCAACAAGCCATTAGAAGTGTGGACTTTGGTCAGAAGAGAACATATTTAATAGCCATATGTTCCTATTTGTACATATAGAAATTATGTCTTTTCCACCATACCTGGGTACATTAAGCCAATTATTTAAAATCTCTATTTCGTAAAAAACTTGATTATGTTGTCGATAAATTAAGAAATTATATTTTGATTAGATGGAATGTTAAACTAATTTTCAATAAGGGAAACTTATTGGAAATTACAACTTTCTTCTCAATTTCAAAGAAAACATACTAAAGTAAAATAAGATACTAATATATCAGCTAAGTGACCCACCGTCCATGTTTAAAAATTAAATATATATTTATTATGAACAGATGGTGTCCAAGGAAGGTATCAACTCTGTCTCTTAACCAGAAGGTCAGGTCACGGCTGAGAAACCAAAGAACAATTGCTGCTTTGCCATCTATAAGATGAGACATTACATTTTTCTTTTCTAAACATGAAACTAAATGTAAAATAAGAACAGCTTATTTACAATAAGAATTTTAATGACCTCTTACATTTTTATCAAAGCAAAATAGCACTTATCTCACTATCATAGATTGCTTTATGTAGTTTCGAATATTATTCAGCATATAGAGCTTTGCTGATTACTAGTGTTATTAAAAGCCTAACCTAGAAAAAGACTAGTAAATACCAAGAACAATGATTATTTAAACACATACAGTTGGTTTTCTAGAATCCAGCAATCATTTCCTTAAAAAACGTTTGAAAACCTAAAACATGGTATGTTACTCTTCACGGAATAACCCCTCCTTTTAAAATGTACCAGAGTGCTAATTACCATTTTTAACATTTAATTATCCCCATAATGGTAAAGCACAAGTAATCCTAAACGTAAACTTAAATATTTTGTTACATTGTCTAGTTCGTCAAAAAAATTAACCTTGGGGAAGGCTGCAGAATGAAACTTTCAATGCAAGATACTTCTTTGAATACTCTATTGCACATTTCCTAGTTCATTAGAATGCCGAGACTATGCCAACTCTCTTATTTGAGATATCTGTCAAGACAGAAGATGAGCCTGTATTTTTGTTTTTCAAGTGTTCTTAGACCATAAGGATCTCGTGAAAAAACTTGCAAGGCCCTTGTATTGCTGTGCTGTATAATCTGATATAGTAAATACGTTTTTTAAAAGAATTTTAACTAGTAAACATATAAAACTTAAAACAATACATAATATGTCTTTTGATTATAATTTCATTTAGTATTGTTTCAATTTTGAGTTAAGATACATTTTTTAAAAAAAGTTAATGGTTAGAAATTTTCTGTGGCTACTTATCAAGGTTTTGTAGCACTACTAAAGAAAATATCTTTTTAATTCATAACACTACATTTTTCCTGCATATATTCCTTTCAGATGAACTGATTTGTTCACTTGCTGAAAAGGAAAAAAAAGTTTTAAAAATGCTGGATAAACAGCTGTAAGTAGTATTTAAAATTTAAACACACTGAAATATAACGTACGTAAACACTTTTCTGTGTATTCAGAACATACTGCCAATCTCTAGTCATGTATACGTCATATCTCATGAAACAAGAATTGGAAGTTTGAACACTGAAAATTTGAACTGGTGAGTCACAATGAAAAGAGGGAGATTTCAAAAAAATGCAACATAAAAGCTGTTTGAACTATTAGTGAAGTAAGCTGCAGTACACCCCAATATTAATATTTGCTAATAAGGGAGGTCTTCTCAGTCTACTTGCAAGGCATACACTGGTTTTGTAAGTAATACAAACTCATCTTTAACTTACCAACAATTAATTCTTAGTGGCATATTTGCACAAATGTTTCTTTGAAACTTTTCTATGAATCACAAAAATCAATTGAACTTGAATCTTTAGAGAAATTGGTAAAGAAATGATATACTATGCCTTATATACGTCAAACTTTATCCTTGTTTATGTTTTGTCTTGCTTTGTATGCATATGCATTTTATGTGTTTATGAGTGAGATGTATAACCATATGTATATATTACATAGATTTCATACATATTGAGCCTATCATATGTGTTCATACACTGTATATGAAGAATATGATGAGTATTAGGTAATACTGCACCTTTTTAGGGCTGAAAACAAGGATAAGGCAGGCAAGAGGCATTTCTTTAATAGTAATAGCTGGCTTTTTGCCATTAGTTTAGAATCCACATAACAGTAATAAATGACCAGTATCAGAAAAATGAATCATTCCAACTTCAGAAATAACCCTACTTATGTTTCTAATAACTGCAAAGTTATGGCAGTATCATCTCTTACCTGGTCCTTAATTTCAAGCTCCCTTATAGTTTTTGTTCTGTACTCTCTGTGCTCCTTTTCTGCCTCATCCTTCTTCATTTTGGTTTGGTTCAACTGAAAACGCATTTCTCCACACACCTGTTAGATTACACGGACAACATGATCTGTAGATTGTGGAACCCACAGTTTAATGTTTGTAATTAGATCTTTTGGTGCCCCCTAGAGATCATTTGAATCCAGCACATTTTTATTTACAGATATTTAAGGCTACATATGGTAAATGTTTTTTATATAAAAAGGTGGATCTGGAACCCTTGTATTGTCATTAACTTTGAAATATGCAGTGCCTGCTAGATACAATTATATTTGGATCAAGATTTTGTAAAATACTTATGCTGTCAATATATGTGCTACTAAATACATTTAAACTACAGTTGCTGGTTATTAAATTTTCTTCCATTCTCTTTTTAAATCCAAAGATATTCTAGGATCACACTTTCAAATGCTAAAATTAAAGGATGTGTTACATTTCCAGAGCATGATTTCCTGTTTTGCCATTTTTTTCCTCCAGGTAGGAATGAAAATCTTGAGATTGCACTGTAATGATTTTCAAAGTTGTACTGAAACACTATATTCTCATTAAGAGATTGAACACAAGTTCCTTAACAGCAACAACTTATTCAAATGTATACACGGACACTGAAAAAGCCAAAAAAGCATCCAAAGGACTTATTTTGGGTGGAGAGACAGAAAGATTCGTTTTCAGAAAGATAACTTATATTCCATTCTGGATCCTGACCTCTTCCAGACCAAAACATTTGATGATGTTCTCTGTGTTGTCTCCTACCTCAATCTATCCCAAATTTACAGGGCCAGAGGAAGTGTTTGCTCTTCCCCTCTCTACATTTTGGGAGCAGGTCTGTCTTCTTCCATATTCACTATCCAAGGGTTTAGTGGGCCCTGTTTGATCTCAAAAAGCAGAGGTTTTGGACAGGATCGGCGTCTCTCCTTCCCCATCTAAAACAATGACCCCCAATTTCTGTGTGACCATTTCAGGTTAACAATTCAACCTTAAATGCACACACAAAAATGTTATCCCCCGGCTCCTTACAGGGGATTCTACTTACGCTCTCGTAACACTTCAGGGGTGGGAGATGCCATTCTTTCCCTCTCAATCTACCTTTCTCCTCCTCATTCCCTCTGTAACCCACTGTGAAAAGGCATTACCAGCAGTACCCTGATCACAGACATAACTCCAGCTGAAGCTGCAGTAAATTATATACTTTTTGTTAGGGGATTGTGAGTACCTGAGTGGTAATCACTGGGCTAATGAGGTAATTGGGAGAATGTAAGGGGAAGGACCAGGAACTAGAAGCAAGAAGCTCAAACGGAGGCTCAGTAAGCGGCTCACAGGGTAAGCCTGGGTTGAGGAGAGAGGTCTGCAGGGAAGCCTCCCCTGTCTGTAAGCTTGCAGTACACTGTGTTACTATGTAAGAAAAGAATAAATACACACCTGGGTGAAAGATAACCTGGTGTGTGTTTGTGAGTGTGAAACCATATGAACTGATCAGTCACTGTGCAGTTCACTGGGTAGCAACGGAGGCACAGTGTAACACCCACTCACATTATTCTCTATACTCCCTCCCCCACGTACAGCCTCCTTTTCTTAATTTGCCCTCTATATTTTCCCTTCATTTCCCCAGTCTCTCTTCTTTCAGTCTTCTTCTGCCACCCAAATTCCCCTACCCATCCTATTCCTGTCTCTTCCCAGTGTTCTCTTTAAAAAAATAAAATAAAATAAAAAATAATAGCAGCATATAGGAAAACCTAACTTCTGGGGGCCAACTGGCTTCAGTCCTCCTGCAAACAATGAGACATGATGGTCCTCTTTACAAAAAACAGCCTCACCTCCTCATTCAAAATATGTAGGGAATGTTCACCAAGGACAGCCTGAGAATTCAGTCCCATTTAAAGTAATGGGAAATGGTCTTTTAAAAAAAAAAAAGGGGGGGGGGGGGGAGATGCTCAAGAATTTAATGCCAAACCATGGGAGATGAGAAAAAAAAATACTGAAATTCAATACAATGCCAAGAGTTACCAACTCTGCCTTTCTGCCTCCTCTTCATCAGAAGGGAGACTATAAGACAGGCTTCTTTTTCCTCTTCCCAGCTGAGGAGGAAAAAAACTGCCTCCCATTCCACCTCTCAATATGCAGTGCATAGAGCTGAGGAATCCATGGGGGCAGCTAGAGGAATGGGAAGTGAGGAAAAGCTGACCAGAAGCTCATGCTACAGTGCCCCTTAGTGGCCAACAGAGCAAATTTCTCCAAGAAACTGCAGCTAGCTCAGAGGTGGACAAACTTTTTGGGCCTAGGGCTACATCTGGGTGGGAAAATTGTATGCAGGGCCGGGGCAGGGGGTTGGGGTGCAGGAGGGAGTGCGGGGTGTTGGAGAGCGTGCTGTGTGCAGGAAGGGGCTCAAGGCAAGGGATTGGGGCAGAGGAGGGGTGCATGAGGAGGCTTAGGGAAGGGGGTTGGGGTGCAGGAGGAGGCTCAGGGCAGGGGTGCAGGAGAGGTGCGGGGTGTACCAGGGGGCTCAGGGCAGGGAGTTGGGGTGCAGGAGGGGAACGAGGTGCAGGCAGGGGGCTTAGGGCCGGGAGTTGGGGGCAGGGTGCAGGCAGGTTGGGGATCCTGCCCAGCACCGCTTACCTAAAGTAGCTCCAGGATGGCAGCAGCACACACCGGGGCCAGGGCAGGGTCCCTGCATGCCTGCCCTTGCCCCACACCGCGCTGCTCCAGGAAGCGCTGCGGCCCTTGGGGGAAAGGGGGGGGGGGGGGGAAGAGAGCTCTGCGTGTGCTGCCCTTGCCGCGCCTCCAGGTACCGCCCCCAAAGCTCCCATTGGCTGCAGTTTCCTGTTCCTGGCCAATGGGAGCTGCGGGGGGCGGTGCCTGGAGACAAGGGCAATGCACAGAGCCCTCTGCCCCCCCATCCGGGGCCGCAGGGATGTGGTGCCGGCCGCATCTGAAAGTGGTGCGCGGCCCGCGGCGCCACGAGGGGCAATCCTGGGGGCCAGATCCTAAGCCTCGAGTAGCCGGATCCAGCCCGCGGGCTGTAGTTTGCCCACCCCTGAGCTAGCTGTTGAGAAGCCCTCTCTGGCCTTGGGTTTAGAAGGCAGGCACATATCTCAAGTGTCTATTTCAACAGATATCACTCATTTTAGTACTAAAATAATCTATATTCTACACAAATTTGGTGTCCCCTCACCTTTATTGCTGAAAACTTTTTACATCAAAATAAAGAATTATGATGCTGAAGCTATAGGAATTATTTACACTAAAGTAAATTGATCCTACAGTATTTTATTTTTTCTGCTTGAATTTTTATTTGGTCTCCCTCATTCTGGGACATACAATGCATCCCACATTTGAGCCTGAGAAGACTGAAAGGTATGTAGGTGGCAAGGACCACCAAAACAGGGGATTTCAAGTTAAACCAGGATTGTATTTGTATACAAAACCAATTCGACCTGAACAGCAGAAAGATGTCTTCTTAAAATACATAAAACTAGCACTAGTATTACAAAGAACTATACTGAACAGAAAGTCTAAAGAAAATTAAAAAAAAAAAAAGTTTTGAATTTTAACCCCAAAATAAATTTGTGCTACTCTTTACTCATTTTAGCATTGCACAGCCAAAACAGCTATGGAAGAATGAGTTGAATCCTGTTCTATCCCCTGTATCAACAGAATTATTAATTAAATGTTGATTGCATAGTTAAGTAATTTTGCATGGACCAGAAAAAAATAAAAGCTTGACTCTCAGATGTGATGCAAGGTTGTAAACGCTATCTGTAAATTTTTGAGACAATTAAACATGGAACCTCAAAATGACATAAATGTTAATGTTAAATATTTATTTTAGACTATTTAACCCCTTAAACTATGTTAAAGAGGAAAGAATATTGGTTCACAACATCATGCACTAGATTTTCATAATACAAGTGTTTTTTTTCAGAAAACAAAATTTATCAATACCGTCTTTTCAAATATGTTTTATAGAAAATACACAGTACGAAGCATCTCTCACCATGTGATCTTTCAAACCACGGTAACAAGCAAATACTCATTTGAGATTCTCTCTACCTTATTAACTTCCATCTCCTGAGAGGTAAGTTGGTTTTGGGCTTCCTCTAGCTGGTTAGCTATTGAGTTCTTCTCTCTTGTAATTCTCTCTAACCGAGCCTCCAGTGTCGCCACATTCTGAGACAAAACCATCACCTGCAGAAAGAGAAACACTATAGTGAATTAACCAGAAACATTATACAGGGCTAAGTTCTGCAGTCTTTACTCCTTGAAAGCAATGGGAATTTTGCCCAACTAAGTACAGTGGACCCAATGCTGCATTCCTTCACATCAAAACTTGATTTTAAGGCAATAGGAATTTTGAGTGAGCAAGAAATGCAGGCTTTACTTGCATAAGGACTACAGAATGATTAGAACAGCAAAGTTATTATTTTAAAGTGATTCAAGTAAACATCTGAAATATTTTCAGTCAGCCAAACTACTCTACAGGACTTTTCAATGTGCGTAATGATGTTGGAGTCGTAGAATTTTGCCTACCAGTATCTGTAGAGGAGCAGCGCTTATGCCTCTCCCCTGACTATATGAGGTGCTGCTTCCCCAATCCCCATCAGTTCCTTCACATCAAATGCCCAGAGACTAGACTCTGATGCAGAGGAGATGGAGAATGGGTTATGGAATACACATCTGCATCACATCTCTAAGAACCACAGCTACAGTAAGTAACCATTTTCATTCTTTGAGTAGATGCAACCATGTTTTCCAGTTAGGTGACTCAAGCAGTTTCCCTAAGGGATGGGACTCACAGCCTATTTAAACAAGGACTGCAGGACCGCCTTCCCAAAGTTTGCATCTGTTCTAGATGCCACGGTAAAGGAGCAATGGTTTGTAAACATATGTATCGACCACCACATGGCAGCCCTGCAAATATCCATTATGCAGATGTCACTTAAGAATACTATTGACTTAGCTTGTGCTCTCATAGAATGAGCTTGCACTCGAAGCTGTTTTGTATGCAGCTTTGATGCAGGAAGTTACCCACTTACAGATCATCTGTAAGGAGACTGCCTATCCCTTCATATGGGGTTTAGTACTGTCCACATAAAAGGCCAGACATTGTCTGATGTTCAATATGTGAAGATACTGCTCCTCTGGAGATTAATGTGGCTTAGGGAAAAAAAAATAACAACAAAACAAACAAAAAAAACACACCACAGGTATGTATACCGCCTGGTTTAAATGAAACTGAGAAACCCCTTTAGACACAAATTTCAGTTGTGGACACAATGTCAGAGAACTGCAAGTAAGGAGGCTCTGCCAGCAAAGCCTGCAACTCTCCTACACTCCTCGCAGATGTTATTGCCATGAGGAATGCAAATTTTTGACATAAGGGTGAGGAAAGGGGCAAGATGCCAGAGGCTCGAATGGAGATCTCAAGATAGGTGCTATAACAGTGTTAAGGTCCCACAAGGGAACCGGTTCCCACACCAGTGGATGGAAACAAAAGGATTCCTTTCAAGAATCTTACCACCATGGCATTGGAAAACACTGATCTTCCATAAATGAATGAAAGGCTAAGATCACCACTAGATGCGCCCTCAATGAACCAAGCCTAAGACCCAGCAACTGAAGATGCAGTAAATACTTCAAGATGTCTTGTATATTAACTAGTATGGGCTGAACTCCACGGGCCAAAGACCACACTGAAAAATGTTTCCACGTTGCTGAATAGGACATTCCGATAGGGGGCTTTGTAGGACCTGTTGAACAGCTGCTGAACGTTGCTCTTCCTCCTCGTTCAATCACGGAGCAGCAATGCTGTGAGATGTAGGGAGCCGAATGCAGGATGCAGACTGTGGCCATGAATCTGTGTAAACAGGTTGGGATGGAGAGGAAGGGATATGGGAATCGACAGCATGAGAATGTCAGAAAAACAGTACTGCCCTCAGCCATGCTGGGGCAGCGAGGATGAGCTTTGGCCCAAACCACTTTCAGCTTGAGGGCGAGTTATGGAACAATTGGGATCAGAGGAAAAGCACACAGGAGAGCTGCCTATTAAATCTGTCCTTTTGGAGACCTTGTCCTTCAGAGTGGACTTAACCCTGCCCAGACATCTCTATTGTTCACTGTGGTTACGACTAGGGAATTTGAGGGCAGATGGGAGTAAAAGCCCTCCTACACTGGGACAAAATAGCATTTCTCCATATGCTTTGCAGTAGGTGGTACTGAAGCCGGTATGGTCTAGGGTGCATTGTTGATAGGGAGGACTACTCTCCCAGGAGCAGACAGCTTCAGGATATCCATTAACTTATGAGTCTTCTCCTGCAGAAACTCCACTTGAATGCCCAGGAAGCAGCTGCATTCTGCAAAAGGTCCTGATAGGCCTTAAAATCCTTTGCTACTGGAGGACAGGAAGAGCCAGACACTGCTGCATCATCTGGGGATGAAGAGTAGGAGGTTAACTGGACTGGTGGAGCTGGAAGGGGCAGCTCCATGGATTCCGCACAGGGAAGGCTCACTGGTACCTGAACCTGCAGTAGGTCAATAGTTCCTACCACTGATCTGCCTGGTGAGCTGAGAAGTGCAACCTCTGTGATTGAGCACTGTCCCACGGATTCCATGGAGGTCACTGATGAGGATAGGGCATTGGTGGCCAGGGGCCCCAGTTGTGACTGTGAGATGAATGCCAATCATCCCCTGGTAATGCTCCATAAACAGTCGCTGATGTGAGTCGTGTGATGGAGAGCAGAAGAAGGAAGATCCCGACCTCAACACTGAGGAGCTTCGGGATTCTGGGGATAAAGGTGCAGCCACTCCTGAGGCGCAAGTAACCAGTCTGACTCATCCATCACCCAGAATGAGCCAGGGACCAGCACCGATGATAAAAGTGGTACTGTTGGCACCAAGTACACTGGCGGTGTCAACCCCAAAGTCATCAGTGGTGCTGAAGCAGCAGGTGGTGCTGAATTTGAGCTGCCACATTGACATCCCGGGCATCTGGCTAGTGGGTCTTGCCTACATGCTCAGGGTCTAACTGATTGCAATATTTGGAGTCAGGAAGAAATTTCCCCGAGTCAGATTGGCAAAGACGCTGAAGGTTTTTCGCCTACCTCTGCAGCATGGGGCACGGGTCACTTGCAGGTTTAAATTAGTATAAATGATGAATTCTCAGTAACTCAAAGTCTTTAAATCATGATTTGAGGACTTCAGTAACTCAGCCACAGGTTATGGGTCTATTACAAGAGTGGTTGGGTGAGGTTCTGTGGCCTGAAATGTGCAAGTCAGACTAGATGATCAGGATGGTCCCTTCTGAGAAAGTCTAGGAGTTTATCGGTGGTGCTGATTGCAGCAGTGCCAAGGAGTTTCCCCAGGGCAAGGTCCCTCGCACCGAGCCCAGTACCAGCCTTGCTTCCGCAAACCGTGGAAGGGGACTATCAGAGTGTAGTGCCAACGGACCTATGGGTTCAGCAGCCCATTCACCCAATGGGACTGTAAATGATGCAGCCCTGGCAAAGTCCTGGACCGAAGGACTGTAGCCACCTGGTATGCCACTGACAGAAATAAGTCAACGTAGGCATCACCCTCATCAGTACCAGACTCAACGAACACCCTGAGGCCAGAACCAGAGTCAACAGCGCGGAGCTCTAACCTCCCTACTCTGTACTGGGTAATGGTTAGAGGCACCCCCATGAACCCTGTGCCAGTCTAAAGTCTTCCTGGGGTAGGAGGAAGAGTACCCACAAGATCTGGAGTGGTCTTGTGTGACCTTTTTCTCAGCACACTAGATGGGGAATGTTCTTCCATCTCTTTGGAGAGGTGCATATTCCAGAGTGCAAAGCAGCAGCACTCTAGGAACCTGAGGGGAACCTGCAATCAGTGAGGGCCTCAGTGCTATAGTAGGCCTCATGGCCTATTCAAGCAGGTGCTGCTTTAGACAAGGGTCCCTAGCCACCCGAGTCCATTTCAAGAACAATCTACAGATTGAACACTGTTCCTCAACATAAGCCTCACTCAAGCACAGCAAGCATTGCATGTGGGGATTGCTCCCCTCACATGACAGACAACATTTAAACCCCTGTGAGGGCATCATAGAGGAATACTTAACTAAATACAACTAACACCAAATACTAAGGGTACGTCTTCACTTACCGGAGGGTCCGGCGGCAGGCAATCGATGTTCTGCGATCGATTTATCGCGTCTGGTTAAGACGCGATAAATCGATCCCGGAAGTGCTCGCCGTCGACGCCGGTACTCCAGCTCGCCGAGAGGAGTACGCGGCATCGACGGGGGAGCCTTCCTGCCGCGTCTGGACCCGCGGTAAGTTCGGACTAAGGTACTTCGAATTCAGCTACGTTATTAATGTAGCTGAATTTGCGTACCTTAGTCTGAAGTGGGGGCTTAGTGGGGACCAGGCCTCTGGGTACTAACTACATACAACAAGAAAAAACCCACCCACCCACACACTAAACTGGTGAGAGATTGTGAGGTTAAGATCACCTAGTTCTCCAACTCCAGCCATGGGCAGTCAGACGGAACTGAGGGGGCTCAGGGTGGCACCACCTCATGTAGACAGGGGAGGGTCTATAGCCACGAGGCACAATGCCACCCCTGTACAGTACTTCTAGGCAAAATTCACCAGCTCTGATGCGCTGGGCACACGCACACACAAGTGGAATACATGGCTGCATCTTCTCAAAGCAGCAGCAACAGATTCTCTATTCCTGCAGCCTAGATAACATCTACTTACCTATCACTTACTTAGACTCGGATTTTGACTAACTGGTTGCAAGGAGAACTATCTTATGCCGAGAGAGAAAAACAGTTACAGAAACTCACCTGTGACTACAGATTTACTTAAATTAATTCCTAAACTGAGGCAAAAATCTCACCACTATAACTAAAAGCAAATGCAGTGTAGCAGTAAACAAAAGCCAACTCAGTATGTTCAAAAATTACAATTTCATTTTTTCAAACAATATAGTTGAGTTAATATTTTGCTGAATGATTAAAAAAAAACATTGTAACAATAAAACAAAGCTGTTAGCCCTTGAGCTGTTTAGCCCTGAAGCTGCCTAATGTAAGTGGAAATAATAGGGCCTGACAGTTCTAGGTTAACGTTATAGGAAGTCAAAAGCTGGACCTAGAAGGTTATGTATTCACAACTACACTTCAGCCATTATATATCTACCTGATTTATGGACCCATGCCAGATTGTTCCTCTAACAAATCACTTGTTAGGGAACTAATACAACAAATTCAAGAAAAGATCAATTTAATGCATAGTATAAATAAAGTATTATCCTGGTACTTAATTTCTATTTTTCAAAAGAAATCTTCCATTTCAGTTATCACTAGTACATGTATAATCATAATTTTTCTACGAAGACACCCAGCAACTAACCCTAATTACCAACTATAAAAATCACAGTATTATTAGCATATATTGTTTTAGGCATGCATGGCACTTCAAAACGATATTAGAAGACTGCAAGTCCTCAAAGCAGGGATCAGTCTAAATAAGACAATATAGAGCATCATGAGAAGCTAAGCTTCAATAATAGTGAAAATTATGAAGTGCTTGTTTATAAGGCGATATTTATGTTGGAGTGCATACAGTGCTGATGTGGGGAGGAAACGAGGGAAAAATATACCTGGGCCTTGAGCTCAGTGGAGCTCCCAAAACATCTGTAACTGGGATGAAATGGAAGAAGGTGAGGCCCCAGAGGACATGATATACCAGGACCCAAAATTTCTCTTGACAGTCTTGAGTGTCTACTCTGTGGTTCTAAAGTACAGCCATAATTACACAGTGAAATCTAATATGTACTATTTGCAAAAAATAAACCTGTCTTAAATAATCACTTTAATGCTGAGTCAGAAATAAGTTTCTGTTTACTCAGTTTACAAATCCATACAGTAGTTTTACTGTATCTAGCTTATTGACAGAAAAACATTGCATGTTCCTTAGCCACATATGGATTGAAAAAAAAAATAAATTACTAGTGTTACCGTTGATGCCAAGTCCTCTCTTTCTTTCTTCATTTCTCCTCGCAGGGCTTCTTTTTCACCGGCCCTCTTATCTAGTTGGGCAATTAGCTCCCTTTCAAGGCGATCTTTCTGTCTTTCCATCTCACTTTTCAGCTGTTCACACTGGACTAGAGCCTTTGGAAATATGAAATTTAGAATGCATTCCATTATTTAGACATAGGACAGGAAATAAACATTCCTCCAAAACGAGGCATTAAGTAGAACAAGCCTGACATTCTAGTCTAATGCTTTTGGAAGAACGAATTGGCTATTAAAACAAAGGATCATGGCTGTGTAAAGATGCCTCTGCGTGTGTATTGGCATACAAAAAAATAAAACAGGATTTACAAAATGAGATCATGTATACACACACACACACTTACACTTTATCTTTAAAAGACTACATGTCCAAGGACAACTTGGTTGTCCAACAATAAAATAGTCATTTAACTTGTGTTTAGAACCTATAATAAAGTTGATGGGATTTTTCCAGAGTAATTTGTGTTTCATAGATGTCTGTCCCTCTCTCAAAAGTCTGTTCCTGATATGACCTGTGCTTAAGAATTCTGTGTGCATTTCACCCAAGATTGTCAAGGAAAACTTTCTGTCAATGTTTGGTTCCTTGTAGACACCAATGAACTGTAGCTGCATTCCATACTTCATGACAGGAAAGTTCATTACAGTGGTCTACTCTCTTACTAAAGTGAAGTATTAGGTGCAAAAGGCTGAGTAGAGCCACAGAAGCAATTTGGCAAAGTAGAGGGCTGAAAGGGCAAATTATTCTTCTGATGTTCAGATTTCTCAAATGATGCTGAGGAAGGAGGCCATTTATTGAAATTCCAGCTTCAGGATGTATATGCTGATTAAAATATTGGGCTAACTGACTAAAGTGCAAGTCATAAGTGGGTGGCAAGTAAAAACGGTTACTCACCTTCTCGTAACTGTTGTTCTTCGAGAGGTGTTGTTCATGTCCATTCCAATCAGGTGTATGCGCGCACACGTGCATGTTGGCCGGAAGTTTTTTCCCTTAGCAGCATCTGTCGGGTGAGCTTGGGTGCCCCCTAGAGTCACGCCCTCGTGGCGCCTAATATATAGCCCTGCCAACCCGCCACCCCTTCAGTTCCTTCTTGCTGGCTACTCCGACAGAAGGGTAGGAGGGTGGGTATTAGAATGGACATGAACAACACATCTTGAAGAACAACAGTTACGAGAGGGTGAGTAAGCGTTTTTTTTTTTCTTTGAGTGCTTGTTCATGTCGATTCCAATCGGGTGAGTCCCAAGCAAATTTTAGGAGGCGGGGTTGGAGCTGACCACTGACTGGAGCACTGCCCTACCAAAGGCCGCATCATCTCTGGCCTGCCTAGTGATTGCATAGCGTGCAGCGAAAGTCTGTATCGATCACATTGCCACCCTGCAGATTTCCTGTGTGGGGACCTGAGCCAGGAAAGCTGTTGATGAAGCTTGTGCTTTTGTAGAGTGTGCCATTATCGTGGGCGCTGGGATTCCTGCTAGATTGTAGCACTCTGCAATGCAGGCCACAATCCATGATTAAATGCGCTGAGTTGAAACAGGTTGTCCCTTCATCCTGTCCGCTACTGCGACAAAGAGTTGTACCGACTTTCTGAACGGCTTGGTCCTTTCTATGTAGAAGGCCAGTGCTCTATGGACATCAAGAGTGTGGAGTCTCTGCTCCCTACCACTTGCATAAAGCTTAGGGTAGAAAACTGGAAGGAAAATGTCCTGGTTGAGGTGGAACTACGACACAACCTTGGGGAGGAAGGCCAGATGCGGCCTGAGCTGAACCTTTTCCTTAAAAAACAAGGTGTAGGGCGGCTCGGATATTAGGAACCTGAGCTCAGATACCCTGCGGGCGGAGGTGATAGCCACCAGGAACGCAACCTTGTATGAGAGGTAGAGCAGGCTCAAAAGGGATGTCTCATGAGCCTACCGAGGACCAGGTTAAGATCCCAAGCAGGAACCGGTTGGCAGACATGCGGGTACAACCTGTCAAGGCCCTTCAAGAAAAGACTGACCAGGGGGTTAGCGAAAACTGAGTGGCCCTG
This sequence comes from Chrysemys picta bellii, assembly GCF_011386835.1. Lineage (NCBI taxonomy): Eukaryota > Metazoa > Chordata > Testudines > Emydidae > Chrysemys > Chrysemys picta. The sequence continues at coordinate 139,333,914 of NC_088793.1, read as the reverse complement.
TACCCCCGGATGGAAAGCCGAGATGGCGGCCAGGTGTACTCTTATGGAGGACAAGGAGAGGTCTTCCTGCTTGAGGTGTAAAAGATAATCCAAAACCTGAGGCACTGAGGATAACGCCGGGGAGAAGTCGTGCTGAGCTGACCAGATTGAAAAATCTCTTCCACTTTGCCAGGTAAGTGGCCTTAGTGGAGGGTTTCCTACTGCCCAAGAGAACCTGTCTGACTCGTTCTGAACATGAGATCTCAAACAGATTTAGCCATGGAGCCTCCAGGGCATAAGATGTAGCGACTGCAAGTTTGGGTGTTGGAGCCGCCCATGATCCTGCATGAGAAGGTCTGGGAAGAGCGGCAGGGTAATCGGGGGGCCCATGGACATGTCCAGGAGAGACGTGTACCAATGCTTGCGGGGCCATGCTGGAACTATGAGAATGACCGAAGCCGGGTCTCTGCGGATCTTGAGCAGGACCCTGTGGGCGAGCGGTATGGGTGGGAAGTCATACAGAAGCGCCCCCCACAAATGGAGGAGGAACGCGTCCGCTGTGGAGCCCGGACTGTGATTCTGGAAGGAGCAGAACTGCTGACACTTCCTGTTGTGTCACGTGACGAAGAGGTCGATCAGGGGACAGCCCATCTCCGGAAGAGCGATGTGACGTCCAGGCGAAGGGACCACTCGTGGCTGAGAAAAGACCTGCTGAGGAGGTCCGCCAGCTCGTTCTGGAAGGTACGACGCTTGCAGATCGACTGAGTGTTCTATACAAAAGTCCCGTAACCTAAGGGCTTCCTGGCACAGGGGAGAGGAGTGTGCACCCCCGTTTGTTGATATAGAAAATCGCGAACGTATTGTCCTTCATGACTGATACACAGACCCGCTAGATATGGGCGGAATGACTGACACGCTAGGCATACCGCCCTGAGCTCTCTGACATTGATGTGAAGACAGATATCCATCAGCGACCAGAGGCCCCGAGTCCTGGGGACCCCCAAATGAGCTCTCCACCCCAAATCTGATGTGTCTGTTATTAGCGTCAGGGATGGCTGTGGAGCGGAGAAGGAGACTCCTGAGCACGCCTGCTGAGCGTCTGTCCACCACAGGAGCGAGTTGAGGATGGGGCGATGCAGGGTCACGATCCTGTCCAAGCTGTCCCTGGCAGGCCTGTACACTGATGCAAGCCATGACTGTAGCGGTCTCAGCCTGAGTCTGGCATGCCGAACCACATACGTACAGACCGCCATATGGCCGAGCAGTTTGAGACAATTTCTCACAGTGATGGTGGGGAACTTCCTGAGTCTCTGGATCATGGCGTCGAGGGCCTGGAATCTCACCTCCGGGAGGAATGCTCTGGCTTGAGTTGAGTCCAGGACCGCCCCTATGAACTCTAACCTCTGGACAGGGGACATAGTCGATTTCGCCTCGTTCAGTAGGAGGCCCAAATTCTCAAAGGCGGCTCTGATTAATGTCACCTGATCTTCCACCTGAGCCCTGGATCGGCCTTTGATCAGCCAATCATCGAGGTATGGGAACAACTGTACCTGATGTCTCCGCAGGAAGGCGGTGACGACTGCCATGCACTTGGTGAATACTTGAGGTGCTGCTGATAGGCCGAACAGAAGAACAGTAAATTGGTAATGGGAACCGTTTGAAGGCACCAGTGCCAAAGGTACCTGCATCGAGGTCGATGTAGACAACAGTGCAGGCATGGGAGACTGGTGCCGAAGTTGGAGTCGGGCACGGTGCCGGAGTTGACGACGGTGCCGGCAGGAAGGGAGTCGAGACTGTAGGTGCCGGGTGCACTGCGGAAGGCGGCACAAAAGTGGCGGAGGTGACTGAAGACGTCGCTGAGCGTGGGCCCTGGGTTCCTCCTTGGTCCTGGTGGTAAGCCCAGGGAGTCCAGAAGGGCCACTGAGGCGGGTTCTGCCAGTGCAGAGGCAACACCTGCTGCTCCCTTCTATCTCTACCTGACCTCGCTCTATGGCTCCTGCTCCTACTTGAGCAGTAGGAGTCAGGCTCCGACTCCAAGGTCTCAGACACTGAAGACCACGGAGGAGCTGATTCTTGGTGCCTCGAACGTCGAGAGCTCGGGAAGGCTCTCTATCAGAGCGTGTGAGTGCCGATGGACAAGGCGAAGGATAGTGCCTTGACATTATAACCGGCTTTCCTTTCAAATGCACTGGAGAGTGGGGCTCCGTCGGTGCAGAGGGTTCCTCCCTGGCAGGCGAGAATGGTGCTGTCAGGTGGAGGAGATCTTTGGCAGCTTGATATGCTTCTGATGGGAGCTGAAGTTGCCGCGTAGGCGCCAGGGATCGAGGTGGGGCCGGACTTGACTGCGTCACCTGGGCAGGAATCGACACAGTCCCGGAAGGAGATGCCAAGGAGTGGCCGGCCTGGGGTCGCACTTCTCGAGGCTTAGCCGGAGAAGAGCGGTCGTCCGGCTTTCTCTTCTTTTGGGGCACCTGTGAATGGGAGTGGTGCCTACTGTCAGATGGGCCCTGAGAGGAGCCATGGCGGTGCCGGGCGTCTCTGGTGTCCTTCTTCGTCGCCGAAGATGTGGACGGCGCTGGGGCGCTCTGCAGATGACGCTGACAGAATCGGGTCTCTTGAGCCCAGGTTGGATTGGGGGCGCAAGGCAGCCTCCTTGAGGCTCACCTTCAGCCGCTGTTCCTGTTCTTTAAGTGTTCTCGGGCAGAACTCATGGCAGATCTTACAGCAATCTTTCTGATGGGTCTCCCCCAGGCACCTGAGACACGACGAGCGTGGGTCGCTCTTACGATGCGCTTGGCGCAAGCCACACAGTTCTTAAATCCTGGGGACTACTGCATGCCCTGGCGCCGGGCCGGGGGGAATCCCCAACAAATATACTATACTAAACTTTAACTAACTATATACACACAGAAAAAACAAAGAACTTGCTCAGCTCTAAATCTCAAGAATCAGAAACTTCTTTCTCTACAGCTTTTTCACCATTTGAGCAAGACAGGGACATAGAAGCAAAATAAAAATACAACCTTACAAAAGGGACTAAAATATGTTGCAAGAAGAAATTTGTACTTGACAAATCCCCTGCTTCCCTTAATCAGATTAGTAGCTCACTTCAATTCTATGTTTAAAATCCATCTCTCAGGTTTGCTTCAACCTAGAAAGATTATCTTTGCCCTGTTAAGAATAAATAAAACTAACAGGGCAAGAGGCCATAAGCAACAGAAATGCTAAATGTTTCCAAAGACTGAGAACCTAACACCTGTATCTTTCACAAACTGACAGTTATCTTAATACTTAAAACCTGCATTCAAAAATAAAACAATGTAAAACTTTAGAGCCTGCAAGTCCACTCAGTCCTACTTCTTGTTCAGCCAATCGCTCAGACAAACAAGCTTGTTTATATTGGAAGGAGATAATGCTGTCCGCTTCTTGTTTACGTCACCTGAAAGTGAGAACAGGTGTTCTCATGGCACTGTTGTAACCAGCATCACAAGATGTTTACATGCCAGATGCGCTAAAGATTCGCATGTCCCTTGATGCTTTAACCACCGTTCCAGGCGATGTGTCTATGCTGATGATGGGTTCTGCTCTATAACAATCCAAAGCAGTGCTGACCGATGCATACTCATTTTCATTATTTGAGTCAGATTCCACCAGCAGAAGGCTGGTTTTCTTTTTTGGTGATTTGGATTCTGTAGTTTCCACATCGGAGTGTTGCTCTTTTAAGACTTCTGAAAACATGCTCCACACCTCGGCCCCCTCAGATTTTGGAAGGCACTTCAGATTCTTAAACCTTGGGTTGAGTGCTGTAGCTATCTTTAGAAATCTCACATTGGTACCTTGTTTGCATTTTGTCAGATCTGCAGTGAAAGTGTTCTTAAAATGAACAAGATGTGCTGGGTCATCATTCGAGACTGCTATAACATGACATATATGACAGAATGCAGGTAAAAGAGCAGGGGACATACAGTTCTCCCCCACGGAGTTCAGTCACAACTTTAATTAATGCATTATTTTTTTAAACGAGCGTCATCAGCATGGAAGCATGTCCTCTGGAATAGTGGCCAAAGCATAGAAGGGGCATATGAATGTTTAGCATATCTGGCACATAAATACCTTTCAATGCCGGCTACAAAAGTGCCATGCAAACGTCTGTTCTCACTTTCTGATGACATTGTAAATAAGAGGGCATTATTATCTCCTATAAATGTAAACAAACTTGTTTGTCTTAGCGATTGGCTAAACAAGAAGTAGGACTGAGTGGACTTGTAGGCGCTGAAGTTTTACATTGTTTGGTTTTGAGTGCAGTTATATAACAAAAAGAAATCTACATTTGTAAATTGCACTTTCGCGACTGCAGTACTTGTATGACGTGAATTGAAAAATACTATTTCTTTTATCATTTTTACAGTGAAAATATAATATAAACTTTGATTTCAATTATAAACACAGAATACAATATATATGAAAATGTAGAAAAAATGTTCAAAATATTTAATAAATTTCAATTGGTATTCTATTGTTTAACAGTGTGATTAAAACTGACTAATTTTTTTAATCCCGATTAATTTTTAAGTTAATCGCATGCGTTAACTGCAATTAATCGACAGCCTAACCAAAATAGTCCCTACTTCTGACCTATGTTAAATTGAATATGATCTGGTGGAGAATATCTTCTGTATTTCTTATAATAAAATAAAAAGCAAATTTTCAGACAGAAAATAAAACCAAAGAAAAAGTGACTTTTGTCATTTTATATATGGCTGAAACAAAAACAATGTTCTGCGCTCTCTTTGCCAGAAGCAGGTGACTAACATACATCAGTGGTTCTCAAACTTATTTGATCGGGCCCCCCTTCTTTGTGCCTGTAGTCGTTCATCCCCTTTTCTCCCCCCTCCCCCCAAGTATATATGCCGCCACCGAGCTCTGATGGCAGAGTGGAGAAGGTGCCCAGCTCTGAAGACAGTGCCATGCCATCAGCAGCACAGAAGTACGGGTGGCAATGTGAAAAGTGATATTCATTAATATCACTTTTCACAGCAGACTTAGCACCCCATTACCACCCTTACTTCTGCGCTGCTGCTGCCACCCCAGGGCTGACCGTTGGAACCCTGCCACCTCCAGGTGAGGGATTGGGGATGGGGTGGAAGGAGAGCCGGAGCCCCAGCTGCCTCCTGGTGAAGGAGGGGGTGGGAGGAGAGTGCAGGTGGCGGGGCTCCAGCTGTCCCCTTTATCCCCACCTTCTGGGTGTGCATGACCCTTCCTTATGAGCATCAGTTGCCTGGGGCTGAAAGCCAGAGCTCTTAAAACACACAGCTCATGCCTCCCTTGACGCATTCCTGCGTCTCCCTTGGGAGGCCCACTCCATAATTTGAGAACCACTGACATGCAATTGCAACTCTGAGAATAAAATATCACAGATGATATTGTAGATGCACAAATAAGGAAACCAATAATCCATGTAAAATTTTAATTCTGTGAGCAGGGAACAAAACTGAAAAACAGTTTAGGTCTCTAGTAGGGTATTACACATACTGATGAATGACTGTCATTGATTCCTGCTACACATGTATTTACAACTTTGAAAATCTGATACTAAGGTATTTAGGCACCTAAAGATGCAGATACCCACCTAGTGGAATTTTCAAAAGCACCCTGTGCCTAACTCCATCTTCAGGCACGTAGATACCGTTAGAAGTCTGGCTCCTGGTCACTAACAGTTAATGTTGTTAGTTAATGAGGGCTTTATTTCTTTAAATATCTCTATAGTGATTCAGTACCTCTCTCATCATCATTTCCCCCTTATTAACTCTGAAACTAGTTTTATGGTAATATTCTTTTTTTAAGAACACATGCACTTTTATAGTGTCCCATAAATAATACAGCAACTGATACCCAGTGGGAGCATTATGTTAATCTTGTTCTTTCTTAATAACAAAGTCATTTAATTAAAATGTTCTGATTTAGTAGTAATTCACTAATTACACAGTAGATGGCACTACATATCAAGATAATAATTTAATCTACATCAATTGAAGCGGACACCTATACAAAGTAATTAGTTTTAATATAAGCACTAGATCAGAAATTTGATTTTACCATAAACATTTTATACCACCCAAAAAAGCGTAATACATACATCACATTTATATATCATTTTACATCTTCACACAGTGATATGCATTTTAAACAATTAATGCCCACAAACATACGGTCTCAGAACCTGGGCTCCAGACCAAGCATCTATACTGCAATTTTTTAGCGCTGCAGCCTGATCTCCGTGAGCCCAAGTCAGCTGACCCAGGCCAGTCACAGGTATGTTATTCCACTGTAGACATACCCAGAGAGATTCAGTTATTTGCCTGAGGCCACAATGCATATCAGTCTAAGAACCTGAATTAGAACTAAAAAAAGTCAAGTTCTGTGTTCAGATCACTAAGAAGGTTTCCTCTCCAGAATCATGCTACTTCTCTTAAACAGTCTTATGAAGACCATCACAATATCAAACATTTTAAATGAGCCTTTATTTCAAGACTGCTACGTGATCTGGGTATGAAATAGTGTTTTACGGCCTGGAGGGCTTATTGTCTTGTTGATGTGGAAACAAATCTAATTAGCACTTAAGACAGTTAAGAATACTGAAGAACTATACCATCCTCTTACTAAATTTACCTTCATTTTTTCTAAATTGGCTTCTTCAGTCATTTGCACAGCTTGTTTTACTTGTTCATAAGCACTAGATTCCCTTTGCTGCATCTCACTCAGGTTCCTTCTTACTGAAACAAGTGCACCCATTAAGTCATCTCTTTCTCTGCATCAGCAAAAAAAAAAAATACAGAGACAAGAAACATAAAACATTAATGAAAACAGCAGGGCCATAAGTAAAGTAAGACAAAAATCTGCATTAATATGTATTAAGTTTTAAAGACAGAGTAGCGCCAGCTCAGCCCATACTAAAGTATAATGTGTAGGATGACCTCCTGCCCTTAAAAGCAGTGGGTTGTTAGTGAAGCTGCCAATAATGATGGCAGGGTTCATGTCAGGAATTTATCCAAGCTAAATAGTACAAGTATGACCTTGTTTAAAAAAAAAAAATATATATACACACACACACACACACACACACACACACACGGTCAATGACAAGCTTCAGAAAAAACATAGGGCAAGGCAAAATGGGACAATTCTGACAATGAATAATTAAGAATACATTTTTCTGCATTATATTTAAAGGAAAATTGCACTGAATCATATTAGTATCTGAGATAACTAATATATATCTAAAGCCATTTGTATTCTGCAGCAAACTGGACCTAAATTCTGCTACAAGATTTCTGGATTCTGCATCACCATCACTTCTTTATTTAAAGAAATGTAGGTTATCTCCATATTTTCAGTTTTTGATATGCATAAGAGTTTTATATTGCTAATATATAGAAGTTGTCTTAGGTGCAGCTACAAGTTTTGGCAGCTGGCTCTTCTGACACCTTGGAAGGTTAGGAGGCAGTTTGGATTGTGGCATAATCATAGTAGCAAATACTGATCTTTTCAAAAGGTGCCTAAGAGAGTTAAGTGCTCAAATTTCACTGATTTTTTTCAGTGAGATTTAGGCACTTAAGCTTCCTTCAGTTCCTTAAAATCCTAGCCTAAATATTTCTGCTGAAATATTTCTGCAAAACAGTGCAACAGTCAATTTTGTTGGATAAGATTTCAAAGGAATGAGGCCGATTTATACCACCTAAGAATCTGGTCCTCTAAGTTTCAGATCTAACAACCCATTGAGATGCATGGATCAGCCCACATATCTTGTTTCAAGCTATTCACAAACTCAGGAAGACAATGTTTGTCAAACATAATTCTGCTTATGTTTCCCAGATTGATGGAGGGAAGGAAAGGAGATTTTGATAGATGACTGGTTAGCTACCTGAGTTCCTGTTTGAACAAGTATTTTGTGGTATTATAAATGATATGTTAGAGTGCCTAGCATCTTGTATAGATTTTTTTATTATTTAAACCTAATTAAAAAAAGAGGAACAGTTGCAATTGTTCTTTTAAAGACTGCCACAAAAATGTTGCCTTCTTTTTACCCACATATGGAATTACTTCCTTAAAAGTACACTAGTTTGAGGCACAGAAAGCAAAATATTAAGTCCTGGACCAGACACAGGTTAAAGGTACAAACCAGCAAAAAGCAGACCTGAAATAATATTCACACAGACAAGACAAAAAAAAAAAAAAAAAAATGGCATGCACATACTTTGTTTTTTGTAGCTCAACTTTTCTACAGCTCCCAAAGATTCATGTAAACAGATCAAAAAGAATTGTTGCATGGAGTATTAAAACAACACCTGAAGGAACCCTGTCTGCAGGTATAGTACATCATAGTTACAAAACACCATTGAAATCTTATTCCCATTGAAGTCCAAGGCAAAACTCCTAGGGACTTCTGTAGGGTCAGAATTTGACCCTATATTTGCCACTGATTTTTAAGCAGAATTCCCAACAGAATTTTCCTACAGCACTACAACCTGAATACAGACGGGGAAAAAAAACAACCACCACACAATTTTTGGGAAACACTGTATTCTTGTGTTAAATGTTAAAAAAAAAAAAAAAAAAAAAAAGGAAAAGAAAAAACACTAGTAAAATTAGCATTCCCCTATTAGAAGCTATCGAGCTTTTAATTACAACACAAATGTCCATGAACCTACTTTGTTAACCTTTCAATGGTCTGCATGTGGACATTGGAATGAGTCTGAGAAAGAACAGCCTCGTGTTGTGCGCATTTCAGACAAAGACCACCAACCCGGTTGGAATTACTTGTTGCAATAAGTGAATCTTGGTGCTTTAATCTTCCTTTTAAATCTTCACAATTCTTCTCAGATTCAGATAAATCTTTTCTGGAATTAAGAGAAAATATTGTTATAAGCAATAAACAAATGTTTCTACATTTATTTTAATAACTAGAAAGCTGTTTTAACTAGAGGGACAAGGTGCATAGCCCATCAACAGTAAGGACATCCCAACATGCGAAGGGGGACCCAGTCAATCTGCGCGCACTTGCATTGAAGGCCAGTGACTATATGCTATTCTGCATTCTCCCCTGTAGCGCTGTCATCACCTCCTTGCCTGTGCCTGACCCCTAGAAATTAATCTGCAACAAGTGCCAATACAGGATCAAGGTGCCATATGATCCCTGGACCTGATGCCACAAGGTGCGGAGCACTCTGACTCTGATCCAGCAAAGCACTTAGGCTCATGCTTAACTTTAAGCATTTGAATTGCCCCATTGAATTCAATGCAACTACTCATACATTCAGTTAAGCAAATGTTTGTGTGCTTTGATGGATCAGGGTCAGTGTCCTCAGCACCTTGAAAGATCAAGTCCCCTATAAGAAACATCATTAAGCAGGTGGCTGCATTCTCCACTGGCTGAAGGTTTCAAAGAATTTGAATACTCCAATTTATCTTTGGCTCTGGTGTTTGTGCATGTTTTGCACTTCAGGATCATTCACTGTACTAGCGCAACTAGCTGTTACGTTTATTATTCAATCATCATTTAAGATGGAGAATATGGGGATTAGTACAAGAATTCTAAGGTGAACGAGGAACTGGCTAAAGCAGAGATAACAAAGGATTGTGCTAAAAAGGAGAATTATTGGGCTGGAGGGATGTTATTAGTGTAGTTCCCTCAAGGATCAGTTTTGGGACTAATCGAAAATTTTAAATCAGGTCAATTACCTTGGCACAGAAAGAAGGAGAGTACTAATTAAATTTGCTGATTACGGAAAGTTGGGAGGCATCATCAATATAGAGGAGGATCAGAAGCAGGAAGAATTGGATGAATACTACTCCAGTACTCCTGGAAGACTGCAGTAATAGAATGTGGTGAAATTTAATAGTACTGTACTAAGTACTATTAACTTCTGGCACAAGATTTCTATTATGGGATAGGCCAATCGAATTTAACAGAAATTATATAACTTTTCTACACTCCCCCCCCCCAATCAGCTTACAAAATTTGAACAGAGTTTTATTTCTTCAACAGAACTATCCTACAAAAGTCAAAGTCTAATAAAGGCTCCTATTCTCTAGTAAATCTCTATATGATTTTTTAATATTGACTTTATCCTTATTAAATTTGACAAATCTTTTCCATAAATGTCATGTAATTAACTTGTTTTAAAATTGTGTTATTAATTATATTTCAGGAAGAACTGTTTATATTAGAAAACATAAAAGTTTAATTGTCACATGTGCCTGATTTGTTGAAAATGAAATTTAAAAAAGTATAATGCAAATCACTGAAAACACTTGTGTTTTTTACAAATTATTTAAAGAAAACAAATGGCCATTTCAATTTACCTTAGAGACCGTACTTGAGCTTCAAGTGTATCAGTCCTTTCTTGATAAAGAAGTTTTAGTTTCTCCTTTAGGAAAAGATGAAAGAAAACTGTATACGTTTTCCTCTTTCCTCACAATTATCTGCTCTTAGCGCTTTATAGATAAATCCAAAAGTTAGCTATATTCACTAATTTCCCTTGAAGATAATCAAAAAAACTTTAACCCAAACCAGAACTAACTTTCCTTACTCTTCTTTTCAGAAAGAGTAACAGAACACACACTGATGCTTACTTATTTCTACACATCGAGCCACATCCTTAGCTAGTGTAAATTGCCACAGATCCATTGATTTCAGTTGAGCTACTACATAGAATCATAGAATCATAGAATATCAGGGCTGGAAGGGACCTCAGGAGGTCATCTAGTCCAACCCCCTGCTCAAAGCAGGACCAATCCCCATACAGATTTTTGTCCCAGATCCCTAAATGGCCCCCTCAAGGATTGAACTCACAACCCTGGGTTTAGCAGTCCAATGCCCAAACCACTGAGCTATCCCTCCCCCTACGATTTATACAAGTTGATGATCTGACCAATTGGGTCTCATAACAGGGTGAGCCACTGCCAAAGTGCCTGTTCGTGGCCTGGGGCAGCACCCTGCCTTAGTTTCCCCTTCTATTCAGGGCCTTGTAAGAACGCCATAATCCAATGGTAATTAAAAACATTCCCCTTCTAAGGTCAAATTTTTTTAGTCCTTCCACACACTAGCCCTCCAGGCCCCAACCCTATTTCAGTGTCTCTCCTTGACTCAGGAGACTGCGAAGCAGGGTTCAGTTCAAACAGTCCCTTTATTACCTGAAGCACTCATCTCAGGCCAGATACAACTTCCCAGGCTTCTGTCTTGGACACTTCCAGCCATCTTAGCTCCCACTTGAGCTGCCTTTCCTCAGAAGTTTGTCCCTTCCTACCTTAGCTGACCATGCCTGGCCTGAGTTAATCATATGATCTCATCCATTATTACCCACCTGGGGAAGTGACCTGATCATGTCAAGTTTAGAGCTGAGGCCCCATTTTCTCTTAAAAGGGTCAGTCACCCTATGACAGGCCTGCCTTTGCTCCCACAGAAGTCAATAGAAATACTCCTAAATAGAGAATATTTGGGGCCATTATGAAGAACCTGGCAAACTCTCTCATTACCACAACAGGAATTATTCAATAGTTTAGTCATATTTCTTGCTAAAAAGCTGAACATGAAAGACATGTACCTGCAGTGGTTAAACAGCTTCAAATGTACCTGCAGTGGTTAAACTGCACGGTGATGTGGGGCTATAGTAATCCCTTATACAGAATCTCTCACTGTTGCTTCTTTCACTATGAATGATCAACCAATACACAAATGTCACACATGGACAAATGAGAGGAAAGAAAAGAGGCAACTACTGTGGAGACTTGAACTGTCACAGGGTTTAAGATGCTGGGAGCTTAGATGTCATCACAAAGATTTCTGGCTCTGCAGACAGAGGCACCAATGAAAATAATCTTTTATATACGGTATAGTATTTTCTTGGCATAAATGAGTGATTAGGCATAATAATCTTGAAGCACCCAAATGTCCTTTAAAACTACATAGTTCTCTCACATACACACACACACACACACACACACCAGATTACAGTACTTCACTCACCACAACTGTTAAGTAGAATCAAGTAAGTAGCAGTGACAGCAATACACCACCACCAGTTTAGGTTAGGAAGTGAAAAATACATGGTCAAGTTGAGATGACAGAGTAAGGACTTTCCCAAATGGAGTATCTCCAAGATACTGTGGGCCTTCTGTGCTGCATCTCTGAGAGGCACAATACAGAAATTGTAACCCAAGGGATGGGGATTAAGAAGAGATGACGCCACTTTAGCACGGTCTGGATGCTGGGCTGCTCTGAAGACTGCAGCGACCCACAGTACTGGACAGCTGCCTAAGTTAGCGTAGCCAGCTCTCAGCTGCCTGCAGGCATCAGTATTATTTAGAATCTCCACAGCGCTATACATTGCAGCACCATACCAGACATGTGCCGTCTACCCCAGCTCCACCTTGACATGCTGAGATTTGCACAAAACAGCCTACCTATAACCACTGTCTAAAGGGACAATAAAATTAATTATCTTAAGACACTAAGAACATGAGCTTCAAGGGATAGATATTGACCTCAAAGACTAGGGGCTAAATCAATCAAATCTCCTCCCCCCAAAACTCTCAGGAAATTAATCATCCTAAAAAATGCCACCAAGAAAGAGGAGCACTAAAATCTTTAGCCGAGATATGACACCGCAAAGAAATTATTTCAATACCAACCAATTCTAGCTGCCATTTTTCTGTTTCTGCAGTGGCTGTTGTGGCCAAAACCCGTTCTTTATTATGTGATGGTGATGACTTGGCAGGTTGACATAAATAAGAACCATCAGCTCCTACAGTCCAGGAGTTCCGAACATTTGCCTGAAATACAATTGTAATGCTTCAGAGTTTAATCACAATAGCTGTTTAAGTAAAAATATTAACTATTGCTAAATAAAGAAAAATAGTGGATTTTAACAGTAACATTCAATAATGGAAGAATCTGCGCAGAATTTAATGTAGTTGCCCTCTGGGAAGAAGATAGTAATGTTGGGATCTCTAATCCAGCATTTTGCAAATTTGCATAAAGGTTTGGTTAAGGTTCAGTTTGAGAACAGAGTGACAGTTTGGACAGTTATTTAAATGAACCAGTTCACCAACACTTAATAAAAAAAAAAAATCAAACTTACTGAAGCATCCAAAAGAGTTTGTTCTCTCAACGTCTGCTCTACAGCTAGAGATTTCAGTTCCTCATGGAGTTTCTCATTTTCAAGCACAACTACTCGTATCCGATCTTTCATCCCAGACAACTCCTCCTATCAGACCAAATACAAATATTTTAAGAACTTAAGGATTTTAAGAACTATACAGCTGTGATGATGTATGTGAAGACACAATACAGTAATGCCTCATTTAACGTTGTAGTTATGTTCCTGAAAAATGGAACTTTAAGTGAAACAACTGTAAACGAATCCAATTGTCCCATAAAATTTCACGTAAATGCAGGGGATTAGGTTCAAAGGAATTTTTTTGTGGCAGGCAAAAGGCATTATACTGTACAGTACTGTACTGTGGTTGGGAAGTGCCCCGGCTTACTCCACACAGGCACAGCCCGCGGCAGGCAAGGACGCTAGGAAGCACATTTGCAGCAGCAGCGGCATCTTCCCCAGAGAACAGGCTCGGATTTTGCCAGGAATGCTCCAGGCCCACCTCTTCCTGTCCCCACTCCACTCCAGGCCCACCTCTTCCCACCCCACCTCCTCTCCAGAGCACACCACATCCCCCTTTTCCCCCAAAGTCCTAAGCACCGCCAAACAGCTGTTTGGCAACTCTTAGGACTTTCTGGAAGGGAGGGGGAGGAGTGGAGACGTGGGGCTTCCCTGCTCCTCTCGCTCCCTCCCAGCACTTCGTGCTTAGGACTTTCTGGCAGGGAGGGGCAAGAGTGGGGAAACCCTGCGTCTCTGCTCCTCCCCCTCCCTCCCAGAAAGTCCTAAGCGCCGGGGGAAGCACTGGGAGGGAGGGGGAGGAGGCAAAGAAGCGGAACTTGTGCAATGCTCCCTTGTAAAATCGCTGCTCTTCCACAGAATCTTACAAGCAGGCAGCCAAACGAGGTTATAAGGAAGCACTGCGCAACTTTCAACGAGCATGTTCCCTAACTGAGCAGGGACGTAACATTGAAACAACATTAAGTGGGACAAGGTTAAATGAGGAGTTACTGTACATTCTGAACTGTATTTGCTTCAATTTTGGCTAGTGTAATATTTAGAATCTCAAGGTCTGAGCCCGTAAGCACTTTCCATATAGAACTCTTATTAAAAACTCAATGGAAATTCCATGAGTATGACACCTATGGGATCAGGATCTTAATGGGTGAAGCAGGCTGCATACCTTGCAAAACTTCACTTCAGCTTCTAAGTGGTGAATGTACTGGGACTGATCATTAATGATAGGAACAAGATCACAAAGCGTAGGCAAACTCTGATCTGCAGCTTTTGAAGTTCTCTGGGGGGAAAAATAAGTAAATTAAGCATAATAAATATTTTATGATCGGAATTTTTCTGTTCTAATTTTTGCATCACAGAAAGTTGTTTCCATTCACAGAATCCTATTCATACTTAATACACTTTTGCAAAGTGTTAAAAAGAAAATACCTTGTACAAAAACATTGATGTACTATTCATGCTATTGTAGTAATATAGTGAAACCTATACTAGAGACCACCTTTACTAAAGGACCCAATGTCTTAAGAGACAATCCTAAAATATTCCCAATTCTGTTCCACCCTTACAATAGACCACTTCCACTGAGCAACCAATTTTTGATGGTCAATTGAATGGTTGGTTAAGAGAGAGATTAGGGCTGATCCTCAACACACTATATTCACTCTAAGGAGACATGATCACACATACACACTTATGTACTATCCAATAGTGTACCAACACACTGTAGAAGGATGAATATACAAACAAACAAGTATAATATACATTATGGGAATATCATAACCGCATGATAATTACATTTGAGAAGTCCACACAAAGTAGGGATTACATATCTAACAGACTTTAAGGCCAGAAGAGAAATCATGATCATCTAGTCTGACCTGCACGTTGCAGGCCACAAAACTTCACCCACCCCCTTCTGTAATAGATCTATAACCTCTGGCTGAATTTATGGAAGTTCTCAAATCATGGTTTAAAGACTTCAAGTTACAGAGAATTCACCATTAACACTTGTTTAACCTGCAAGTGATCCATGCTGCAGAAGAAGGCAACCCCCCCCCCAAGGGTCTCTGCCAATCTGACCCAGAGGAAAATTCCTTCCCAATCCCAAATATGGCAATCAGTTAGACTCTGAGCATGTGGGCAAGATCCAAATCAGGCAGATACCTGGGAAAGAATTCTCTATGGTAACTCAGAGTTCTCCCCATCTAGTGTCCCATCTCCGACTGTTGGGGATTTTTGCTCCTGGCAGTTGCCAATGGACCACATGCCATTGTAGGCGGTCCCATCATACCACCCTCTTCATAAATTTATCAAGCTCAATCTTGAAGCCAGTTGGGTTTTTTACACCCACTGCTCCCCTTGGAAGGCTGTTCCAGAACTTCACTCTTCTGATGGTAAGAAACCTTTGCCTAATTTCGAGCCTAAACTTGTTGATGGCCAATTTATATCCATTTGTTCTTGTGTACACATTGGTGCTTATCTTAAATAACTCCTCTCCCTCACTGGTATTTATCCCTCTGATGTATTTATAGAGAGCAATCATATCTCCTCCCAGCCTTCTTTTGGTTAGCCTAAACAAGCCAAGCTCTTTGAGTCTCCTCTCATAAGGTAGATTTTCCTTTACTCCCATCATCATAGTAGCCCTACTCTGCACTTGCTCCAGTTTGAATTAATCTTTCTTAAGCATGGGAGACCAGAATTACACACAGTATTACAGATGAGGTCTCACCAGTGCCTTGTATAATGGTACTAACACTTCCCTGTCTCTACTGGAAATACCTCTCCTGATGCATCCTACGGCTCCATTATTACAGTGAATCTAATATTACAGCACTTATTCTTAAGAGTACAGTATAAATTAACTGAGAATGTAAAGAAATCTGTTCATCAAGCTAAGTTATAATGACTTTTAAAAGGCCTCTAAGTTTTGGGGTTGGTTTTTGTTCTTTTGGTGAGTATAACTTTCTTTCACCTCTCTAGCAAATAAAATCCCAATTTCTGAGATTTAAAAATTGACACTCAGATTGTAACAAAATTTATGACAGGCTACTTGTTAAAATGTATTCATTTTTAAAACTTATTAACAATATTAGAACCATTTCTAGCTACACTGCAATGGTCTTTGAGTAATACTTTTGTCATCATATAGATCTGTCATTAAACCAGAAATCAATAGAGCAAAATTGATGAGTTGGAAATTAAAACTAATTGGTGGACAAAATAATAAGGGGATAGGCTATTTTGCCCATTACTCCCCTTTTGGGGTCCTTAAAAACAGACCTGGGGGTTGGGGGGATGAGGGGCTGACTGAAAGATAGGAAAACAGGAAGAAGTGAGCTTCATCATCATGGTTGCCACACCCATAATCTTCTGGGATCCCAGAATCCATTGACACAATTGGGCCATTGTCGTCCTCACCCTGAGAGATGTCCTGATCAGACCAGGCAGAAAGAGAGGAACCCAGATGATATTGCCACCTCCATTGGCTGTGTTTGAACTCCAACATGATCTGGGATGTATGAACTCCAAACACCATCTGGCTCCTGCTGTCACTCCCCCCTTCCTTGTGATAGTGTTTTGTTTTTAAAAACACCCCTTTGTATTTCTTTCTATTTGTTTTAACCCCTCTCTTTTTGTTGGCTGTCACAGGGTAGAACTGGAGCAATATCACCAAATTAATTTCATCTTTGATACTGAACAAGCATCAGAGAGTAATAACTGACCCCTTGGAGGTGAAAAGCTTTCCATATATCCCAGTGCAGAGTGCAGTTCCACTCCAAGAGGGATGGATGTGAGGCGATTCCACAGGGGATGACCTTCCTACACCAAAAAGCTCATTGCCACAGCAAACCTCTTGTGTCCCTAAGCAGCAGAATTTTGGTGCAAAGCTATAGGGTTTGCTGTTACACGGATCAACGAACAATTGTACAAAAGGCAAAGGGTACACCACCATCAGAACCCTTCAGGCTGCAGTAAGTAGCCACAGAGGAAAGTAAGATCCCTTCATCACCTGCCCTTATGGAACCATCCTCACTGGCAAAACACTCTACACAGGCTTCATTTCCAAAATGAAGTGCTAACTTCTGGTGGAGAAAGGAGCAGCCATGATGAGGGAGCCATACACACATGGGTGCCATCTGTACTGCCGAGGGGATGTGAAGGCCTGGATTCCATAGGAAGAGATTTGTGGCTCTTCTACTGTGGTCATAATAAATTAATAGCTCATATAGGGCTTTTCCCATCTTTAGTTCTCAAAGAGATTTACAAAGGAGAATTACTCACAAATACCCTCTCTCTACTGAGAAGTAGTAAACCATGGGATGATTAGGGAGATTTGGGGCCTCTTATTCTTCATGGATAGCAGATAATATGCCCGTTGGGACAAGTTATTACTCATTCAAAGTTACATGAAGAAATTAGGAGTGAATACATACTGAGGGTGACATCTTCCTCCTCCTTGATGGAGATACTTCACTTTCTAGTCCTTCTTGCTCTTGCAATAAAGCTTTAAGCTGATTAACTAAGGAACAAAATTAAACTACTGGTTAACAATCAGACTTGACGGAAATCATACAATAATTTTGCTCTGCAGTTCTGAGACTAGCTGTCCCAGAGTAACATTTACCTGCATGACTGTGTTGCAGTTCCTGCCAGGCCGTTTCCCCACTCTCATCATTACCTGTGGACGACTGGTCAAATGCAACTTCACTTTCTCCCACTGTGGGATCTCCTTCCACCAAGGCATATTTCAGTTGATGGATACTTTTACTAGCACGGTCTGTGAACAATAGCATGTATTAGCCATCAAAAACAGAGTGTCTTTCCTTTCTGATGAAAAAGCAACCCAAAGCTAGATTAGTTTACAGAACTAATATTTTAACTCTGTACAAAAAGATAGTAGGGTGACATATATTCAGGCTTTGCCTGAACTAAGGATTTAACCTCATTTTAACCTTTGGTGAGTAGCTACCAGGAACTGCCTAACAGACAGGCAAAGCCACTGTAAACCACAATTTATAGTAATGCAGTTTACCTGTTTCATGCAGACATTAACCACACTAGTGCAAATGGCAATGTAGCTATCCACAATAGGCGGCTGCACTCATAGAATCATAGAATATCAGGCTTGGAAGGGACCTCAGGAGGTCATCTAGTCCAAACCTCTGCTCAAAGCAGGACCAATCCCCAGACAGATTTTTGTCCCAGATCCCTAAATGGCCCTCCTCAAGGACTGAACTCACAACCCTGGGTTTAGCAGGCCAATGCTCAAACCACTGAGCTATACACCAGTGTTTTGCTGCTGACTGAAATCCCCAGGGTAGAAGAGGCCGCAGTTACTAATTATGGACTTGAACCTGCAAACACTTACTACCATGAACAACCACATTGAGTTCAACAAGACTGCTCATTGTATCAAGCATAGCTCTTAAGACTATGTGCAGGATCAATCCCTAAATGGAGTGCTGGGGATTCTAATGACAGTCACAAGATAAAGCATTATTCAACAGAACTGTTAAAAATTATCTTAAAGCTCAGCAAACGGGTTTGTTGATTTACAATGGCAATTAAATAAAAGTATCAGGAGTTCTGAACTGACTTGGAAGTTAACTAAGAACAGGTACTTCCACTGAGTGCTTGGGAAGAAATGGGAAAACAATTTCTAATATTTTATAGTCTTTCCAGAATTAACCAAATCCAATTACACAATGGTGACAACAATATTTTCCTTTCATTTTCAATGTAACTTTTTAGTACAATGCCTATTTTTTTTCTTTTTGCTAAGCTGGGCTTGTTTGACAGCCAAGTCTCTTTAACTTGGCCAAAAATGTGAAGAAGACATGACTGGAATAAATGTCCAGGTATCTAGTACTGACAACAGCAGCACTACTTCTTAACCCTACCATAAATGTTTTCAGATAAACTCAAGGCAATTTCAAAAATATGATCTTTTGTGTTTTCAAGGCCTTTAAATATTACCTACATTTGTTTTAATTATGAAATTTCTTTTCAACTGTTTGACAGGTTTAGAATGGTTAGTGCAAACTTTACACTCCACTATATAATAATAAAAATATAATTATCAATAGTACCTTAGCTCTGTTCAGGGTGGATAAAAATTGAGGACTAAAAAAAAAAAAAAATCTGATTTTTTAAATTTAAATCAGATTTTTTTAATAAAATGCTTTTTGAGGAAACAAATTTATCTAAAGATAGTTTTAATTAAGATACATTATAGCTCAAAAATATTTCATCATGGAATAGGGATTATAAACTCTAATTCTATAGTACGAGACAATATATTCATGTAATGTTTAAGAAAAGTTTTGTAAATGAGTTCCAATAGTTCATGGATTAGGGACCCAATCTATGGGGTTGCACAGGCTTCTGGATAGATTATTTAGGTTAATCTTTCTATCTACTCAATGGGACTTAATGCTCAGTCTAGAAGATGCCATCAGAGATGTTTAGTTTTGCAATTCTCAAACTATCCATTTGTCTCCCCAGAGGTAACATGCTTGTTAACAGCATACATGTTTTTAAATAACTAAATAATATATTGAGGTGCTAAACAACAGAGTTCAACCCTATTGTCCCTCTGCAAATTTGTGTACACAGAGTTAATCCCTTACCTCTCTCTAAAAGTGCAAAGTTTCAAAAAGTTCAATGAATAGAAGATTGTTGGGGGCAGAATAGATCTGGACAAGGAGAAGAACTCTGGAGATACATGTGAGACGCGAGGGACATATACTTGTTTTGTTAAAATATTATATGTTTGCTGTTGAAGAAAAAAATCCAGAATACTTAACGCTATTGTTTCAGTTAAATAAAACAATTTAAATGTCTGTCTGGTGATGTTATCCTCCTAATACAGTATGGCAAGAAAATCCTCCAAATATTAATGATTAACCTGTTGAACTGGAGATAGTTCACCTCCCAGTGACTTCATAAATATATGCTTCAATTGCCTTTGGTAAATGAAATAACCAAACAATCATTCATTTTCTGATATAGCTGTAAAACTAATCTGAAAAGTTTTCAAAATAAATCACTGTTTAAAATGTATACTGTGTACCTTCTAAAAATGAAACCTATATCTATCTCTGAGTTGAGAAGAAAATGTATTAAGGTTATAACAACAAACAAGAATGCACTTTTATGTAGAAAGCCATGATTAAATTGAGTCTTCCTGACTAGTGATTTAAATCAAATTGA
Source organism: Chrysemys picta bellii (assembly GCF_011386835.1). Classification (NCBI taxonomy): domain Eukaryota; kingdom Metazoa; phylum Chordata; order Testudines; family Emydidae; genus Chrysemys; species Chrysemys picta. The sequence continues at coordinate 139,313,551 of NC_088793.1, read as the reverse complement.
TTTAAATCAAATCCACCCTGGCTCTGTTTAATGTATTGCCTTTTGTTTGGTAATGGTAATGGCTACTAGTGGTCATTAAAGAAACCAAGAGCACTGTTTATACATATAGAACTGTCAACCCACGAGGTCCTGAACAAATTTCAATTCAAGCAGTTACATGCTGCTTATTTTAATTCTTCCGGCACTTTCAAAAGGATAGAATTTTTCATCTTCACTTCTGCTGCTAAACTGATGCACACTATGGCTGTGAATAAGATCAGCTGCTGCAATTCAGTTGATGGGGATGTTACTTCTCCATAACTATTACCTACTTTACAGAATTGTTCGCAAAGTCCTTTGAGATTTTCAGATAAGACATACAGAACTGTAAAATTTCTCCAAACTTATATTAACTCTATTTATACCCCATTCAAACCAGGTGAAGTGAAGTGTCTTTTTCCACTGCAACTTTCAAAAATACTGAACTACAGGTCAGAGACGTCCTCCCCTGGCCCTCCCCAGATAAGGTGGAAGGGATGGGGTCATGTGTGGGGTGGTCACAGGGATTACTCCCCTGACCCCCAGCTTCCCCCCCCCCCCCAAAAAAAATTTCTCCACCAGTTGCTGTCCCGGCCCGTCAGGGTAAGCAGCTGGCGCGCCGGGACACTTTGTTTATTTAGGTTTACCTCCGTGCCTGCAGACGCTCGAGGTAAACAAACCATCTTGGCCCACCAGCGGCTTATCCTGATGGCCCAGGAGCCAAAGTTTGCTGACCCCTGAATTATAGGGTCGGCTTATGAATGGGTCATAAACATTTTCCATTTTTACTTATCCATCTTGGGGAGGGAGGGGGTCGGCTTATAAACGAACCGGCTTATGATCATGTATATACAGTATGTAACTGATCCTGCAAGTGTTCCCACTGAAATCAATTGAGCTCCATGTGGAAAAAAGCATCTACCCATGCAGAGCAGCTTACAGGATCAGGGCTTACAACTCAACAACAAATTAGGTGCTGTATCACAGACTGAACATATATCCATAATGGGTCTATCATCTTTTAATAGATGAAAATCCGAGTCCTTTCACTTAACCTATTTTTCAGATGTTTGCAAATGTTATAGTAGTAATAATCCTGTGGGATTCTAGTCGTTCATCATTCAGGAACTTAAGACTTTTTCTAGGTTTCTTTGGGAAAGTAGTAATATACTTGTGGAGGGGCAAATATTTTCCTCATCAACAAATTTTCATCCTGACATTTTTCTTCAAATTTATTAAGTACCTATTCAAAGCTCCAGATACCTTGTACAATTAAACACATAGAAAATATAATAAAATTGTATATCCAAAAACTTCTCACACCAAAAATCTGATGCTGCTTCTTTACTAATAATTAGGCGGTCTAAAATAAGTCAGGAGGGGAAGTTCATCTTCATCACTGAACTTCTTTATAAGTAGCAGTTTATTTAAATTATTATGGATATTGACTTTCCATGAACATCACATATTCAATGCTTGCAATTAAGTATATTCATTATTCAACCTTTCAATATGCCATGTTTTTCAGTTAAACTATTATAGACCAACAGCCAAAAGCAATGACATTGGGATTCCCCAAATATAACATTTTTCAACACAGCTAACTCAACTCTAAAGAAATTTAACTAGAATTTTATCTTCTTTCTCTGTTAATTCACAATGCTAACCCCCATTACGTCTCGCCCATAAACTCTACAGTAAACTGATTACAACATAATAAGAAAACTCAATGTAATTAATGGAAGAAACGGTTAATCTTTGAAGTAATGATCGACTTTAATAAAAAAAAATATTTCCTATAAAAGATCAGTTAAATTGAAAAGGTCCCAAATGTGCTTCAGAACAAGTCATTTAACCAAGGTCACACTACTTCAAATGGCAAATTATAGCATGGCTGGTGCTGAAAGTATGTTGTGGGTTTTTCAAATCTGTTGAATGACTTTGTCTAGCGATCCACTAAGGAGCTAAACTTGTGTGACTTTTGACTAATGTAAGCAGTCAGATGGCTTATAAGCCTTCTTAAATTCCCTATTATAAATTTATTACACTCAAATTGTAATATCATCTTGAGTGCGGACACCTGAACAGGCCTCAACATTAGAAATCCTAGAATATTTGGGTTCTTACACTCAGACTAAAGCTGGCCTTTTTAATTAATATGGCTTTTATTTTATTTTCTTGGGTCCCAGTATCTTTTTAACTTTGTTGGAACACAACCTACACTTGGGGAAGGATATATGTAAAAGATGTATTTGGGAAATAAAAATGTTATGGCACTTCCTTACCCAAGCCATTGTGATGTGCCTTCATTTTAGTAAAGCAGGATGAAATTTAAAGGTTGACATGCCTCTGACAGCCATTATTTTTATAGAGTGAAACTACTAGCCTGACAGGAAGAGAGAAGGAGCAGCGTTAACCACTTGACTCTGTCCGCAACAAACACAAGTATACGAGTGCCTCAGGTAGAGTTTAATCCTGTTGACATTAATGTGTAGAGCATGCCTCTTTGGAAGTTACATTTATTGTTGAAGAAATAAAACAAAAGAAATAAACTATTGTGTCCCAATCAAGTGATAAAAGTGAAAGATCAGCTTTAGAGAGCTAGAAAAAGGAAACGTAAGCAAAAAGAGCTTAGGAATGAAAGGTTAAAATCTGTTTGGGGTATTAATGCTGCTTTAGTTAAAAATAAAACCCACAGACATACTACCACTCTCCATCCCACAAAAAGTTGCACAAAAACCTAGGGATTTGTATGTGTGTATCATCTGAAAAGCTAAAGTTTGAATTGTTATTGCTTCTTATTTTACCATGGAACTCAGTAAACATAGTGTTGTATCAGGGTATATCTACACTGCAACTTAAGCCTCGGTTCAGGCTCAAGCCTAACGCCCTTTTAGTCTATACACAAATCATGCTGACCCAGGGTCCAAGCCAGAGTCAAGCTATGACCCAGTTAAAACAACCAGTCTGGAACTCAGGAGATCTGGGTTTAGTTGCCGGCTCTACTATAGACTACGTGGCCTTGGGCAAGCAATTTAGGAAATATCATCATCCCCCTTTTAATACCTGGGAAACAGTAGGAGAAAGTCTCATCTGCTTCAATTTGTCTGCCTTGTCTATTTAGATTGTAAGCTCTTTGGGACACGGACAGTCTCTTACCATGAGTTTGCACAGTGCCTATTACATAAATAGTCTAAGAAAGTGATACATGGATCCTTCAAGCAGCCTGTGTTCTCATTTAGCGCTCTGCCCCATCGAGTCACTGACACTTTTGCAGGAATGCAAGAAAGTATTTCTAACAATTTTCTCACACATCGTGCCAAATTAAAACAGTGATGTGAGATCAGTAGTTAGAACCCTCCGTAATCATCCTTCAGACGTTTTATGAATGGCTAACATAGTTAACAACTCCAGAAATTGCTTCACTTTCAGTAATACAAGTTCACATCTGTTCACCTGCTTTCTCTAAGTTTACCATTGGTTTTGTGGTGATTCAGTCTGTCTTTTGTATCGTGTATGGCCGACTCGTATTTTAAGATCTATCGGGCAGGAAGCATCCTGCATTGGCACCCAGTGAAATGAATGAGATAGTTCACACCTCAGAGCTATTGTTTCAGCTCTCTACAAGCATCTCTATCAATTACACTCACTTCACATTTTGAAAGTTTTCCTCACAACCATAACAACTAGAGAGTTTTTTTGTTTTGTCTTCATTTATTTAATGGAAGCGAAGGCTCTGCACAACAATACAAATGGCTGTCCACACTTTTCTGGCTAGTCTTTTCTGCCACCCAGAAGGTAGCGGGGAGGGCTCTGGAGTAATGCAGGCTTTAGAAACAATAGTGTTGTAACAGACATTTCCATGCCAGAGTTTCTTAAACACTTGATGAGTTCCAAGTTACAGTGACTGTTTCCATACATGAAAAGCTTGAGGGCTTGGCAAACTGAGAACTAGGGGCTAGACTGAATGACTCCAATTGGAACCCTAAAAGGGTATAATTAGATAATATGGAGATGAAGAGCTAATTCAAGACATTAGGGTCACAGGATACATGTCATGGAGTAGGATTAGATATATTTCCACTGCTTTTGCCAAAGTGGAATCATTTTTTAAATCTGATGAAACAGAAAATTTCTGTGGAGGGCAAGTTAGGCATTTGAGCTACTAAACATAATATGGTAATTTTGTATTGTAATTCAAAATAATATTAGTTTTGTGCCTAATCCTACAAAATTTTATTCATCCTGTTTGTCATGTCAGTGGGACTAATTGTACGAGACATCAGTGAGACTACTCCTCTAATTAAGGCTTACAGAATCTAGCCCTCAGTAAAAATCTCCTGAATGATGTGGTAAAATTGCTTGTAAGCAGTACTGTAATTTTCATGTATAAAATCTGTGTCCTTTATTCTTCTGTTTTTAGATTATAAACAATACGAACAAATAATCCGAATATATGTTTCTGGTGCATAAGATTATATTGATACATCATTTTCTAATAGATGATGCTGAAGATACGGGATGAGGCTGCTAGCAGAGGGACAAATTAAATGGTCTAGTTAGATCAGACTCCCACCTATCTGATTCTTACAGTACAACAGTAAATTGGATTAAGACCTTAAAAAAAAATAACCTAACCAGATTAAAGCTCTTTGATTGTCAATGTTTATAGGAGCTCTCACAATGACTGAAAATGGCACAAAGGTTATCAAACCTGACTATGCACATTACAAGAAAATATGTAACTGCACCTTAAAAACACTGCCATTATCCACCGATCAAATATCATAGTTGCAGAGCAACTGCCATAATGGGATAAACAAATGGTGCATCTATTCCAGTATCTTACTGCAGACAGCAGCCAACACTGGATGTCTCAGAGAAAAGTATATGTTATTTAGTATTTAAATGAGAGTCAGACCTAGAAATCCTAATCAGAATCACACTGTGCAGGGCACTGTATGAACATGTGAATACACACTTTCCCTGCGCCATAATGCACCCAAACATGCAATATTGGACTTATTTAAATTATTTATCTTCACAGCTATGCATAGAGCTTTAGACAGAAAAGATCAACAGGGCCCAGCCCCAAGGAATTTAAAGTTAAACAGCATAGGAAAAAAAGGTCTCCCACATACCAACTAAAGATTAATTTGTGCCCTGAGATGTGAAGCTTGATTATCCTTGCAATTTTTTTCCTAGCGAGTGCCAGCGCAGAACAAACTGAAGTCTCCCATTCGTTTAAAAAATGTATTAAGGTGTCCTTTTTCAGAATACTACATTGATTATACTTTTGATATTTGGAGTAAACCTAATAAAAAGGGTTATTCTTGGGCACCTTTTAATATTTGGTGCTGTAGAGCAGGGCCAGCTCTAGGTTTTTTGCCACCCCAAGCAAAAAATTTTTTGGCTGCCCCACACTCCAGCGCTGGGCTCTCTCCCCCACCCCACCCTCACTCCCTGCCATCCCAACTCTGGGCTCTCTCCCCCACCCCACCCTCACCGCCCCAGCGCTGGGCTTCCCCCGACCAGCGCTGACTCCGCCCACTCCCCCCTCGTCTCCAGCCGGTCCAGCACTGGCAGGGTCGGGTAAGCAGCGGGGCTCCTAGGCCGCGCCTCAGCCCAGGGTCCCTCCAGCCGGGGCTCCCGCCCAGGGCCGGCTCCAGGCACCAGCCCACCAAGCTTGTGCTTGGGGCGGCACCTGGAGGGGGGCGGCGCGGTGCTCCGGCTCTGGCCACCGGGGACAGCGGAGCCGCGGCGGGCTCGCCGCCCTCCCCCCAGCGCTCTGGCCACCGGGGACAGCGGAGCCCCGACCGGGACTCGCCGCCGGGTAGAGCGGAGCCCCGATCGGGACTCGCCGCCCTCCCCTGCCGCGCTGGGGGGGGGGGGGGGGAGGCTCCGCCTCTAGGACCGGCTGGGACTGGAGAGGACAGAGCCAGGGTACCGTCCTGGCAGGGGGGCTGAGGAGCCGGGGCAAGGCAGCCCCAGAGGGAGCGGAGCCCCGGAGAGCAGAGCCCCAGAGAGCAGAGCCCCAGAGAGCAGAGCCCCAGAGAGCAGAGCCCCAGAGAGCAGGATGCGGGCCCCGCACAGCAGTGCCCCGGCTGCAGCGCTAGGGGGCGGCTGCCCTGCGGCACCTGCAGGCGGCTCCGTGTGCCCTGAGGCCGCCCCAGCCTTAGTGTCCCGCACTCGGAGCCTGCCCAGCCGTAAGGTGCGGGCGCTGCTACCCGACATGAACCGCAGCAGCCCCAGGCAGGGCCGGCTCCAGCATTTCTGCCGCCCCAAGCCAAAAAAAAAAAAAAAAAAACAGCGGCGGCAGTTCGGCGGCAGGTCCTTCGCTCCTAGAGGGAGTGAGGGACCTGCCACCCCCGAATTGCCGCACGTGCCGCCCCTCTCCGTTGGCCGCCCCAAGCACCTGCTTGTTAAGCTGGTGCCTGGAGCCGGCCCTGGCCCGAGGGCACCCCCAGTGCGGGACGCGCTGCTGCTGCCAGGGCTGGCTCTAGGCTTTTGCTGCCCAAGCGCAAAAAAAAGGCTGGCTGGAATGTGCTGCCCCAAGCACCTGCTTGATTTGCTGGTGCCTGGAGCCGGCCCTGCTGTAGAGATATTTTACTGATGTACTTAACTTGTTAATAAAAAAAGAAAGTTAAAGGTTGGAGTCAGCAACCTGCAAAGCAAAATACGATGCTGAAGAACTTACTATAATTCAAGGGTGATGGTGATCAATTTTGACAGAAAAAAATGACTGGGATAACAATTTGCTGTTGAAGTGAAAAAAGAGAGAAAGTATTGAGCAATGTTTGCAATGCCTAAACAAGAGAGGGTTTTTTCAGATTCTTGTACAAGAATCTGAAAGGCCCTCCTCTATAATGAGGCTCTGAAGCCACCACATTCATGAACTCAGATATACCACAAGAGTTCTTTGAGGACTAGTGGAGATGCAAAGCAAAAGAATCACTTACCACAATAAAGACAAAGTTAAAGGGTGGGTGAGCTGCCCAAAAAGACACAGAAAACAGTTTAAGATAATAGTACAATGACAGAGGAAGTGATAATTTAAGAGGAAATAGTTGCTAAGCAACATAATTTGAGGGAAAATAAGAACCACATTTATACTAAATGGGTATATATTACTGATAACAACTGAGGTCAAAGGCCTAGATTGAATAGCTTTTACAGGAAAATTGCTGGCAGTTATTGACTTTAAATACAAAGGATGGCCCCACTTTACACATCACAGATGCCACTTGAGTCCTAATAGGAAAAAAGTCTGTTAGAAGGTTGGAGGCACTGGAACCATAATCATATCAGAATCAGGAGCATAGGAAAGAGAGTCATATGCAACAAGTAACTGGCCTATAAGGGAAACAAATTCTCTTTTTCCATCTAAACCCATTCACTGAAAACAAGGAGGGGGAAACAAAAAACAACCAACCAACTGACAGCTAAAGAAAGATTTACTGAGCAAAAATACACAGACTTCACTCGAGCTACATGTAGACAGCCAAAATGGTGCATAATGTACTTCTGGTATACTGTTTCAGCCAGACAAACAGTACATCTAAACCCATTAGAAAAGTAAAATAGTAAGACCAAAAATACCCATTCAACCAGGTTAGGACTTTTAATGTCTGATTGCCTATTTATCATTGGAAAATGTGAGATATGCAGCTTCATAAAAATAATGGTTACCTACATCTTGTATGTATTAAAACAGAACTGCAGAAATTTATTTCAAAAAGTTAACTCTATTATTTCAAGGTGTAACCTGAAAAAAAAAAAAAACTTTTTTTTTGTAATTATTTTCTTGAGCAGCACCTTGGAAAGGACTTTTAGGTTTCCTAGATAATTTTATTACTTCTCACACCTCAAAGAAACAAAATAGACTGCTTAATTGTTCAGCTGAAGTTAACTGAGCTCATGCTCTTAACTTATGATAACCAAACTGTTTGAATTGACTACCATGTTGTTTGAATTGCCATATCTGCTGGGTGAGTCTTATATGAAACTACTATTTAGTACCAGATCAAAAGACTGGAAAAAGTAAAAGTCTTTCTGAATAATTAAACAATAGAATAAAAACACTTAATAGAAGGGGAAAATATATGATATAATGTACTGGTACTAATCTTCTGAGCCAAAACACTGAATAAGAACCTGTAAAACATGCTTCAACTATTTCCCAAATGGTTGATTTCAGTAATGTTTTTAGGCAAGCTAGCAAAAGTAATCCATGTAAACAAAGGAAGGCACACTCAAACTTTGAAAACCTTGTCAAAGATGCAGCCAGGCATAATGGCCAAGGGTAAACCAGTGTGCAGCACAAGGACTTGATAAAGGCAAGACAAGGCTAAAGAGGAGGGGAGGAACAGGTCACATGTTTGGCAAATGTCTGTTGGAGGGTTTGGAAAGGACATGCTTCCTCTTAAATATCGGTTTTGTGAGAAGGCATTCCTAGTCTAAGGGCTCGTCAACACAAGGAAATTAGTGCAGAATAAGCTAGGGTTTGAATATAAAGCACAACAGCTATTCAGCACTAACTCCCAGCGTGGACAAACTTATTCCACACTAAGAGTGCGTTTGTGCGGTTTAGCTTAGCCCAAAGGCACTCTAGGGTATGTCTATGCTACCCGCCGGATCGGGGATCGATTTATTGTGTCTAGTGTAGATGCAATAAATCAATCCCCAATCGCTCTGCCGTCGACTCCTGTACTCCACCGTGGTAAGAGGCAGAAGCGGAGTCGACAGGGGAGCGGCGGCAGTTGACCCCACACTGTGAGGACGCGAGGTAAGTCGACCTAAGATACATCGACTTCAGCTATGCTATTCTCGTAGCTGAAGTTGCCTATCTTAGGTCGATCCCCCCCCCAGTGCAGACCAGACCTTAGGGACTGTCTACACAGGGGAGCGGCTGAAGAAGTGTAGCAGAGCAAATCAATCCAATTTATCATTTAACTCATAGTACATAAACCAGACTAATAGTATGCATGTAGGACAGGTATGCCTCTTTCAATTTGCATCATTTTGTACACATGGCAGTGGCTTGGTGCATACTAAGCACATTGCAAGTTGGCATCAAGAAGGCTGAGAGCATAAGGATTACAGCAGGGGTTGCCAACCTTTGGCTCCGGAGCCACATGCGGCTCTTTAGAAGTTAATCTGTGGCTCCTTCTATAGGCACTGACTCCGGGGCTGGAGTTACAGGTGCCAACTTTCCAATGTGCCGGGGGGCGCTCACTGCTCAATCCCTGGCTCTGCCACAGGCCCTGTCCCCACTCCACCCCTTCCCGCCCCCTCCTCTGAGCCTCCTGCATGCCACGAAACAGCTGCTCAGGAGGGAGGCGGAGGAGCTTATCGGTGGGGCTGCCGGTGGGTAGGAGGTGCTGGGAGCGGGGCGGGGAGGAGGGAGCTGATGGGGGCTGCTGACACATTACTGTGTCTCTTTGGCAACGTACATTGGTAAATTCTGGTGCCTTCTCAGGCTCAGGTTGGCCACACCTGGATTACAGGAACCTCCTGGGTCTTGTATTTACATTCTAGTTTACCAAAGGGTGTCATGGGAGGTCTCTAATAAAAGCTTATGTCACACTGGTGATCAGTATCACCGGGAAATGCATGTACAGATGGTATGTGAGAAGTTTATATATACACACACTGAAAATTATGTTCTTGAGGTCTATGTCTAGGGACAGGTCACAAGCAAAGGTGAAAAGCAGGTTTTCTTTCAGACAAGAAAGATTTATCTGTTTATATATAAATTGAATATTCTCTGGTTCACAATGGGCAACCAGTAGCATTCTAAATCAAATGCTAATGAAGAGCTGGCAGGGACTTCAGAAGGAAACTAACAGGAAGAGGTAATCAGACGGGTGGGGGCAACCCTATTTTAGGGTGTACATCAAAGGTTTGTTTGGGGAGGGGAGGGAAGAGGACAGGCTGGCCCTAAGAAGTAAATGGACAGTGAGTTTGTTTCATGGAAGGGGGATCCCAACCAGGCTTGGTTGAACATACTGGAAAAAAAACTTTGGGTGAGATAAGCTTCTTTAGACAGGAGGATAAATTGTGAGTCTGGACGCTACATAGGTACACACCAACTCTCGAGTCCTTAGTATTCTGTCATTAACCTGCACAGAGACAGCAAAGTCTACGGAAGCCTGGAAGGTAGTGCTTGTGTTGCCAGAGAACGGTGGTTTCAGGGAGCTAAAACAAGCTCGCTCAGACGAGACTCTCTCACACTAAAGGCGGGAGGTGGTGAGGTGCCTTACAACCATGCGTACCACTGCAAAGCATCACAGGGCAATGTCATGGGAAAGGTACCGTTACACCATCTTATAAATCTTGGTGATACTCAGGAGATTATTGATTGCTAACCTCACATGTCAAATGCTAACTACATTAGGGCAACTAATGGGAGCCATGTGTCTATTATTTGTCACCCAAGCTCACAGGGTTCAGAATTCATAAACAGAAAGGAGTATTTTTCCATGGTACTCCAAGGCCTGATTGACCACTTTGGCTAGTTCATAAACATCAATGCAGTGTGCAGGGCCGGCCTTAAGGAAAATGGTGCCCTGGGCAAACTTGTATTTTGGCACACGCACACCAATCACCTCTGGCCCCACAGGTTCTCTGAGCTTTCCCCCCCCCCACCCCCATAATCTCTATGCCCTGCTGCCTCACCCCAGTGCTTAATTTGTATTGAACGGTTATTTGGGGCTCCCTTACATGCATTAAAGTCTGTATACACATCAAACATGCCAATTCAACTGTTCAGTCATGCACAAGAGTCTCCAAATCCAATCCCTTTTTGTTCCCCACATCCAACCCTGCCCCCTCCATCTCCCACATCTAGCCCTGCACCCCGAGAGGAAGTTGCCTTTGCAGCCTGGCATGCATGGACCAGGCAACACTGCCCCAGCAGCAGCAAAGGCTCTCCCTCTCAGCACTGTGCCACAGCTCCCCACTGTCCAGGCTGCTGGGGGTTCATTTCAGCACCCCGAGACCCTAGCTGATGCTGCTAGGGGCAGGGGCCAGCCTCTCCGCAGCCAGCTCCATGCACCTGAAGGTGGGACCACAAACAGCTTCCACACTCTCTCCTTATTCCTCCCTGCCAACTTGAGGCTTCCTGTCTACCCCCATACCAAGAGGAGCTGCTGTGGGTTCCAGCAGGAAGGCATAATAAGCAGAGTGGGATCCAACCACACTCCCTCCATACAGGAGCCCCTGCCTCCCTCAACCCCATGTCTTGTTCCTTGGCTCAGATCTTTCTAGGGCCCAGAGAGGAACTGATGGGATCGAGCAGGAGGACTTGACAGGTGGTGCAGGACCCAGGTGCTGGCTTAAGTCCCAGCTGTGTGAGGTAGTCACTGTTGTATGGTCAGGGAATGTTGGTGTGCACGCCAAATTGGACTGGCATTGTGACCTGGCACATGAGGTCACTATGCCACTGAAATTTGGCCCATATTTCAGTGGCATTGTGACTCTGTGCACTAAGTGCTGGAGGGTGCCACTCCGGGCACACACATGCTCCACCACCACCACTCCAGCAGCACCATACCCCTGCCCTCTCAGTTGCATGGGCCTCTGTGCACCTACATAGGCTATTCCTCTGCTAATGCTTTTATGGCATCATGGTGTCCACACTAGAGTTGCATCACTTTAATTATCTAAAGCAGTAAAACCTGTGTGTGTATACAATAAGGCCTAATGTTGCAACTTATATACAATTAAGTGTTTAATTTCAGTGGCATATATTACATTTAGAGCTGGTTGAAGTTTTTCAAATTTCAAAACTTCCCATCTTAGGAGGAAAAAAATTGAAATCTTCACTTTTCCCCCCAAACCAACCCTAATTGTATTGTAGATTGGACTGCTCAAAAACTCCACTCCTCTACAGTACAGAAATTCAAGTTGTCCAAGCCCCTTAGCGAGAAGGGTACCTCTACACTGGAAACTTCAAAGCGCTGCTGCGGGAACGCTCCCGTGGCAGCACTTGGAAATGCGAGTGTGGTTGCACACGAGCTCTGGGAGAGAGCTCTCCTAACGTTCCTGGTAATCCACCTCCACAAGAGGATGAGCTCAGAGCCTGTCTACACTAGCGCTTTAAAGTGCTCAGACTTGCTGCGCTCAGGGGGGTGATTTTTCACCCCCTGAGCCAGCAAGTTAGAGTGCTATAAAATGTAAGTGTAGACAAGCTCTGAGCACTGGATAGATAGAATGCACAGCTGAATCTACAATAAACGGTGGTTTTGATCTAGGGTGTTGGTGCTACTGGAGCTTCCAGAGTGTTAAAGAAGGGGGGGGGGGGTGTGAAGCAGCTGATCTGGAGCTGTACCTCCTCTTCCCCAGTGAGAGAGAGAGTAATGGGGATGTGGTGGAAGTTTGGCACTGACTTAGCCCCACAGCGGTGGGGAAGTATGTAGAATTATCTGAAAGGAGTGGGCCCAGGCACAGCGGAGATCTTAGTCTGGTTCACTTGATTCAACTGGCTGGAATCATTAAGACAATATAAGGGGTATCAGCTCCGGTAATTCTACCCCACTGTAGTTCAAACTCGAGAAAACACCGGTGAGCAGTGAGGTGGAGAAGGCGTTGCAGGCCGTGCAGCCCCAGGCAAAGAAACCACGTAGCACAGTGTGGGGGGCAGTGGCAGGAAAAGAGGTAGCACGCACAGGAGTGGTCCGTGTTGCCAGCAGCCAGGTAGGTAGTGGAGAGCAGCCAGCACTGGGAGGCAGTGGGCCTCGGCAGGCACCGACTCAGATAGCGGGGGAGTGGGCACTGCCAGGACAGGAAAAGGGGTTGAGGGAGCAGTGGGGGCAGGCTCAGTGCTGCACAGAGAGGGACAAGCGACAGCATAGAGAGCGGCCCTGGGACGGAGTCGACGCGGGCGGGACGGGGGACAGCGAGGCGGTAGCTGACTCGGGGACCCCGCTCACCTCGAAGGCTTCTCTGATACCGCTCCAGGTCGGACTCCTCCCGGGCCTCCCGCATAGGGGCAGAGTCCGCGTCTCACACCGTGAGGCAACGCCCGCTCAGACTCCGGGCTCTAGCCTCTGCTCCCCTTCTCTGTATCCCGGAGAAGCGTGGGAGCGAGGAGCAGACCCGAGCCTCCCGCTCCCGAGTCCTCCCCAACAACACTCGGGAGCTGTAGTTCCGTATCGTTCACTGTCCCGGTCCACCCAACAGCCCGGGGCTCTTAGCAGAACTACAATTCCCACAAGGCTATGCAGCACCAACCTCCCATCCTGACCTCAAGCAGTTTGGGAGCCTGTTGCTAACCAACTAAGAAACGGTCTCCTATGCCCCGAGCTGAGCGAGTCATCCTCAGAGTTCCGCCCAGTAACGTACTCACGTTGTGTCCTTCCAAAGACTACATCTCCCAGCATGCAGCGTGCCATCCTCTGAGCCCTGGGACTACAACCTCCCCGAGTGTAGAAGAGAGCTGCTGTAGTCGGCTCTCTCCCTTTGTATGCGATCAGATCGCGTTTGCGCACTGCGCAACTGTTCCGCTCCAGCACATGTTTCTTTCCCCGCAGTGTATGGGTGAAGCGCACGCGCAGTAATCTCGGGCAAGAGGGAATCCATGTTTTTCTCCTTCACGTTGTGCCCCTTGGCATATGCGTAATGTGCGCCCGCTTCCGAGGGGAGTTTGCGCCTCCATTGTCTGGATGTGGCGCAAGCGCATTGAGAGTTTGCTGGGGCGCCCTCAATCGCCAGAGCGCCTGCGCAGTAATTCTCGGAGTCGGGGCTCCGTTTGCCCCTCCCCCCCGCGCATTGTGTGTGTATGTGTGTTAGGGCGGCGCTTGCGCAGTGCCTGCGCCCCGCTCTGTGCCGTTAGCCGCTATGTGCAGGGAATAACGTTAGAGCGGTTGCTAGCGTGAGACCGACAGAGACGGAGCCGGTGCGTCCCGCCCCCTGGCGACGAGGAGATGGCGGGTCAGTGAGCGGCGGCACTAGGGACACCCCTGCCCAGCGAGTCTCCTTCGCGGGGGGGTAAGTGATGATGCTCCTGCCCCAGTCCCCTCCTGGTCTGAGCTGGGGCGCCGGGGGGTTGCACCGTCCGTCCCTGCGCCTCCATGGCCGCCGCCCCCTCTGCCGTGCTGGGGGGTGTGCGGCTGGCGCTGCCCCAGCCTCCGAGCTGTCCGCCGGGGGACGGGCGGCTTGTTCCAAGCGACTCCTCCCGGATTGCTGGCTGCTCTGCACCGTTCCCACCCGGCGGCGGCCGCCGCCTTCCCTGCTGCTCCCCGCCCATCAGCCTGCGCTGGCCACGGGCGAGCCCGAGCCACCGGCCCACGCTGGATGCAGATGGAGCCGCTACATCGCTTTCTTCCTCTGCCTCTCCCTTCCCGACACAGACGTGCCCCGCGGTGGGGGGAGGGAGACTTCCCTATTCAGCTGCCCCCGCGGACACAGCCATCCCTTCCCGTCCTCACTCACCTGGGACGGCGAGTCTCCTGCAGTGGGGGGGTTATTGTTTATAGCCAGGGTCGTCTTATTTTTAAATCTCTCCTCCTCCGTTGACGGATTTTGTGGTTTCATTGAGTTCTTTTTATTTTTGAATCTTCCCCCGTTTCAAAACGCCCCCATAGTTGGAGTCCAGCAGCCCCTCCACCCCATAATTAGAAAAATGAAACTCTTCCTTTAATGTAGGTGGAAAGGGAAATGAGACAACCCATTATTTCCCCTCTTATTTGTCTATTTCCTTTCTCTCTATCTTGAGTATTTTGATAAGGTCTCTTTAATTGTTAACAAAATCCCTGTTTCCCTAATATTTGATATACATGGGTTCTTACAAATGTTTATCAGGAAAAGGTAAAATAATTTGCCTTTTGTGAAAGAAAATGTTGGAGTGGAAATGAATGGGTTACTAATATAACACAAAGCTGATGGCGCTTTTCAAATATAAAGCGTTCTGTGGAAGAGGAAGCTGACTCGACTGAGAAGCAGATGACAGTTGTATGGATGAGCTTTATTTTGTGATCTCATCCATGCACTGCTTGGAGCCGGATGCTAGTGGTTCTGCAGTGAGGGCTGGGGGAAGGAGGAGGGATTCTGGTACATTTAGTATTCAGTAAATCCAGTCTATTCATTGGCATCAGGCGGGGCTACTCTTGCATCTCTGAATCCAATCAGGGAAATGCCAAATGCATGAAGCACACACCACAGCCATTCAGTGTAGTAGTATGTGTATGGACATTAGGAAGCTGACTCTCAGTGAAAGGTAGCTGAGAGCATGAGATAGTTGTTAGCTTATTGGACACTGCCTTAAATATTTTTTGTAATGAGTTGACAACAGGCCATCTATTCTGTATGGATTTAAAGGGGAGCAGGAAAAGGTTGAGGAGTGTTTACGGTTTAGATGAATTGAACATATGACATGCCTGTTTTGGATCTATAGTCAAAAGATGATGTGATAGGGACTATACACAAATATGTAAACTCCTTGTGAGTTAACCAGGCTCTCCTCAGTTACAGTGAAATTAAAGGTATTCATAAAGTATTCAACTACATTGATAATGAACCTTCATGGAGTCCCAGTCAAGTGAATGGGACTGTGCCCTGGCTCAGGATTTGCCCATATAAAACAGTATGCAGAATCAGAGCCAACAATTGTAGCAAATGAATATGAGCAAAAACAAAATTAAGAGATCATGACTAAGTAAAACTATTTTCCCATGGTTGAAGAAGAGCTGTGTGGAGATTGAAAGCACATCTCTTTCACAAGTTAGTCCAGTAAAAGATATTACCTTACCCACTTTGTCGCTCATGTTTTCACATGACTAATTTCCAAGTATTCATTGTGCCTCGGCGTTGGAAAACATATCTTTTCCCAAAAGGGATGCTATTAACATAAAATTTGTTTGCTTTTAAAAAATGAGTTACAAACAGGTGCTCTTGAGTTCTTCTACCAATATTTATGTTTATGCAGTTGCACTTCCCTGTTTTTAAAAATGTTTTTTTTTTCTTTGTTGCTCCATGAAAGGCTCACAGAAACAGGGGAAACTGACTAACCAGTGGGAAAATAGTGATCCTGAATATGCACAAAATGTTGTCAAAAGTACAAAATAATCAAGCTGGAAAAAATAACTTAAAGATTAGAGAAAAATATATTTATCTAGAAGTTCCTTGGTAGTAGGTAAAATATTTTCAGACAGTGTTGGTAGTTAAACTGTAAGTCATCTCTGTAAAAAACTTTATTGCAATTTCCATCTTTGGCTCTGATTTTTGTATCAAATATGCTGCATTTACAAGTTGTTTTGTTTTAAAGCTGCCAGCATTGCGCGCACAGGCTGGGATCTGAAAGCCAAGATGGGATTTCTTTCTTTCTTGTGAAAAGAAGAACAGGAGGACTTGTGGCACCTTAGAGACTAACAAATTTATTAGAGCATAAGCTTTCGTGGACTACAGCCCACTTCTTCGGATGCATATATATGCATCCGAAGAAGTGGGCTGTAGTCCACGAAAGCTTATGCTCTAATAAATTTGTTAGTCTCTAAGGTGCCACAAGTCCTCCTGTTCTTCTTTTTGCGGATACAGACTAACACGGCTGCTACTCTGAAACCTTTCTTTCTTGTGCTTCATCATCAGTAATAGATTCTGCAGTTAGAATGTAGCTATCCATTCTGATGATATATAAACCAGAAAATAATCCACTTCACTCTCTTGGATTTAGAAAAGTCTACTTGCTCACTTGTGGTTGGGAAGTAGGACACTTCCCTTAGTAACTGGAACAAGGCCTAAACCATCAACATTTACAGAATTTGATCTTTCATTTAAAATATTGTTTCTAGCCCTTATGGATGCAAATATAACTTATTTAAGGTTAACTAATTCTGTGCTGGATCCCTGATTCTCTAAACAGATTGTTCCAGTGCCACATTTGTTCCTTCTAGCTTTGGCAAGCAGAATGAAATTGAGGTGAATATGATTAGTTTCACCGTAGTTCAGAATTCCCTTAGAAGCCACAAAACTGACCAGATTTATATCTGTCTCTCTGTGTTACTATTGAGAAATCTACTAACAGCAAAGACAGGCATTGCAGCTGTTCATGAATTAGGAGAATGAAAAGTTGCAGAATCCCTTATCTCTATTTCTCAACAGCCATAGGGGTGTTAGAAGGACAGAATAGCAGAGAATCCCCCTTTGCAGAAACTGTTGCCTGAAGCAGTGGAAACCCTCATGCATTCCAGCAACCAGGAGACTGTTGAGGAATGGGGAGAAGAGAGAGAGCCTCATCTCTTCCTGAGACTTCTGATTTGTTAATCAGAAGCTGGAAATAATAAAGGTGAAGTCCCCAAGAAATGTTAAGAGTACAGCAACTGCTAGGAATTCCAGCATCCTCCTTTTCCCTAGCAGCAAGGGTTTTGTAGCAATGGTGCCAAACTTTGCCCCTTGATTTACTTGTAGAGCTTTTTTCTGTCTTTTGTACTAGCCTCTGGCTATTAAGTTTCTGGTACATTTTTAAACCACACCCTCATCCTGTAGCCGTATTAACCAGCATTTCTTTTTTTGCCTCATTCAATATATTTCATCAACAAATAAGGCAGGGGTTCTCAGACTTTTGTACTGCTGACCCCTTTCACATACCAAGCCTCTGAACGTGACCCCCGCTTATACATTAAAAGCACTTGTTTATATATTTAACACCATTATAAATGCTGGGCAAAGCAGGGTTTGGGGTGGAGGCTGACAGCTCGTGCCCCCCATGTAATAACCTTGCAACCCCCTGAGGGGTCCTGTCCCCCAGTTTGAGAACCCCTGAAATAAGGCAAGGATCTTATAGACAGTTGCCTCCTACCAATGAATCACTGTAGCATAGTGAATAGCTGAATGAGGCAGGTGTTTGGGGATGGGAGGGAATAGTATGTGATCATGTAATTAAAGACTGTATTATATCTTGACTTTAGTAAGGCTTTTGATACTGTCTCATATGACCTTCTCATAAACAAACCAGTGAAATATAACCTAGATGAACCGAATATGCGATGGGTGCACAACTGGCTGGAAAACCATACTTAGAGTAGTTATCAGTGGTTTACAATTCAGGTGCAAGGACATATCGAGTGGGGTCCTGAGTCCAGTCCAGGGATCTGTCCTGAGTCCAGTTCTATTCAATATCTTCATAAATGATTTAGACAATGGCATAGAGAGTATACTTATACTTATACTTATACAAGCTGTGAGGGGTTGCAAGCGCTTTGGAGGGCAGGATTAGAATTCAGAGTGGTCTTGACAAACTGGAGAAATGGTTTGAATTAAATAGGATGAAATTCAATAAGGACAAATGCAAAGTACTACTGATTATTCCTCCATAATCAGTTGCGCACACATCAAATGCGAAATGACTGCCTATGAAGGAATACTGCAGAAAAAGATTTTGGGATTATAGTGGATCACAAACTAAATATGAGTCATTAAAGTAATATTGTTGCAAAAAAAAGCAAACATCATTCTTAAATGTATTAGCAGGAGGGTTGTAAGCAAGACACAAGAAGTAATTCTTCCACTCTACTTAGCAGTGGTAAGGCGTCAGTTGGAGTATTGTGTCCAATACTTCAGGAAAGATGTGGACAGATTGGAGAAAGTCCAGAGAAGAGTAAGAAGAATGATTAAAGGTCTAGAAAGATGTAAGAGGAAAGATTGGAAGAAAAAAATGGGGTTGTTTAGTCCGTAGAAGAGAAGACTGAGAGGAGACATAATAGTCTTTGATACATAAATGGTTGTTATAAAGAGGAGATTGCTAAATTGTTCTTCTTAACCACTGAGGACAGGACAAGAAGCAATGGGCTTAAATTGCAGCAAGGAAGATTCAGGTTAGACATTAGGAAAAATGTTCTTACTGTAGGGAGAGCACTGAAACAAATTATCTAAGGAGGTTGAGGAATCTCTGTCATTGCAGGTTTTTAAAAACAAGTTAGACAAATACCTGTCAGAAATTGTCTAGCTAATACTTGGTCCTGCCTCAGTGCAATGGATTGGACTAGATGACCTATCTGGGTCCCTTCCACTCCTACATTTCTGTGATTCTGTGAATTCACATGCACAATGAGGCAAATTGAGGTTGCCCAGACAACTTTAATTCTGATATTTTGTAACTTTTGAGTGCTTCACTTTGCATCCTTAATATTCTTTTATTGTAGTTTATGTGTGTGTGTAAGTAATTGTTAACATACAGTAGACTTGTAGAGTTAAGGTTTATTTTCCATTACAAACTCAAATTCACCCACCTACTCTTCAAAACTCCTCAAAAGACCATTTCCACTTTAAATCTGCGTCTATGGCCTGTGGCTAGAAAATACTTTTTTAATGCAAATTAGAGGTGATTTGGACAAATTGTTTTTGACAGATGAAACTTAGGAAAAACAGTTGTTAATCATGGGTTTTTTTCTTAATTCATGTAATTCTTTTTTTGTCATGTCTTATGTCAAAAGCAACTTGTCCTAAAAACTTAATACGGTTTAGTCTCAATATACTGCAATGGCTTACAAACTGGATTAGTTTTGAGCTTGGGAAAGGCATCTTTGGCAAGATTAGTATAGTCAAAGTATCCTGTCAGGCTTAGACTATCTTTTAAGAGAATGTCACATGACTAAGGAAGTTGCAATCGCAATATGTATACTATCTACATAGACAGTCAAATTAAGTGTGTTAGTCTTAAGTATCTTAACCATTGACTAGCTGAGGGAAGAGCATTGTACAAGCATTTTGGGCTACATCTTTTAATTGGCCATAGTTACAAAGGGAGGAGTCACAAAAGCCTCACTTATTTTCATTTATAGTACATCTGATCATTCCACACCTGAAGCTATTGAGCTTTACCCAAAGATGGCATCTGATATCAAAACTAGGGGTCTGGACTGTTGGATCTGTCAAGACAGGCATTCGCTTTGTTTGAAGCTGGTTCTTGCCAATGGCAATGATGATGGGTTCCTTATGGAAATTTGTCCAAACGAGCTGCTTGAGCTAAGACAATGGCTCATCTGAAACACATTTTTAAACAGGGTACATGTGGCTTGTCTTTCACCTTAAGGAACAAATTCTGCAAGGTGACTTGTCACCTAATGTTCAGAGGGATGATGTTGGACAGAACTAGCAGTCAGGCCAGATTGCTCAGTCTTATGGTACCTGTTGTTATATACATGATTTCATGCTGGTGAGCATGTACATACAGCTGAATTTACATCTTCATAAAGCTGAGCCACTCCTGGGAGCAATAGCAATAGAATAGCACAAAGAAAGCCTGGAATTTTTTAGTGTCTGCACATTCGGTCCCCAGTGGAAAATAACACCTGGTATCAGAGTGAATGTGGCCTGAAAAGCAGTCCAATTGTAGTATTTTCTCCACATGTGAGATGTGTGTGTGGTCTAGGATGTGGACCTCTAAAGACCTTAGAATAAGTCCTTGATCGAAAAAGAAATGTATCTTTATAAAATAGATATTAAAAGAACAAAGAGTGAAAGGTGGGAGGGGGGTGTTGCTCTGGGGCACCACTAATGTTATTTGGTTACCTTAACTGTGACTTTTCAGATTTCAAATGTCTATTACCTTTAGAAACACAAGTCAAAAACAATTGTTTAAGTACTACAATGTTCTTGTACCCTGAAAATACATATTAGTAAGTAATTTTTTTTGTCTGAAACAATATACTTTATGATAGAGATATTGATTACCAAATGTTGACAGAGCCTGTGATTGAACCAGTTTTGCCCTTTAGTCAGGTTTGGTTATTTTGAACTATTTTGGGTATTGGAAAAAATATTAAGTGAACACCTTCATCAGAAATGCTTCTACTGTTTTGTCAATGAATCATTATTATGATTGATGCATATCAATCATGTTTTAAAGAGTGACTTTAACACGGGGCTAAAAATTCATAGATTTTTAAAGCCAAAAGAGGACCATTATTATCATTGAGTCTGACTACTTGCATAACACAGGCCATAAAATTTCACCCAGCAATTCCTGCTTCTAGACCTGTATTCAAGTATATCATGCTAAAAACAAATCTATTTATGTTCTACATGTCTACATTTCTTCTTTTGGTAATGCTTAAAAATACTGATGGTGTTTAAATAGTCTTTCTCCTAAACATCTCATTTTCTGTTGCTGTACTGAGGTCACAAGGCTAAATTTGTAACCTTGATCACTTCTTCAACAGACATTTGTTATAAACACAGGATTATTACTTGTGCCCATGGTCAAGCAGTAGAAAATGAGTTGTGTAGTATGCTTATCTTCAATAATAGTAGGGAAATAGAGAAAAAATGCTGGCTTTTTTGTTGTTGTTGTTTTAAAAGATCTCTTCCATGTATGTTCCATTGGGGAAAGTCCTCCTTTGTCACCAGTTACTCTGTTTAGATTGTTCCATAGTAATTTCAGGGCATTCTTATTGTACAGAGCTTTAAGGAAAGCTCTTACATACATAAAAAGCTTCCAGTTAACATGAAAACATTTCTCATTCACCTGTCACTGTAATATCTATAAGTATATTGTGGGCATAGGAAAATAGAAATAAACACAACACCGTAATAGCGGGGGGAGAGAGGGGAAGCTGTTGGGTTTAAGATTAAAATCTAAATTAGACTGTGATTTATTTAAATTAGCTCTTGTGACTGTAATTTTTTTGCCATTTGCCAAATTCTCATATGGTTAAAGACCTGTAGGCTAGTCAGACTGATTATATCAGATTTGCAATGGTTTTTTTGAATACACTAATGTAGCTAACATTTATAAAACTCTGTAAAGATGAAAATCACTGTGTAAGAATCTCAGAAAATTATCACAAATATGCAATCAGGGTTAATGAAACCATAAATGTAAATACTTATTTGTAAACGTTAATTAAATCTCTTATACTTAGGTATTTAGATTTTTATGTGAGTTGCAGAAAAATATTACCTTTCATCATGATAGCCAAATATTGTTTTCTTTTTTAGAATATATATTTGTGGAGTTTGAAACAGAAGGATCCCTTATATCATCTAATCTGACCTCCGAAATAACATAGGACATAGAATTTCACACAGTAATTCCTGCATCAACTGCATAAGTTTGTGCTGAATGAGAGCATAATTTTTAGAAAGACACCTAGTCTTGATTTAAAGTCTCTAAGTGATGGAGGAATCCTCCTCATTTCGTAAGTGGTTCCGAAGGTTAATAACTTTAACTTTTAAAAACATGTACCTTATTTCCAATCTGAATTTGTATAGCTTCAGCTTCCAACAATTAGATCTTGTTATACCTTTTTCTGCTAGATTAAAGAGCTTTTATCAGAATCATGTAGGTACTCGTAGACTATGATCAAACCATCTCTTAACCTTCTCTTAGATAAGATAAATAGATTGAGCTTCATAAATCTCATTTTAAGATAGGTTTTCCAGACCTCAAATTGTTGTAACTCATCTGAGCTCTTTCTAATTTTTCAGTTTCCTTCTTTTGGAAGGAAAAGAAGTAGTTCAGTAATGATCTTTATCAGTGCCATGTTCAGTGATACCACTTTCTTACTGCTCCTTAATATTTCCCTGTTTATACATCCAAGTATTGCATTAGCCTTCTTAGCCATAGCATCGCACTTGGAGCTTATAGTTAGTTGGTCATCCACCAAGACTCCTAAATACTAATGTATTAATCCTAATGTACTTTTGAATTAAGAAAATCTAATTAAAATTACACAAATTCTTAGCCGACTTGCCAGCTGACACCACAAATAGAAATAGTCAGCCAGAAAAGTATATAAATCGTTTCGTATGTTTCTAAACAAAAACTCTCTTTGGTTCTGGCTATTTGGTTTTTATGGTCTTAAAATTTTTATTGTTGAGTATCTTCCATGTTCAGGAGGAAAGTCCTGCAGGTTGCAAAAGGACATTAAGGTTTCCTCCACTGTTTATTTTCCCTGAGGTTCTTTTAAATCCATTCTCACCTTTGGATGACCTGGATGATTATTCTGACAAATAGAGTTGAAGAGTTGTATGGGTTTGAAGAATGTGCATCATTGTAGTTGTGTAGTACCTTAATTTACTAAGGGGGAAGTACATAAGTGGATACTTTTTTTCATTAGTCATTTTAAGCTTTTTCCAGTAACTTCCATGTCTGATGAAGAAACAAGATGACTGTTACTAAAGAAGCTGTGTTTAAAATCTAGCTTTTATTCTGCAGATATGGTATCTAATGTTTTGTCAAATATATTCAGAGCTCCCTACTGTAGTTGAAAGGTTATTAGTCTCACCTTATCAGCGCTTCACTGTGGATGCTCTGAAAAGTGCTTCTGTAAAAAATGGCCTCTTCTTACTCTACAAATCTCTGCTCCCATGTGTATTCAGAGATATATCTGCTCATTTTTGTGACTAAAATAATATTCTACTACTTTTTATTCCTGTTAGCACTGCAGAGCACTGCAGCACTATGGAACTGTACAAGTGTAACTAGGGGAGAGCTGGATTATATTCCTGCTCATACATCTTCAGAATTCTGATATTCTAACCGCTGGTTCAAACTCTCCCTCAGTTACACTTGTACAGTTCTATAGTTTTCACTGACGTTATTCAGGTATAAATGGGGGTAGAATTTGGTCTTTAGAATTATTATTTTGGGATGACGTATAAGCCAGAATCATAATTAATGAGGCGCGACTTTAATGAGAAGTCATTCTCTTCTGTGTTCAGTTTAACTTCTGTTTGTCTAAATGTTGCAGCTGTCAATGATAGACATAAAAAAGTGAAATGTTGTTTCAGTTGTTCATTTGAATATTTTCATAATCATACTGCAGTACTTTTTATCTGCAATAAAATAACCTTTAAAATATCACATTGTAATTATTTTACTAGATCATATTGCAGATAATTAGGTAATTCATTTATTATGCCTAAATTCTGCATTGAGTTGCACCTGTTGCAACCTCACTGAAATTTATTGGCTGTAAGTCAATCAGAATTTGTCCTGGAGCATTAAAACATGTGTGTAACATTCTCCAGGTTACAGTCTGAACCTCCAATTGAGGTTCCTTTTACACTGCTTTGCAGTGAGAACAACTCCTCGTATGTTTAGACATAGTCGCTAGCATGCAAAATTGCTCCCAGCTGAATTATATGAGTACTTCTAGCCAGCCATTCCTGAATTCTACTGCAGAGTGACACCCGCAAATTCCCAGTCCCAGACTTGTCCCCAGAAATGTGCATCTTGTACTGCCCAGCTCTTTCCTTCTGTGCAGTACAAGCTCAAAGAAAGTCCATCATTTCATTAATAGAAAACAATAAGCACAAAGCCTGTTATCTCAAATGGGGTTTCCCAAACACTGCAATACAAATACACACTGCTCCAGATAAAACAATAAAACAAGTTTATTAACTACAGAAAGATAGATTTTAAGTGATTACAAGTATTAAGGCATAAAAGTCAGAATTGGTTACAAAGAAATAAAGGGTAAAATACAAACTAGTACCTAACTTAACAAATAAGTGAACTTGAAAAAAAAAAAAGATTTTTCTCACCACATGCTCACAGCAGTCTGGCTGAATCTCTCACCCAGGACCACTCGCCCAGTTCAGTGATGCTTCTTTTGTCTTTCCAAACGGTGTTGATGCCATGAATAGAGATGAGGAGAGAGACGTGATTTGTGGCCTCTGTTCCTCATTTTAATATCTTTCCCTCCTCTCTGAGAATCATTACCAGCTGGGGTTCAGGTGACAGCAAGTCAGTCTGCCAAGATGTAATTTTTTTGCTCATATCCTTCTTCCTGCCAAAGAATGGCCACTTAACCCTGTAATAGTCCACTTGATTATGTTGACACCTGGCTGAGGTGCTGGCTAACCTTTTGACTCTGAGGAACTGGTTTGGGCTGCTTTTCTAAACAGCAGTGTTTTAAAGTAGAATCATATAACTTTACATACAATGTTGCTACACACATTTTACCAGGACAATAACGTTCAGTAGATTGAGTTTTCAAATGATACCTCACAAGGTATACTTCATATAGAATTTATCATAGTCTTGTAAAAGTGATGACGTAAGGGTGCAGTCTGTCACACTGTGTATATAGAATTTTATTTAAAATGTTATTGTTAAGACTAAAGTTTTTATTACATATGGAGTTGCAGTTTCTGTAGTAAGTACTAATCAACTAACTTCTTAATACAACTTGCAATCTATTTTAAATCTTTCAATCCAAACATTCTACAAGAAATCCTATACATAGTGTTTCCTGTTCAATCCTATTTTGAAAAATTAAGTTGCATACCAAGTTTGAATACTATGTGGTATTTCAAAATAAGATAGAAATTCTTCACGTCTTAAAATGAAGATGGGAGAAGCATGACAGACACCGCTGTTTATAATTTATTTATATTATTATTTTAAATATAAATTGTTAATATAAAATCAGCATATCTTCTAGCATTTAGCTGTCTAAGGCTAGGGTTCCTAACTTTTAGGGGTGCCAGCTAAAGAAGGGTAGCTGTCTTTGGTCTTTTCTGTAGCATGGTTGCTGGGGGGGAGGGAGGGACGTGCACTTCTCTGTTTCTTTAGGTGGAGTTACACAACTCTGTTCCCTTTGGTCTTCATTGTACCAGGCAAGTTGCAGGGAGCAGTGGTGCGCAATACTGGTGCGGGGAGGGCAAGAACATGACTGGGACAGAACTGAGGCTTAGGAGATAACCAAGGTAATGTGGTATCCAAAGTAAGAATAAAAAATAGACCAGCATAAAGAAACTGCATGTATAAGAAATAAGAGAAGGAAAAAGACAGCAGGTATTCAAAGTGTCCAGAAGACAGGTGAGATGCGGCTAATGCATATCATAGCTTGAAGTAAGTGGGAGCCGTAGTGGTGGTCAGGCAAGCACGGGGTAGAATCAGCCAAAAACTTTTTGGGAACCACAGAGCTAGAGTGGTAGTTGAAATAAGAGAAGATTATTAGAATTGCTGCCATGAAGTTGAACTTCATTTTCTGTCATTTCCATTCTACATGTTCAGTTTGCTTAGGGTGGAAATATTTGCAGTCTGAAAAGTCCCTTTTTTTTCCTTTAAAAAAAATTCGTGTCACTTTCTTGGACATCAAAATAACAAAGACTATTGGTATCAATTGCATTTATATTTTTGTGCTTATTTGAAAGAAAAGTGTTTTATATTAGGATAATTCATCTGGCTTTTCACAAGTGTTGAGCACCCTCAAATCTCTCTGATATCAGCAGAAGCTGCAGGTGCACAGCATCTTTGCAAATCAGACATTTCTTGCTTCCACCTATAACTCTCATTTGTTGTGCTCAGCTAAATCGTCAGAGATATGGAGGAAGGAGAGGGGGAAAAGATGGCAAGTGTAATGATGATAGGGCATAGAGCAGGAGACTGATGATAGCTAAGCTATCAAATACAATTTGTGGCACAGCAAATATATTTCCTAGTTATTTATCTAGTGTAGCTTTAACTATTTCATGCTATAAGCCTCTAATATGTTAAGTTCTCCAGCTTTTCACCCTCCTCTTTTCTGGAGGGAGGTTGTCAATTTGACATCTAGTCAATTTCAAGCTATGAGGTAAAAGTAGTTTTAGGTATTATGCCTGTCTCTTGAGTGTGTGTAGAATTTGTTTTTGTTTTTACAATCTGACTGTTCTATTTTTTAAAAAGTTTTTTTCCTCAATTGCTCTGAAAGACTTGTACAAACAATGTAGAAATTGACTGGAACAGTGAAAATGACTATCCATAAGGTGCTGTAAAATGTAAAAAGTGAACTAGAAAAAAAAAGTATTTCTGGTTTAAAAAAATCTATTGCAATTATGATAAACTTATGTATTATATGTAGGGCTGCAGGTTTGTCATAGCGGGGGGATAAAGCATGTGTAGCATGGCTTTACCATTTGTCCATGACTTTCATGTGTCCATGAGTCACCCTGCAAAGGTAGCTCCTGTCCCACATGGCTGGGCCCAGCTCCATACTCTTGGCTTTGTGACCTGTCACACCATTGCAGCACAGCTCAGGTTTGTCCTCTTGTCATGATGGGGAGAAGGAAAGAGGAGGGTCAAACCTGAATGGTGGTGTGACCCTGCACTCAATATGGCAAAGCTCAGAGCAGTATGTCGGGCCCAGCTCCACCAGACACAGAAGCTGCAGCAGCTTCACAAAACTTGGATATACATGTAAATCACATAATTCAACTTCTCAGGTATTATTTCATTCTCCTGCTTGGATTATGGAAACAGAGGAGCAATGGAATTCTAGTGATGAGGAGGTACTGATCCACCAGGAACACATTGTTCTTCTTCCTTTCACACGACAAAACTGTCTCATCCACTGTGCCTGTGACAATTAATTAAAAATTACTCTCACCATTACAAATGTATGCCTTATTTCCAATCTGAATTTGTCTAGCTTCAAATTCCAGCCATTGGATCATGTTATACCTTTCTCTGCTAGATTGAGTTATACTGATTGCTCCACTTGGCTTTGCCAGTTCTGTTTCTTGGATCTCCTGATATTGTTCAACCACCATTTTATCATGCTTCTGTTGCAGAACAACCTATCACATCACAGAATTACAGCTTAGCCAAATCCAGTATCACTACATTTTATGCTGGATGGCTTCTTTAGATAATCTATATTTCTGAAGAACATCTTCTATCTTATTTCAGAGCAGGAAATTTTCTATAGCGTTACATATTCTACAAAATGGAAGCATTTTTCACTATTGGCAGTATCAAAGGGGCATACGCCTTTTCAGTATTATTCTCCAATAAATCTTGGGTTAATTGTTGTATTTGAAGCACTCGGGTCTATCTACTGTTTCAATTAAATTACATTTGGGAGCGACAGCATTTCGTCAGCCTATAGAAGGAGATTTAATTTTCTCTCATCAATCAATAAGCAGATTTTTGAGGGGCCTAATTTGCATTTTTCCTTCTGTATGAAAGATTGCTCTAACATAGGATTTAAATCTGTTTTCCTCTCTAATGGAACCCCTTCTTGAACCCCTATCAAGCTGTCCAATTCACCTCTCATTAATGAAGGTGGTATTCTTGGTGGCAATCACCTCAACACGTAGTATAAGTGAATTATAAGCGTTGGTGATAAACCTTCTGTGACCGGTTGTGCCTGGGGCAGCCCTCGCTGGAAATTCCAAGCTTAGGGCAGGCTGCAAAAGGGAGAGCAGATACTCTCAACACTGGTGAGTAACACTGAAGTTAATCTCCTCAATCAGTCATAAATTGTGCTTCTGATCCCCCATACTGGTTATCAAGAAGCAACAAACAAACAAACAAACAAAAAAGAAAGGAAATCAATTACATAGCCCCCTTTATTGCATTCCAGTCTCTGGCTCCCAATCAGCACCTAGGTCCAGTACAGTGAGACATTATTTTAAACTCTGCTCACATATACAAAATGTTCTTCTGATCCCAAAGGGTCAGTCACATTACCAGGTCAGTATAGGTTTGGATCTTACCCAAAATACTACGCTGCCAGCCAATCCTTTAGTGTCTAAAACTAAAGGTTTATTATAAAGAAAAAAGAGAGAACAAGATGTTAAATGGTAATACAGTCACATACATACAAAGACTTCAGAGTCCATATATCAGTTTCCTAGCAGTAATGGTGAGTTTGCTGGCTTGAAATGGGTCATTCAGTCCTTTGTTCAGAGCTTCAGTTTGTAGCAAAGTTCCTCCAGAGGTAAGAAGCAGAAGATGGAGAAGATGCAGCTGCCTTTTATAGTCTCCTGCCATGCAGCCTGTGCTTCCTTTGTTTCAAACAAAAAGCTGCCCAGCACATGGCATGGAGACCTTAGAGTTCTGTCCATAGGCATGACCCTGCATGCCTTGCTGAGTCATAAGGTGAAGCTGCCTTCTCTCAATGGGTCAGTTGTATAGCTGATGGTCCTTAATGGGCCAACAAGCAGGCTAGGCAGAGCTGGTGCCCAAACTGTCTGGGAGTGACACCCAGAAGCATAGCACAAGTTTGAAATACAGACATACGTATCTATAGCTCATAATTCAAAGGTGATACAAACACATAAATGAGATTATTATATCTGGCAAATTATAACATTTTTGCAGATACCTTACATGGCATATCTGGCATAACTCGTTACAATTTTAGAATATTGATATTCAGAATAGCCTCAAGTGTTACCCAGATTCCATTCAGCATTACACATTCCCAACACTGTAATTATGAGACCTCATCCATTTTATTACAAAAGTATTGTGAGACTTTCACAGCAATGTATTCATTTACTGTTTTTCTTTCCAAGACCTCATTTTTCTCCAGCTAAAGCTAAATTACATACCTTAGTTATTAATAGATAATTATGCTATCTGGGTAGAATTCAGTCTGTCCATAAAAATTCAAGATTTTATTGCTTATAGTAATTAATCTAAGGGAATGGCTATTTCATCTCGTATCTGATTGTATTAGGATTGCATATGATATTAATAAGACAATTTAGGAATTCATTCTTCCAGAGAACAAGTGACATTGGTGGTATATCTAAGGGTATGTCTACATATATTAGGTCAACTTACAGCTACTGCAGTAATTACTGTGGTGGTGCATGTCCACACTACCCTCCTTGGGTCAGTGGTGCGCATCCTTCGCCAGGAACATTTCCACCTAACGTGTTTTGTGCCCTTGGGGTTGGGGAGCAGAAGGTGCAGTATTTCCTGTCTGCTGCTGACAGGAACACCTCTAGTTCCTCTCTTTGTGTGGAGCTGGCATGATTGGTTAGGCAGTTGTCCACTTGATGAGCACACCTAGCAGCTCACCTTTGTTGTGTGCAACCAGGAAAAGCTGTTTGAAAAAAATGCATGGGGTTTTAAATGGGTGTGTGTGTGGGGGGGGGGGAGCATGGCTTCCAGTGTCTGACACCCCAGGCAGTGGAGCTCACAATTGTGACCAGAGTGATCACTATCACTGGGATTGGGGCATTGTGGTACAGCTGCTGGAGGACTGTTAGGGTTGACATAGGTCACACAGTGTCTACACTCAGGGGTGGCGAGTTGTATGGGCCCGTGGTGGGCATGGGGGCATGGCTCCACCAATGATAGGGGCCGGGTCTCTTCCCCAACCCCGTGCGCCCTGGAGCAGCCTGCCTGCTCCCCAAACTCCTCATTCCCAGCCCCACCCCAGAGCCCACACCCCCCACACCCTAACTCTCTGCCGCAGCCCTGAGCCCCCTCATCTTCAGCCCTGCTGCCCTGCACCCCAACCCTCTGCCTTAGCCCTGAGCCCCCTCCCTCACCCCAACCCCTCATCCCCAGCTCAGAGCCCTCATTACCCCCTACACACACACACACACACACACACACACATTGTGCAATATAGAGAAACTGTTAAATGTTTACTGTTTCCAATCCATTTTTACATTATTTTTAAAAATATATATCGGCATACAAGGCAGGTGGGGGTTGGGCAGGACTTGGACCTATTTTGAACACCACCACCAATTATACAAACCTGCTGCCCCTGACTACACTTGCCCTGTGTTGACATTGATCGGTTGAGCATGGCTCCACGCCATTTGGGGCGGTGGTTTTACTGCATCACCATAATGGGGCACTTATGTCAGCTGGAGACAGATTTGAGTATATACACATGCACAAACAGGTCAACAAAAGGCAAATTTCAGTATACATCAGGCCTCTGTAGTGTGGAGAAATCCAGAGTTACATACAGAGTTACTAAATCAGTGTAAAATCAGTCCTTCATTTAAACTGGTATGATTTTGCCGGTAGACCAGGATGTGAGAGTCACTGAAAATCCTGGAGGCAGTGTATATGCTGGAATTTTGTATTTTGTCAGACACTGAAGACTATGAAAGGGTTTCAAAATAAATGTGTTTTTCTCTAAAGTGAACCCAGAAAACCATCTTGAAGACAATCATTATAATTAAAATAGAATGTCTGGAGAATTTGGAGCCAGGATGACACAAATGTTGATTCCTCAAAATTGTAAGCTGCTAATAGTTTGTTAGATACATGTGACCGAAAAGCAGTTAAGTTTATTTGAATTACTGAAGTCATATAAGAAAAATTTCAATCTGCAAGATGACCTGATTGTTCAGAGTGTTCAATGGCCTGACCAAGATCACTTGCTTCTAACTGTAGTGTTTTGCTTTTGCAGATATATTGGCTGATATTTCTGGCCTTAATTTTGGATGTTAGATGCTTTCTGTTTCATCCGTTACATTTAACGCAGTGCCATTTGTCTTAATCATCTGGTTAATTATTTTTATACGTTCAGAAATTGGACAGTTCTTATCCTGTTTATGATGTGGATTAAATGCAGGGAAATTATATGGTTTCTTCTCTCCCTTCCTCTGTAATATTGTATAGAATATGCATAAAAGAATATAAGTAACACTCTTGAATTTTAAAAGGCAAATGCGAAAATATTGATTTTTGTAATCCAAACGGGAAACAATCCAAATAAGACAACAAAACATGGTAGAAAAAATCCATATTTTCACTAAAAGGATTGAAGCATAAAGAGAATGTGGGAGGGAGGGGTGAATAAAACAATATTATTAAAGATTTGTAAGTGATAATGAAATCCTGTTCAAAGGAATGAAGAGAAACACGTTTTTAAAAACATCAAGGGAGAAAGAAAAATAAAAGGAGTGCCTCTGAGGACTAGGGAATGGGAAATAATATTAGATTTGTAGATGACAGAACTCCTAAATAAATATTATTTGTTTAATAGGAAGGGCATGAGAAATGAAACACAGTGAGAGCCAAAGTAAAAATAAATACATAAAATAGGAAATCTAGAACTAAATTGCAATAAAGAGATGGTAAAAGAGAATGTATTAAACTACAAAATATATTAATCTTTAGCACAAAATGAGATGCCTCCTAGAGTCAAGAAGGAATTGTCTAAAAAGACCATAGGAATTATTGGCAATAATAATTTTCAGATCTTAGAAACCCAATGAGGTTCAAAGAACAGAGGAACTAAACAGTTCATCTTTTTTTGTTTGTTTGTTTTATGGGAAAGGAGGTTTACATCCTAATAAATTACTGATCTATTAGCCTGGTTTTCATCTCATGTAAAATATCTGAAAACATTTGTGGGCAACTGGAGGAGAGATTGTCATAGCAATACAGATTATGGCAGAGTAATCTCATTTACCTGTTTTGACACAGTACTCCTGGGGGCATTCGGCACCAAAAAATTAAAAATTCTGCACACAGTATTTTAAAATTTTGCAAATTTTATTTTGTCAAAATAACTACATAAACATGCCAGTTTCAATTATTTTGGTAATTTATTTCAAAATACCTGTCAGCAAGTGTCTGTAACAATACAGACACACACACAAATTCCCCCAGGAGTAAAGAGTTAAAAGAAACCCCTACGACAACCCAATTCCTGTTTCACTGCTCTCTTCCCCCCGGCCGGAGGTGGGAGGCAGACACCTACAACCCCTCTCCCCCCAGAGCCCAGCCGTGGGGGGCCCCCCAGCCCAGATACGTGCACCGCTCTCCAGAGCCCAGCTGTGGGACCCATCTTGCCAAGACACCCGCCCCTTCCCCCACAGAGCCCAGGGATCCAGAGGGAGAAAAAGCCTGATGCAGAGTCCCAGGCTTGCACAGTTTCCTCTGTGCTGTCCTCTCCTTCCTGCAGGGCATGCTGGGAACTGCAGCTGCCAGAAGCTCCCTCCCCCAAGCAATGTCCTCTATGTGCGAGCTGGGCTTTGCCAGGTCCAGCGGCCCTGAATGGCAGCTAGCAGCACTGCAGCCCATTTCTATGGGGGAAAGGAAATTCTGCACGCACAACGTTAATTTCTACACAATTCTGCATTGCGCAGTGGCACAGAATTCCCTCAGTAGTAACACAGTCCCTTTTTTGACACAGTAACATACTACGTGGGGAAAGGGAATTAAGCAGATAAAACATACGTATATTGTAGCAAGATATTGATCAGACTGCAGCAAAATTCATTTAGAAATGGAGATAAACTTCC
Organism: Chrysemys picta bellii; assembly: GCF_011386835.1. Taxonomy (NCBI): domain Eukaryota; kingdom Metazoa; phylum Chordata; order Testudines; family Emydidae; genus Chrysemys; species Chrysemys picta. The sequence goes on along the minus strand of NC_088793.1, from coordinate 139,280,596 downwards.
TGGATTTCAATTAATTATTATATGAACAAACATTTGTTTAACAGATAGGAAGCAAAAAGTTATTAATAATGTTAAATCTTTGTATATAATGGGTACAGTGTGGAGATCCAGTTTTCTTCTATGTATTCATGATCTTGATATGATCTAGGATCTTGCCAGTGTATGGGAAACACATCAAAGAAATGGTAGTGAACGTGTCTGTCAAGAGCAATCTAGATAATATAGAATGACCAAAGTGTAAGAGTGTCTAAAATTATTACACAGATATAAAATAAGGGAGTATTCCATAGAGAAGATTCATGAAGACAGACTTAGTGTGATAGTGGATAATAAATTGAATTAAGTTTTGAAGAGGATAATACAATACTAGGATGCATATATACAGAGGGATCTTTTGTAGGCTGAGGTTATATTGCCACTTCCTTTTTAAGTGTGTGGGTCCATATCTGAAATCCTGTGTGTTTAAGTCAGGGGCTTCATATTTTGAACCTTTCCATCCCTATCCTTTTTTTTTTTTTTTAAAGATGACCAAAATTATACAGGTACCTGTGAACACAATTTACAAGGAAACATATATAGGCTTTTCTATGTCCAGAATAATTTAACTGTGTTTTTAAAACTATGTTGGTATTCACAAATTATTTAACACAAATCCATAATAAGTATTAAAACATAGGATCTGCCATTTTTGAGAGATGTGTATTTTTGGTAGTATCCAAAGGTCCCACTTAGGATTGAGGCCCCATTGTATTAGGTATCGCAGAAACACATAAGAAAACTTGGTCTATTGCTAATTTTGTAACAAACCAAATTAAGCTAAATTGATATTAGCCACTCTTATGACCATTTTATATGAGCATCCACACAAGGGTGTTCCACTAATTTAACAGAATTGATATAGAACACTGATTTAGTTACATTGGTGCAATATCTCTGGGCTTGTCTACATGATGTATTAATTTCCATGAGAGGGGTGTAAATTCTAGTGGATACTAACATATTACACACTAAATGGCCCGTGTGGATGCTGCTCGTGTACACTGAAGGTTCCCTAGTGCACATTAAGGACATATTAACAGCATTAGGGAATTGTTAGGGTGTGCCACCAGGGTCCACATGAGCCAGTTAGTGTCCACTAGCATGTTGCACACTAGAATCTACACTCCTGTAGTGTAGACTAATGCGCCATGTAGAAAGCGCTATGTGTATACGTGCCCTTATCTCAAAGCAGTATTGTTTTCCTGAATCTGTGGACAGCTGAAAACTAAGACTGTCAGAGGGGTGAACTTCCCCCTTCCTAATCCCTCCATTAATCTTATTGAGATGTTAAATCTAAAAGTTTATGGTGACACCTTACGTGTCAATATTTGTTGCTTTGATCTTGTTAGCCAATGGAATGGGAAAGTGGATGGAAAATAGAACATAGGAATTGCCATTCTGGATCAGGAGGACGAGAGTCCATCTCATCTAATATCTTGCCTCTGACAGTGGCCAGCACTCAGTGCCTCAGGGGAAGGTGCAAGAAAACCATACAGTAAGTGGATGAGGGATAATTTGCTCCCAGGGAAGACATTTCCTAACCTCTAATAATTTGAAATTGGGACATCAGTTTAAAATCTGAAGCATGAGGTTTATCATTTCCTACGTTAATTTTTTTTAAAGTATTTATTGTTTTCTCTGGATAAACTTGTTACTCATATAGAAGTCCAATCCCATTTGAATCTTGCTAAATCCTTGGTCTCCGTGATATCCTTTGGCAGTCATTTCCACGTTCTAATCACATACCATGTGAATGAGTTTCTCCTTATCATTTTTGAATTTGCCACCTTTCAGTTTCATGCCGCAGAAAGAGATGTCACAGAGGAGGAAAGCCAGTGGAATGAGAGGAGGATAGACAAGGAAGGGAGGAGACAAACAGAGAAAAGAGAATGGGAAAGAAGAGAAACAAAGGGCAGAAATTAGTTGTAGTCCTAAAAAGCTAGGATGTTTTCCCCCACGGAGTGATTCTGGTTGTGACTACAGTTCTGAGAGCATAATACATAGAATATGGACTTAAAGTCAATAAATTTTTATCTTTATCTTTGTACAAATCTCCTGTTGATATCATCACTGGGAGCTCTGCTGAGAACTGAGGGTAGTGTGTAGCCCTAAATTTATGCCCTGGGCTGGAACATAATTAAAATGGGAATTACACCCTCTCCACTTAGTGAGTATGACAACTCTGATATAAATGAAATCCCCTTCAAAGATGTCACTTGGCTCAATACAAGTGGTTCTTTTTTTAAGATTTTAAAATAGCCATATGTTTATATTCTACAAGTTGGGTTGTTTTTTTGTTTTGTTTTTGTTTTGCCATGAGCTCAAATGTAAAAATGAGTGTTTGGTACAAGAGGGGTGTCTTGTAAAACAACCATGTCATTATCTATGAGGCTATTTAGTGATGGAAAAGAAATAGTAGCTTAGCTAGTCCACCTGTGCCAGTGCAGAATCATTAGCTATGGCAAATTTGCTATTTTAACAGGTAAAGTTTTGAGCCTCCAATGGTTTTGTGCAATATATATAATTCAGTTGTAATTATATATATTTAACATAGGGCTTGCTCCACTTGTGCTTGGAACAAAACATCTTGTATATCTAAAAAAAAAAAAATTACATCTATGGACTTGGCTGTTACGATTAACTGTAAAAAGTTCCAAATTATTCCATAAGGGACACAGGAGAAGACTTTTTATATTAAGTCCACCTTGTGCTGAGCCTGCTAATAGGTCTCCTCTTATAAGCAAATAGTTTTAATTTTATACACTTTTCGGGTGATAGTGTTATGTCAGTGGCTGGACTTTGATGAGGCGTGCAACAGCAGTGTCCTTATTCACTTCTGCTGCTTCCAAAATGTACAAAATCATGTATTGTACTGTGTCAAGAGGTAGAAATTCTTCAAAGCATTTCCCCTTTCTGCCCAGCATCACTGATTGTGAAAGATGCATCTCAATATCTGAATTACCTACCATCTTTGACGCTAGCAGTAGAATGTGTCAAATTACATGATATCGCAGTAGTTAAAATATTTTGTATGTAATTAATCAGTTTATCTGATTATCAACTTGAATACATCAGAATATCCATGGTGAAGGAGACATACGCGCATAAGCCTGATTTTATACAGGTGTCTCAAAAGGCCACAAAAACTGCTAGGTTTTATAATCTGGAGCATTTGATGTACATAGGCACCATTCAGAAAATCCCATATAATCCCCGGTTAACTCTACCACAATAAAAGCTTGAAGGCAGAATGAGTCAATCAGTTCAGATGCTTGCTTTTGCTCAAGCTATTTTAGTATTACAAAATCTCTGATGCATCAAATAAATTGAATGTGCTGAACAGATGACTGCTCTACAAACTGCAATATGATGCTAGTTATAGCACAGCCTATTTTTTTCAGCACAACCTTTCAATTGACAGTGTCACAAAAAAGCCAGATGTTTGTTTTCAATAAAAAAGTTAACTCCACCTTCACTGGTAGAACTAGAAAATACAGAGATAAAAATACAGAAGACAGTACAATATTTTGGGGGTAAAAATAATTCACTTTACAGTAGGCAGGGAATCAATCTTGACTATCTTATAGAAATAGAAACTAAAGCTAAAAGCTAAAATTTATATTTTAGCTAGGAGAACAAGCCAGCTAATAAAAAGCCAAGGCTCTGAATAGTCAGTACAGTGACCTGAGGTCTGCTATCACTGACACCTTGAGGGCCCCAAGATGCTCACTCCCCTATGATCACCATGGTGCATAGATGCTGGTGGAAGTGCACAGGCAGAAAGGTAGAGCACCAGTGGTACAAAAGACATCCAGAATCCATTAGCCAGCAGCACAAACAACTCTTACAAGATTATGTCACTGCAGTAAAGGAAGCAAAATGATCCTTCTACCCCTCCACAATCAGTGCAGCAATATCATAGCCATGAGAACTATTTTACATAGTGAACCATGTGATTAACCCACTTTGCATAGCCCAAACATCAGACTCATGCATTAATTACTGTCAGGAGCTATCAGAATACTACGTTGATGACTGACTAGTTAGAGTTTGGCAGAGAAGTTCTACAAAGATCCCATCAGCACTTGAGTAACTCAACGTGTTTTTGCATAGACATTTTTGCACAGATGAACAACTTAAATTAAAGGTTCTCAGTGGAGGTCAAGAGGATTAGACCTATTCTACAAAAAGTCTATTTAGCATTGTCATTTGAAGTGGATGCTTCTCAACTTCCTGAGTTTGGCAACAATGATTGTGGCAGTTAACATAGTATCAAAAAGACATCTGTCACTTGATATACTGCATCCTAAAAGAGAGAATCTGTAAGGTCACTGAAACAACTGAAAAGGAACTTTAGGGCCTAGTAAAGACCAAGACAGTCTTTTCGTAGCTTAATTTCTTCTAGATACCATATGAGAGCTACAGCAAAAGATGGTCTAGACAAAAGAGAGGAAGGACAGGACAGCAAAATGTATTATTCTGACTCCTTCCCTTCACTACCTTCCCCATCCATCGCTGAAATGCTCCTCTAGAGAAGACCTTGGCTTGTTATAAAATAATGTTGTAACTGTTGGTCAAGTGGGTAAATAATTTAGGCAAGATATTTAGTAGAAAAAGATTATTTCCCAGAACCCCAGGAACCACACCCATAGAAGTTGTCTCCTCAGATTCATTTGTGTATCACTTCTTAAGGACAGAGGCTAATAACCAGTTCCTGAACAAGAGAGACTTTGTGGTGTAGATTGTATTCTTTACAGTACCTAAAAAGATCTCTTCAGTGCAGGACCTAAAATTGCTCCAAGAAGTTCAGATTCAAGATGGAAGCAATGCACTAAAGCATCTTCTCCATATTCTCCTCACACCCTCTCATTTAGGGTTCCTGAGATTCAGTTGCCAAATGCTGCAGTACAAAACAAGGCTCATCCTTCTGATCTTTCGACATCTCTGAAGACCTACACCAAGATAATGATAATCTCCACTGGATTTTTAAGGAAAAAGGATACTCATGTCAATCTATTCTTAGATGAAGTACTTACTATGGTTCTTGTGGGGAAGAGCACAGCCCAAGACACCAAAGGGATCTAATTTCATTCACCACTGTGTAATTCTAGTTTTATGTTTGTATAATTCCATTTAAATGAATTAATGTGACGCATTTAGGCCCAAAATCTATTATGTAATTTCTGCATGGCAAAGATTACATTTTATACTAAGACAGGATGACTTAGTGCCCACTCAGGTAATTAAATTGCTGGGCATAATCATTACCAAGAATCACAATGTCCACTTATCAGAAGAAAGGCGCTTAAAATCTTACCTTTTAAAAAATTACATTTCCTTAAAAACCAGGTGCAAAGTAGGTACTTTCAATAAACTGTTATGTCACTTGGTGTGTAGACAACCTAGTCTGGATGAATTGAAATATGGGACAATTGCAAAAGGTTTCTACCCTTAATTCACTTCCCTGAACTTCAAAGAGAGTAGTAGATTAGCAAGTGGTCATATTTCGTCCTCTCGTGAGGCAACAGTACTTGATGTCATTTGAAAGCAGAGTTGATTTTTTTTACCTTTTAGTTTGAAAATATTACTTTGAAAATATTTAGACTAAATCAAAATGTTGATCATAGTAAGGGTATGTCTATATGTACAGCACTGCAGTGGTGCAGCTGTACCGATTTAAAAAAAACCCCACCTGTGAGTAGCATCAGCTCATGAATGCTTATGTCGGTGTAGCTTATGTCGCTCAGGTGGGGTGGAATATTCACACCCCTGAGCGACTTAACTTTTGCTGACATAGGTTGTAGTGTAGACGTAGCCTAAAATAAATTTACATTTAGCCTTTCCCTCATGTAGGGTATATTAGCAGGGAGTCTGAGAACTGATTCCTTTTTAATGAACATTAAGATTATGAATGTAAAAATTAGCTGTTGACTTTTATTCTTGAATATTTGCAAAATGGTCTTATTGTCTGTGATAAGGAGAAAATAGAAAACCAACCTCTGATGAATCCTTAACCTTCTTTTATTATGGTAACTATGGTAACTAACAGTTGACTATCTTTTTAACAGTTTTTAGAGTAGGATTTTATAGTTTGAGAATTCTCTGAATGCCCAGATGTAAAATTAAGTACAAAAACATTGAACAGCACATTCACTACCTCAGTACTTCTGAATACAACAGCAGTCCACATAAAGGGACTCTGATTGTAGATAATTACATTAATAGTACAAGTGTTTTATTATCATTAATAGGTAAAATTTTCAAGTCGATGCTTTTTCACTTATGTCACAGATAGTCTTTTTTTTTTTTTCTTCCTGTTTACAGACTGAAATCTTTTCTAGGTAGACTTGTACATCTTCAGCAAGGGGGTGAGGCCAGCTGGAGCTATAGAGGCTGCAGAGACCCTAAGAAAATCAGGGGAGGGGGGGGAAGGAACACCTGTTGGGAGCATTTCCTTATTCCTTCTCCATCCCTTTCCCCACACGCAAATGTTGTTTTGGGGGAGGTCTGGGGAGAAATGCCTTCCACCCCCTGAACTTCAGCCAAAAGTAAAAGGATGACAGAGGGAGCTGAAAAAGAGCACCTGAGCCTCTCTCCATTTGAATTTTCTGCACCCACTGTGCTCCAGGAGAAACACCCACCAGAGAATGGAACGACAGCTGGAAGGGTTGAGAAAGGCACTCTTGTTAGCACTGTAATAGGAATATAGGGGGAAGTATTCCCTGCCAAAAAGTTGAAAGGGGAAAGTGATACGGGGGAGTCTGATAACCTGTCCCTGAGCACTGAACAGGCTTCTCCTCATGCTACCTGTAGATTGGCCAAACTTCTCACTCTAGGCAGTCCAGGGATCCATCACTGGAAGGAGGGAAGAAGATGTGGCTCTGTGTCCTGTTCTTTCCTGTGCCCTCTATTCATTCTTGGATGAGTGAATCTCCCTGGTCTGAGAGAGCTCCCAGGGAGTCAGTTGCTCCTCTTTCTCCTTCCGTCTTTTCGTAGGGCTGCTGCAACTTTTGCTATCCTACCTGGCCTTGTTCCTGGAGATGATCTACAGGTCTACTGCAGGGTTCCACTGGCAAAAAGAAGGGCCTCAGCTGGGGACCCCAAAATTATATAAGAAAATAACTGGCTATTTACTTGTCCTGATTCTCACTTCTATGAAAAATTACCTCAGTGAGTAAAACTGCATTTCAACATTTCTTTGTTTTCTAGGGGTAAGGAGAAAAGCTGCTTTTTGTTAATACTGGATTTTTTGGATCCTACAAATAAACTGTTTTTTTCAGCAGTTTCCAGTCCTTAACAGACTAAAAACACAGGCTCTGCCCTATACTCAAAGGAAGAAAAGTTGACATTTTGCCTTTTTCTTTTGTGGGTCTGGATCGTAAGTAAAAAGAGTTCTGATTCTGTGTGGTTTCCTTCTTAAATTCAAAATAACCATATTATGTTTTTGAATGAGATAGATGGATAGAAAAACATTGTGCAGGTAAGAAAGAAGTATGTTTTGGTAGAACTAAAAGGAAGGACTAGTCATGCTTGATCTCCTTTGTGGAGCCCTGGCTAAATCTGGAGAGTTTTCAACCTCACTGAGCTGTGAGATTGCAGCAGGGCACATGTTCTCAGAAGTAGCCTATTAAACCAAAGAGTTTGTTCCATTTATTCTTTGGATTCCTGACACTTTTGTGTAGTTAGGGGCCGGTAATGCTTCTCAGAGTTCCCAGGGTTGAGAAGCACCTTGCTATCATGCCCTTAGCATGAGGAAGCCTTGTCTGTGCCTGCTGTGCATCAGCTCCTCAACCTCACTGGCAAAACAAGCACTCTGTTCTAGGCTTCTCAGGACCCACTGTCACTCTGCAGGTTAGCAATAGGCACATCTGAGGATTCCAAGCATCTCCCTGGAGTGTCCAGTCCCTGGTCTGCTGGACATTCACAGTATTCACAGATGTACTACTGTCAAAGCAACAGTACACCCCAGTTTATCAATTCCATCTCAGATCACCGCTCAGCTTAACACACAGAACTTAGATTTGTTTGTAGTGAAATCAGGTATTAATTTGTTTAATAAAGCATAGAGATTCAAGTAGTGCCAGGCAGAAGTATTGGAAATAAATGGGTTACATATAAAATAAAATCATAATATGCATTTTAGAGCCTAGATTTAATTAATGAGGTATTCTCCTGTCTACTTGATTATTGTTCACTCAAAATCCATGTGTGTCTTTGCACTCCAAGAAATCACTCAGTTAGCTGTGATTACAGGTTAAAAGGGGAGTTTGTTTTGTCATGCAAATTAGTGAACACTCAACTGACAGGAGCATTCAGCCAAATAGACTTCAACTAGTATTGCAGTGGCATGCAAATTCCTGAACAGGAAGATGCTCTCATAAAAATATATGATGCAATAATTTTTCTCTCAGTTACACCAAAGTAAACTCCATTAAAGTTTCTGGAATTACATTAGATTTACACTGGCTTAATAGAGTAGAATTAGATCCACAGGTGCAAGGGGGTACAAGGGAAAGACTGACTGACAACAGCCCTGAAAGTGAGGGAAAAAAGTTAAGTATGCATTATTCACTTCTCAATTAAACCATGTTGTTCCAGTTTAGAATGTAAGTAAACTTAGGGTATCCATCCCTGTCACAGCCAAGAGCTGGGGAAATCTGAATAGTCTTTGGTTTATCTCAGCCCCTGTGACCCCGGGACCCCTTGGTGCCAACTGGCAGAAGGCACAGGGTGTGCATAGAGTTTTATCGGGATCCCCTGCATCAGATAGCTGCATAATAGTTCATCAAGGGTGGCATGTGAGGTCTCTACCGAGAGCCAGTAGCCTACTGGTTGTCATAATCATTGTGAAATCTTAGTTTGGATAGTATTTAAGGAGTTATGTATGGAAAGGTCTTAGAGTTAAGGCAGGTCACCAGATGTTGACATATTTAAGAGATTTTCCTTTCAGGCAGAAGGTAACTGACACCTATCTTCCTGTCTGGCCATTTGTGCATTGGGTATTGCATGTCTCACGCTGTATGGCTATTTGCATACTGAGTCAGGTGCAAATGAGAAATTGTAAAATCTGCAAGACACAAAATCTACAGGATAAAACAAACAGCAGGAGTTGTCCTGTTTATGAATAAAGACAAATAATTGGTCTGGTATAAAACTTCTAATTACTTTTTCCATCTGGGTAACTTTTTCTTTTGTGCTATGCTACAAAGGAGTTTTGCTTTTTCCAAACATAACTTATTTGCTTTATAATGCAATAGACTTTACACCCCATTATTTTGGGTCCTTCATCACCCTTTATGGGCACTCTTAGGCCAGGTCTACACTATAAACTTATGTTGGTATAACTACATCACTCTTTGGTGTGAAAAATCAATACCCGGAGCAACATAGTTATACTGACCTACCCTTTGCGTAGGCAGTGCTGTATTGATGGGTGGGCTTCTCCCGTCG